>NW_026636333.1:1800000-2272814 GCF_028554395.1 Pezoporus wallicus | reverse complement strand
TCATGAGTTTGTTCTCTGTTATCATGGAATAGTTTGGGTTGGAAGGGACCTTCAAAGCTCATCTAGTCCAACCTCCCTGCAATGAGTAGGGACTTCTTCAACTGGATCAGGTTGCTCAGAACCACAGCCTGGCCATGAATGTCTCCATTCAATGTCTTCACAAGCAACCTGTTCCAGTATTTTACCACCCTCACTGTAAAGAATTTCTTCCTCATGTCCAGCCTGAATCTCCCCTCTTTTTAACCCTGCTAAAAAGTCTCTCCCTATCTTTCTTATAGGCCCCTTCTAAGTACTGAAAGGCCACAATAAAGTCTCCCCAGAGTCTTCTCTTCCCCAGGCTGAACACTCCCAACTCTCTCAGCCTCTCCTCAAAGGAGAGGTGCTCCATCCCTCTGATCATTTTTGTGGCTCTCCTCTGGAGCTGCTCCAAAAGGTCCATGTCTTTCCTGTTGCGGGCCGCCGGGGCCGGTCCCCTGGCCGTGTCGCTAGGGGGAGCCCCGGGCCTGCGGCAGCGGGCTGCACAGCCACCCTGGGCGCGGAGGGTCCCTCCATACCGCCGGTGTTGTAGGGCCTACTTCCCAGCGGCCGGCAGGGGCTGACCTTGGGGTGTGCTGTTGCCTGCCTGCGGAGAAGGAGGCCTGCAGCATGCGGCCGTGCTCCTTCAGAGCGCGGTGTCTGACATAGCGCACGTAATACCGATGCACGATGCGCTTTTCTGCAGAGAAGAAATGAGACAAAAGGCAGTGAAGTAATTCCTCATGGCGGGGATGGGGTTAGTAGGTGCCAGCGCTTGGCTCTTCCTAATGCGCTCAGCCTCCAGTGCCATTGTATAGCGATGAAGGGGAACACGGGTAACTCTTGCTTTTAAGCTGCAGAAACTAGTCTGAGGGGTTATTTTGAGTATCTGCACCCCGTGGTTCCCGGGGGAAGGTGGAGGCTTCTCTGCTGCCTCTAGCCTATCGGTCCCTTTGTTTCAGAGGCGCCTTTCAGCTTCTGCATTCAGCCATCCTCTTTCAGACATTGCTTGGGCTGTGCTGATTATCTCCTGGTTTTATTATTCTTCCTCCTCGGATTTGCCAGGTATTTAAATGTGTGTATACCATCACCCGTCTTTAAGCAGAATCTGAAGACACTGTAATAGGTGCGTTTGGTCCAGCCAATGTAGGATTTTGTTTCTGAAAATGCCTGGAAAAGGGAAAGAATAACAAGGCAGAAACGTGATGATACCACACCAGTATTTACTGAGCATCTGCAGGTTAAGGGCTTCCTGGTCTAGGATAGAGATGTAACAGCAGATTATTTTGTTCAGTTTCCATGGTATCAGGTTTTTCCACTTGATTTCAGCATGCTGTCTTCAGGGCCTTTCCTCAGTAGTGGGTAGAGACACTAAATAATCATTTTCCTACCTCCTTTTCTCTTTGTTTCCCTAAAGTAGGAGTAGATAGTAGGTGCCAGTAATGGAAGCTAATCCTTTTCCTTAGTCTCGAGGCTTTGATGGTGGGTGCTATTCTTTTGCTTATCATGGTAGTGGAGTTGGCAAGCACTAAATATGATACGGTGGCCAGATTAGTAACTATGTTTGTATCTCCACAGGAAGTCTTAATGTTGGAGGACATGTCACTGACCCATGTTGCCAAGAACACTGCACATTTTTAGGAAGTCTAAAAGGGGTGAGAAAGCAAAACATGTATTGTCACTATTCATCCGAATGCTCTTACTGCTGTTCTGAATGACCACAACAGCTTAAATAGCAATACTGGAATAAGAAATGAGGAAGCTGTAGTTTTCAACATTAGAGCCGTGGCAGACTACTCCTTCCACTCCATTTTGTATTCCCTACAGAAGTTCTTAGCGAAGTGAATGGAGTTTGCAATTGCCATTTATCAGACCAGGGTTAAACAGCAGCGCACCTTATACGGTGTCCTCGCATGTCAGTGCAGTAAATTTTATACTAGAAAATTAAACAGAAAACAAAACAAAACCCAAACCTTTACAATTTATTTGAAACCTGTGTTTTTAGGTTTGCATTTTCTAGGATATGTCTTTTGTGATGTGTTAAGACTGAAATGCTTTGACCATACTTTGCAAAATACAGCAGTCCCGGTTAGTGCTGTGTTCAAAGATGCTATCCTGGTAAAATTCTCCCGTTGTGTCTGGTGCAGGGAATGCTGGCAGAGAGGTTTCACAGCTGAAAGCTGGGAAAGGGAGCTGGGGGAATTACAGAGCCTAGTTGTAGCAGAATGAATTGCTTTCGCATTGACAACAACGGTGTTTCCGACTGGGCAGCTAGCATTCAGGGGGGAAGAACACAGAATTCATTTGCCTATGTCCATCCAGAAGAGCAAGATCCAAATGTACATTATATAGGGCATTTATCATAGGAGGAAATGTCAGTTTCTTAAAACACAAGCGGAGTGAATGAAAAGATGGAGCTTTTACTGCTCAAAGGCTCTGAAGCTGAGAGGTGACTGAGGGATTTTTAAGTTCAATGGAATAGCTCTGCTTCAGTGTATTTGGAGCATCAGGCCAGCCTCTTGTATTTCAAAGTGGCCCTGTCTAGTTTCTCATGGATCCTACAGGCCCTATAATTTTAGGAACATACAATTTGTAATTTATCACCTTTCCATGGTGGTGTTTTGTCAACAGCTTGAGTCAAAGTTCCCCAAACATAGAGGTAACAAAAAGTTCTGTGGCGTGGTTTTGTTTGCCTTTTTTATTTCCTCTTAGGAAATCCTCAGATTCATCCTTTTGATTTGTCATTGCAGCTGCAGTGCTACTCCTCTACTTGCAGCTGTGGAAAAAAAGTCTTAATTGTGCCATTTCCTCACAGTCACTTAATACTCATCCCTCTCTCGAGAGCAAGGGTGTCCAGCCACTACACCAGAGAGGCGCACAATGTGTGTTGCTGCAGTGTGATGTCCATGCTTCCTCATCAGTGACTCGGTATGTAATTGCAAAGGACTGATCCTCTCATCAGAAGTTTAGAGCAAGAACGGAAGTGAGTGGAATGCCAGCCAGCGTGGGGTCATTGCCACAGGACCCACAAAATACTACCTGCTGCAAATACACCCACACAAAGATAAGAGCACATTGTGGCAGCAGAACTTAATGCAAGCTAAAGCAAAGAAATTGATTCTTGAGCAAACAAATCCCTTCCAAGGGTCAGAGCATTTTTGCTTGTCTTGTTGCCTTTTGTGGGGGAGAGTGCAAAACAAGGGAGATACAGTGGAACTGAGGCCACACTTTTTTTATGTCTGTGCTCAGCAGCTGGTATAATGGGTGTTGAAGTTTTGATGCTTTCTTGAGGAAAATAATTTATTAAAGAATTACAGTGATTGTTTCGATATGTTTTATTTCCAAGCTCATTTATCCTCCCTTCCCTGCTCAAACAGTGCCTTCCCCTCTATCCCATTAGTAAGAACTTGTACTCACATACTCTGTGAATGGTGCAGGTGGAGAAATGAAGAATAAAAGAGTATGCTTTGAGTTATTCAGAATGTTTTCTCTGCTCAGTGAAAATAAACTTCATTGTCATCACTTACATGCTTACAAGTATTCACAACAAAAAGGTTTCTAAGACCTGCAAAAAAAATCATAAATGATGGGAAGGGAGCCATCTTCAGTCATCAGACTATTGCAAGCAATGCATAAACCACATCCTCAGAAGCTGCAAGCACCCTAAACTGGTGTTTTGTTTCTGTTATCTTAGCAACAGCAAGTATGAACAGCAGGATGTGTGCTCACTGTACACGCTTGTTATTTCTCATGGTGACTCTGTAACAAACTGTTTCTTGTTCATAACCTTTCACCTCTTTCAAACTCTGATTGTGCTGATAAAAAAAGGAAAGTACTCAAAAAACTCCAACAAAACAACAAAAGAAGGCATATGCCCATAAAACTGTGCACCTCACAGAACAGTTTCTCTTAATTATTTGTGGTCCTCATTATCATAATTTCACTGTTTCTATAGCATTTAAAAATAGAAATGAAAACAAGTCTCCGTCTCTCATATCCCTTCCCAGCCCATAGGATAAATAGCTTGAGTCATCTATAGGGTGTGTGTGTGGCTGGGGGAGTGGTGCCCTTGTGTAAAAAGAAATTGCTGAGAACAAGAAGATGAAAAAAGCCTGAGTAGGCAGCTGCCTGTGATAATTCAGAGTTGACTTTGCAGCTCACATTCCACTTGGGTACAACACATACCAGCCTTGGTGCAACAGCATCAACCTCTGTATCGTCACAGCAAATCCTTACTGATACTTCATAAACCAGCAGAACTTGGAAACACCTGAAAAAGTTTGTTACTTCCATTTTGTTGAATATGGAATTCCTCCTCTTCTAAGAAAATTAAAACTCTTCCCTAGCTTTGGCATCTTCTGTTGAAGGTCTGCACATCTGCAGCCTCATTTCCTGCTTTTCTTTTCATGCTTGAAGGGGCCGTTGCTGAGAAACATTGGCCCAGCTAAGACTGCCTGCACTCAGGTTCTAGTCTTTTACGTTTGCTGGAGAAGGAAGAAGACAAACAATGTACATTAAATCCCTAGAGACATATTGTCTGGTTGCATAGAGAAAGATGAAAGACTGAATCGAGAAGGGGTGTTATGAAGATCATACTGAGAAGTGGATGCTCTTTCACATATACCAGGTGTGGACACAGCCTTTGACGGAAGTCCCAACTCACCCATGTGAGGAGCTGTTACCTGCAGCAAACATGGCTTGGGTTTGTCTTCATTTTCTCAACTCTACAGAGACAGACACATGAGCAGAGAAAGAAAAGGGACCTGGAAGATTTTCCAGCAGTTTAGGAAACATTTTAATCAGAACTATTCCCATTCATGAGCATTCTTATTTTTAAAAAGATTGTGGCACCTCCAGAAGTCATCTGGGCTTTTGGAATGAACTAAAGCCAGGTCTTTGGTGTGCAAAGAATGTTGTGGGAAAAGAAGCAGGATGGAGGAGACGTGGGGCAGGGTTCCTCATTGGCAGAGCACGGGCACAGGACACAACATACCGTGTGGAAAGAGAAAGCGATATACAGGTATTTGTTCATCGCAAGCCCTTGAACTTGGAGCACTGGAAGAGGTGATGCCTCAGGAGGATGGAAATGCAGCAGGAGAGTATTACCATCAAGCTGACTGCTGGGAAAAAGTGCCTTGGCGGAGACAGGTTTGTCTTTGCAGATTAGCATGAACTGCCAAAAAGAAACAGCATGAGGAGCAACGCAGTGTCCGTTTTAAATCCTAACAATGGGAGGAGGAAGAGTCTTAGGCGGGATTACGAGGCCGGGATGAACTATATTAGCATTTTTAAAAATCTATGATAACCTAATTTTTTCTGTGTAGGTTTTGGGGTTTTGTGGGTTGTTTTGTGTTTTATTTTTACCTACGGTTTAGGGGGTTGTGCAGTTCTCAGTGGGTTTGTTTTTTTTCTGCTTATGATCCTGACCAGTAAGAGCAGCTTTATTTCAGCTGCGTGAAACAGCACATACCACATACCTTTAAGGAGCTAGCAGTGAACTTGAGTGCGCTTACAATGCACTTACAAGGACATGTGTAGGAAATAATGAAGGCATTATACTTAAAAGATGGGAGTAGGCCTCCAGGCCTCTACACTTTAGACAGAAATAAAATGAAGAAAACTATTTACAATTAAAACGAACAAGCAAAAAGCAACAACAACAAAACAAACCAAGAAAACAACAAAAAAAAACAACCCAACAACTTCCTTATGGTTGGTGAATATTCTATGTAATGATTTAAAAGACTTAAAATTTTCCAGTATTAAAACCCCTTTACATTTCAAAATGACAGCAGGTTTTTTGAATGGTTTTAGGTAAGGTGACTTGCTTCTTAACCTAGATGAAATTCAGCTAGAAGTAAGAGGACACATAACATCACTAAAAATTGAAGCTTAATTGTGATTGCCAGCTGCCCATCCATAAGCATTCATTCATTTGAAAACCGGCATTCCTTAGAAAGAAGGTAGGTGCACGGCAGTTGTGTGAGCCAGCAAAGAAAGGAAGATTCACCAAGTGACAATGCACTATTTTCCACCTCTAATTGCATCCCATATTTCTGTGTGTAGGTTGTCACTGAAATGAAATCTGGTATCAAGGTCTACCTGGGGTGCTCACCAGGAGGCGAGATGCTTCTCCTCGTTATAAGCCACTATCTATGATAAATAAACCAGCAACACTACCAGGACCAGGGTATTTGTGAAGTTGGACACCAACAAGGAGGGATTAACAACCACATCGAAAATAATGAGCCTTGACAGATCTAGGGTTAAATACTTTAAAATTAGATCCTGCTGAAAGCTGAATCTTGTCGCTTAGCAACGGCTGCATGGGATGCTGCTGTCGCTCAGCGGATGCTTCTCTGGGGAGTTAAGATTATGCTCACACAAAATGGGTTATGATTGGGTCAAGGTGACATCATGCAGCACGGCAGCATCATTTTTTAAGGTAGCATTGAACATGCTCACACTCAAGTTAATGCCCAGAATTGTGTACCCCCTTGGAGATTTAAGGAGACCATCTTTTCTGTTGAAATGACTGAGCCCTATCTGCACCTCACCTGCCCCACGGAAGGGCTCGCAGGCTGCATGAAACAGCAGGTCATTTTGCCCAGCACACCATCATCAGAACTCAACAGGTGGAGGTTTAATCTTTTCAAATTACTCAGAGCCAAAAGACACATCAAAATGCCTGTAATTTGTGGAGGTCTGACTATGCATTCAGAGCATGGAAACCGCCACCAGCAGCTCAGAAAACATGCTTATGAGAGAGAATAAAATGTACCCTTACTGAAAATAACTGAAAACGTAGTTTGCTGAGTTTATTTTAGCATCTAAAACAACTGGGAAAACCAAGATACCAAGTTAATGAAATCAAAAAAAGCCTTCGAGGCACAAAGCCTATTTTTAAAAGCGATGCTGTGTAAAGGTTGATACAGGCACCTACAGGGATTTTTCTGAACATCTGCCCAACAGCAAAGCACATAAACGCATCAAGTGGTTCAGAGGTTGGTCTGGTAGGGACCAACCTGCATTTCTAGACATGAAAATACCCAAGTGCTTAACTGCTAGCAGTGTCTTTGAAACAGATACAGAAATTAGGTATTCAGTCCAATCCTGTATGTTGCCTATTAGGGCTTGGAAAGTCAAGATACTGTGGAAACAGAGATTATGGCAACCAGCATAAAAATAATGCTCAGTACACGTACCTTGTTTTAAGAAACTGGATGTCCTTCTCTGAACACTGAAAAAGCACAGACAAGTAAGTGTTTGAGGGTGGTCATTCTGATGACTCAAATGAAGTTTGACAATGGCAAATGTAGCATCTCCCACCAAGACATGAGGCAGACACCTTTGATCTGTCCCCACTGTAACAAGCAAAAAAAACCCAAACCACCCTATAGATGACTGCAAAATGAGCTGAATGACAACATGCATCGATGAAATACATATCATGGTTGACAAATCTTGTCCTTCTTCCTTTAGTTGGATGGGCTGTGCCAAAAAAGGAGTTCCTGGTGAGCAGGAGGGTCACCAGGAGAGATCACAAAGGATCAGGATCAAGACAAATCTCATTAAGTCAAGTTCCAGGTCACGAACCACCAACTTTTTCTGCCAGCTGCAGCCTCACCAATGGAGGAGAACAAAGACATGGACATATTAGTTGATAACAGGATTAGTCAACTCTGTGTGATCAGGTAAAGGCCATGGACATAGCAGGCCAGAGTGGTGCTGCAAGCCATGGAATACTAAGACCAGGTTACAAAAAGCACCAGCACTCTATAGACACACCAGAGTGTCTATAGCTCTTCTCATGCATGTGCCAGCAGGGTGAATTAAAATGAGAATTGATGCACAGAGGAATGAAGATCTTGTCTTCCAAACAGAAACCAAATAATCTTGGTTTGTTTAATAAGTCAAGGGCCTAAGAAGGGAAACAATTGCTTTTGTACTGATGCAACAGGAAAACAAACAGTCTGATGTTTAACGAAGAGCTGGTTAAACCAACACTGGCAGAGGGCAGTTAATAATCTTGGGTTAGCTAGAAATAGTTTGTAACTGTAAGAGCAGGAACCTTTCAGCAGAGCCTTCTGGAAGAAAAGGGAAACCAAGAACACCCAGCTGATCTGAAGACTGAAGATTGGAGCAGAGGTGATAGGGCTTTGACATGTCAGGTGCAAAGACAACCCTCGTGGGTAAAAACAGGGAAGAGAGTTTCTATGTCCAAGTTAAGCTGGGAAAGTTGACAGTAACACTGCTGGACTGATATTCACACATGATTACCTCTAAGCACAGCAGATGTTCACAGCTACGTGTATTTACTCAGACTATTCAAACTAAGAACACTTACAGGTATCTGGAAGCTCAAGAACTGTGAAAGTATAACCATGTTCTGTGTCACATTTAGACAGCCATTGTTTCTAAATTATCTATTAAGTATTTCCTCCACAAACGTCCTTAAAATACAGCTGGTATAAGTGGGTAATTACCTCAGTTAATGCTTTATTCTGAGAGCTGTGGCTCCATACAGAGGGTAATTTCCAGCAAAGTTGTAACAGAGGAAAACACTCTTGGGAAATCTAGCAATGAACTCCAGGCTGTCTTAGCATAATATAGTGAATAACAATTAGACATCATTAACATATGATACATAGCTGTGATTTTGTCCAAACTAATTAGAGCAGTTGTTCTTTTATCAGTATATTAAGATGAACACTAAATCAAAGATATTAATAGTGCATATATATTCTGTAATTTGTGATTTAAATTGCTTTTTATATGGTGATGAAGGACAGTCTTTGTTAAGAACCTACCGGATCCCTTCAAGTATTGCAGAAGGAACAGATGCATTTCCATCAGATCCTGCAGAGGAAACTTAACTCAGTGATACAACTAGGTTAAAAAATAAAAATGGAAGAAGTATACCAATGTCTGCTTTTAAAAGAGAGAAGCATCATGTCCCATTATGTGTCTCCCTCTTGTACTTCTGCCTCTCGGGCAGGGGAAGGTCTTCTATATAAATGGATAGTTTATGTTTGTTTCCTTAATGAAAGTAAAAGGAGTAAAGGGAAGACACCATGCATCCCTCCATTAGCTGCCCCACTGTGCAAGTGTTCAAAGGCCAGGCTGGACGGGGCTTTAAGCTCTGCTGCCCTTCTATTAGCTCCTTGAGTTCCAGGTTAAAGGGTAAAATCTTAGCCTGAATAAGACACTCTTCAAATATTACCTGGACGAACCACAGCAAATCCTGCTGTGGACGGAGAAGGTATTTAACAGATGACTTCCACATGCATGCGACTGTCTTAACTAACCTACAATGAATTGCACGTGTAGCTTTTTACACTAGCCCAGTCTCATGGATGAGGTTTAAATGGGAAGATGGGGCCCTTGGAACAAGGATCTGTAGATAAAGAGAGCACACAGCGCTTTCTGTTTGCAATGCTGTTTATTTTAGAAAAGCCCCTTTGATCATCAGAATGAAAAATGTGGGCAGAAAAAGTCACAAATGTTATAAAACAAAGTTTATTCTGCAATATTTTGTCATAATGAATTGCATCTCTTTGGTAAAAATAAAATTTATAAACATTTTAATTAACAGAGATTAGCATACAAAAAACTAAACTTCTGTAAATTGTCTTTAAAACGGGTAAAGGACTAAACCGGAGGAAAAAGGGTTAGAATTGGTCACATACTGGCAAATTTATTCTAAACAAACCCAAGGACATTGCTTATGCTACATTAGAAACAAGCTAACAGGAACAGTTTAAAAACAACTCTGGTTCTTTTGATCAGAAAGCATTCTTACAATTCACTCTCAAATAAATAATAGTTACAATGACTTGGCAATTATAAAATGTTTTGTATCACTATATGGCAGTAACATAATCCTTATAATTATGCACTTTTTAGTTTGAGGAAATGTACATTTATAAAACAAGACTTGATAATGGCACTGGCAGTTAGGTGTGAAGAATGTGCTTTAAGATATAATGGCAGGTGCAACATTTAAAATACTCTACCTTTTCTTTTCAATAAATATTTTGACTACACCATTATTAACGTGGATGAGTGTACTTTGCTTTCACCGGAGCTTGTACTTACTTTTCAGGCTGATGAAAAGTTGCAAACCGTACAACTTCCATTTTACAGTTGCATTTCAAAATGTTTGATGTGACTTTTGCAAAAGCAGTAATTTAGCATGGGAATCTGAAAGGCAGATACAGGTTTATATTGTATTCACATCAGATTCATCCTCAACAGAGCAGCCTCCCTTGTACGTGAGTCTCATACACTTCTTCACTGCATTTAAAGAATTGAACGGGGTTCGTTAATACTTTGCTTGCCAAAATATATCAGAGTCAACCATTGGCATGAACACTTTACATATGTCACTAAAAAGAAAAACCCAAACCCAACAATCAAAATAACTTTAAATTATACTCCATTTATACTATATACACCAGGGTCTGTAACTGAGGTGGCAAACAAACCCAAACCCAATGCTAGGTATGGAAGCAAAAGGAAGGGTAGCTATTCTCCCACTACCAAAAGGGATGCTCCACAACTAAGCAGGTGGCCTTTGCCTGCCAAAACGTGCAGGCAGAGGTGTGGAACAAGGTCAGGGGCACTTACTGGCTCCCTTCTCCTTCAGGAGGAGAAAGGGAAGATAGCAAAGCCTGAAGAGTGCAGCCCTGCCGCACCACTGTGCCCCAGGGAAGGGCTTGCGACTGCTTCCCCCCTTCCACAATTCCAGTTCTCCCAGGCTGAAAGCTGTAAGGACAGAGGCAGCTTTCATTGCTAACTTCAGATCAGTACAGTTTTATTGCTCGTTGCATATGGTAATTAAATGCATTGTTAGCACCCAACCCCATCCCTTCAGAAACACTGAAACACTGAAGTTATCATCACCAACGTCAGGGTTAACACCAGCACAGCCACGCTCTTAGTATTAGCCTTCTCAAGTTTTGTCTGAGGCAAAAAAAGCAATTCAGAACCAAACCACAGAGCAGACCACGACCACTTCCAGAGTACCTGGGACCTTGATCCACCTTTCACTGGAACCTACAGAAAAGCTGTGACCACCTTCAGTGGGAGCCAGGCAGCACCCCCCTTCAACAGCATACTAGTGAAATCATGGCACCAAGGAAAATCCCAGTCTGCTAACAGTATTTCTGTATAGCTGGACCCTTATTTTCACATAGACACAAACTCTGCCCTTTGCAGTTTTCCATCCAAGTACAAAAGCAATCCATGAGCAAAGAAAGCAATTCCAGCAAGCATTCGTTATCTTCACATCTCAAAATCCTAAGAACGACTGCACTGGGACTTAGTTTACCTTTAAATAGCGAGTTTTCCTCCTACTATCCATCAGTAACACATCCAGTATCAGATCTAATTGGCTAATGCACCACTTGTGATATCCAGAAGACATACACATCTGCACACATGTTGCCCTGTCACAGCTGCAGGCTAACGGGTGTTCACACAAAGAGGAATGCAGCAGAGTATTTTTCTTCCCTTTCAAGAGATCATTCTAAAGACTGAAGTATTTGGGGAAAAAAAACAACCCAAAACAACACTTCTTTTTTCCTAGTGTTTGTGCTTTCAAAAGGAAAAATAACATTGGCTTTAAATTCCAAAACACAAAGAACCTCAAATATTTCAGGCTTGATCCAACAGCCACTGAGTCAGTAGGAGCACCACTGTTGTCTTCAAGAGGCCCTGGAAGGCCCTCAGAGCAACAGATCTTCAGCAGCATGGCTGTGTTAATGTTTAAAGTACACAGTTTATGGCAGTATTCATGAAGAGACTAACAAATAAGGCGAAA
The DNA here is from genome assembly GCF_028554395.1 of Pezoporus wallicus. Lineage (NCBI taxonomy): Eukaryota > Metazoa > Chordata > Aves > Psittaciformes > Psittacidae > Pezoporus > Pezoporus wallicus. The sequence goes on along the minus strand of NW_026636333.1, from coordinate 2,260,975 downwards.
AAACCCGAAACCCAACACACGAAAGAACCACACTGGTCTAAGAAAGGCCTCCAAATAGCCAGAAAAATACCCTGTTAGGGAAAGGGTAGCTGTTGGCTGAATCCAGCACCGTTTTCAACAACCAAAACAGTGGAACACTGGTTTCCTAGGTGGCTCTGCTCCTAATTTTCAGTCAGTTTACCCAACACCTGCTCAAGCAGTACCTTCACATGTTAGCAAGAACATTGATGGCACATCATGCTATCTTTCAGGAACAGGAAAGATGACCTCGAGAGCTGTATACAATTCTGCAACGTACTTAAGGCATCCTGATACGCACAGTACTGTTAAAACCCACTCCAACAGAACTGCTTCCCCATTTGAACAGAAAATTGAAAGAAGAAAGTCCTCATCTACAGGAAGCTGTACGCAGTCACCACTGATCGTCAAAGAAAACTAAACATTGGAAAAAGAGGAACAAAGTCCACCAGACAACTAAAACGTTTTTGGCTGAAGGATGCCTGGGAACTCTAAAGAGATTCTCTTATTGCAAAAATGAATTGTGAAGGAATTTCTTCCCAAAACAGAGAGGTCCTCCTGAGCGACAAAGCACATCCAAAGGATGAAACCTTGCCTATTAGATGCCCGTACGTGGCAGGAGGCTGATGGGGTTCACACAGCACAAGGCACAGTGATCAGGGAACAAAAGGTATGGACAGCCCATGTGACAGAAACAACAAGAATGGAGGAGGGAGGAAAGGGCAAAAACCCCCAAAAGTAATTCATGGTTCACTGATCCAAAAGGAAGTTCTATTTTGTCTCGGTTAAGGGGTAAAATGTTCCCTTTTAAGCAGCTGTTCACCTCTTAGCCACCTAAAGCCTGCACCTTGTCCACATTGTCACCACCAACTGTGGGGTCCTTCTCCCCTCCACCCCATGAATCTATATAGGGGAGCAGAAGGGTAGGTGTTGCTGGACTACACCGCTACTACATAGTTACCAACAGTGGTGGTAACACAAGGACAACATCAACCTTGGCTTTCACTGTTGGCTACATCCAAGGTGCACGTACGCGTGCATGCATCTGCATGAAAAGGACACATGCAACCCCCTCAAAAAGGCAATTTGTCTTAAGATGGAAAAACCAAACAAACCCCAACCTGTTTTCTTTCAGGAATCTGACCTGAACACAGCAGATCTGGGGGAAGGAGGACAAAGAAGAAAACTGTGGGTGGTACCCACCTCACTACCCCTTACTCACACTCTTCCAGGGGGTACTTTGCCTCCTGCTGAGAGCAGCTCCTGGAGTGCTCTCAGTGTCAGATGGGCTGAAAATTGCAGCCATTTGGATTCACTTCACCAGCCTTCCAACCAGGACCTGTCTCAGAAGAGAGAAGACAGGATGGGCAACCAAAGCCAGGACCCCTTATTAATTTAAACCCCTTTCTTTTTTCTCCTCCTTTTCAATCCTTTATGTGGAAGTCAGAGCCCTTAGACAGGGCAAAACTCCCCTCTGTGGATGAGGCCAACGGAGCTGTAAATATGATCCACAATGTGCATCTGAACAAACGTATCTCTGGGGAAAAGAAAGTAAAACCAACTAAAAGCGATCCTTAAGAAGTATGCTTTCAGGTTTTCATAAGTCATGCACCTCTTCTACTTGGAGAAGATTAAATAACTTTTCTTTTTAGGCAGTGATTTAAAAATAAATGGCTAAATTATAGTTAGCGCCAAAATTAAAAAAGCAATGAGTCCTCTTATGGCTTTGATCTCCCTTGTGAAGGGTAAAAGTAGAAGAGTATTGCCACAATTAAAAAAAATATATGTATATATTCAACACTGACAAACATACTATTTCTTCCTTTGCTTGTGACAGTGGGTCTTTGCAGTACTTATTAAGGAACTCAAGCATGTTTGGATACCAGCAAGGTGGAGCAGAGACCCTGCTGCTTCTTTCAACTCTTCATCAATTTCTTGACACAACTCCTCGAGTGCTTTGTTGCTAGGCTGACTTTCCTCAGAGGTATCTACACAAGGTTGGGATGCATAGCCGCTGTCTCCAAGAGGATCATCTTCATAGTCAACGTCTGTATCCACTTCGCTGTGAAACCCTTCGCTGCCATCACTTCCATCGTGGCTGGTCTCGGAGATAAATTCATACACCTCATCAAGGGAGGACAAGGAAGACACGCTGGACCTAGATGCGCAGCGCTGGGAGCCCATGCTGCTGGCACTGTAGTTGTGATCCTCTTTCGGATCGATATTGGTGGCTGCAGAATCATTTCCCTGCAAATTTATGGAACTGGGAGGATTGAACGCGCTGCCGTAACTCCTCTTCTTAGGTGTCTTCAGAGGCTGAGGCTTCTCACCTGTCAAAAACAAGATTTGTCAGTAAGCAAATACTCCACTGAGATCACCTGCAAAATCCCAGACTGGTTTGGGTTGGAAGGGACCTGAAAGCTCATCCAGTTCCAACCCCCTGCCACAGGCAGGGACACCTTCCACTAGAGCAGGTTTCTCCAGGCCCCATTCAACCTGGCCTTGAACACTGCCAGGGATGGGGCAGCCACAGCTTCTCTGGGCAACCTGTGCCAGGGCCTCACCACCCTCACAGGGAAGAATTTCTGCCTTATATCTAACCTAAATCTCTCCTGTTTTTTGATCCCATTACCCTTTGTCCTGTTGCTACAGTCCCTGATGAAGAGCCCCTCTCCAGTACCCTTGAAGGCGCCCTTCAGACATTGGTAGGCTGATAGGAGCACACTCTGGCTGGCTGCAAAGTAAACTCAATGTGAGCATTTAAGAGTCATAACATCTTGTGCTCATTTACTGTTATCCGTGAAGGACAACAGCCTTCAGCTAATCACAGCTAAGAGCTGGAGAAACAGAGAAGTTAACTAAGAAACTCTGCTTCCCATCTAGCACAAAGAGGGCAGGGAAGAACTCTGCTGAAAAAAAAACACCCAAGATTAAATGTGGGGGGAAGAGAAGGTGGTTCTGTAAAACGCTAATAAGAGAAAGAATAATCAACCCAGAATTGCTTCTCAAATAGACCATACTTGTTTCCTGCAACATCTAGCTTCTGGGTATAAAGAAAAGCAAAGTAAAATGGCTTATGCTTACAGTCCAACATCCCTTGTTGAATGGAAGTATTTAACAGCATCATTGCAGTAGCAGCATCAATATCAGATTCTGTGAAAGAGAAGCAGCAAAACATTAGATCTTTGGTAAGCCTGACAAAATGAGGCCCCTAGAACATATAAAGAACATATAGCTATATATACTGGCCTACAGTAAAGGGCAGGGCTGGGAGAATGCATGAATTCAGACAGAGCATGACACTCGTACAGTGCAATACCATTATAGAACAGCCTCACATCTTATCTATGATATCAGATGCTGAATTCTCACACTGCACTTACCAAAGCTGAAGCCAAGAATCATTAATTAGGCATTCATATGATGATGCTGTTGCTATACTTACCAACAAGTGGCTTTTTGTTGGTACCAATTGAGAGAGAAAGATTACGCATATGGCACAGAAAAGCATCTCAGCAGCTTCTTACCCTGGTTATGTGAATATGCAAGGCTGAGAACAAACGTGCCCGTTAATGCAGCACTAATTCAGCACACCTCTCTCCTTCGGCAGTAATCTGCACACTAACAAGTCATATGGAAGAAATGGAGAAGACAAGGAGGGAAGGGGGCACTGAACTACTTCATCTAGAAAGCTCGGGGATCTAAATAATACATAGGCGCTTCAAAAGGTTTAGGTGAACTGCAGCACTTTTAGCTATGGTAACAAGCGTTGCTGAGGAACGCCATCCTTTGCCACCCAGATTGCTTACATCTCAAAAAGGGCACCTTAAGGACATTATGACAGAGTGACATTTCTAGCTAGAATCAGGTGAAGAGGAAAAGAAACAAGCACACCTTTCTCTCTCGTTTCAGGACACACTCATGCTCTTTAAAAAAAGAGGAAATCCAAGGTCTTCCTTCCCTGACATCCAGCTATGGATCACAGAATCCCAGACTGGTTTGGGTTGGAAGGGTCCTTAAAGCTCATCCAGTTCCAACCCCCTGCCACAGGCAGGGACACCTTCCACTAGACCAGGTTGCTCCAAGCCCTGTCCAACCTGGCCTTGAACACTGCCAGGGATGGGGCAGCCACAGCTTCTCTGGGTACCCTGTGCCAGCGCCTCAGCACTCTCATAATGAAGAAATTTCTTCCTGATATTCAATCTAAATTTCCCCTCTGTCAGTTTAAAGCCATTCCCCCTTGTCCTGTCCCTACAGGCCCTTATCGGTCCCTTTAGGCACCGGGAGCAGAGCAGAGGTGCTCCAGCCCTCAGAACATCTCTGTGGGCTCCTCGGAACTTGCTTAAGCAGGTCTGTGTCCCTCCAGGAGGAATACATATGGTACACTAACCAGGAAAAAGGGGAGCAATGAGACAGTGAGCTCTCACAGGAGCCTTGGTGTCTCAGAGCAAAACATTATGTCCAAGGTGTACGTAAGTACGTATTTCTCCCTTGTTTCGCTCTCTCTCATTTTAAAACCAGCATACTTTAAGGTCTATCCCACTGCACGCACAAGGCTGGGGTTTCTTCCTGTTGTGTCAATACTGTTTCTGGCAATAGAGCCCCTGAATTTCCAAGTCATATGTATCCAGACGACAAAAAGAAATGAAAACGCAAGCATAAGGAATTACTTTCCTCCACCACTACCATAACCAGAAAGTGAAATATTCCTATTCCTTACTTGCTATCACCGACATTTGGTTTTAACATCTGATGTTGGTATATAAGCACCACCTTGTTAAAATGACAAGCAATCAGAGGCATGAATGCAACACAGAATTACTACCTGTGGAGAACACTGCTGCATCTTAGTATCCCCAAAGAATGAGGAAAGACACTTCTGCAGTGACTCCTCAGCAGTACTCTGCGTCACTATTAATGTGCTTTGGCTGCATTTCTGACTGTTCTCCTCAACAGAGCAGTATTTCCCAAACTTATGTCTCCCCAGGAGAATGGCTGAGGAACCACTTTATTCCAAGGACTTCTTTCATTTGCACAGCAGCAGCCCTATGTGACCCCAGGAACATTACTGGCTTGCCTCCAATGCCAGGGAGATGCTGAACAGGTTCACCCAGCTGAAGAAGTTAAATGAGAGCAGATGTATGTCATTATTTTGGCACCTGCAGTGTAGCAAATTGGAACAGTTAGCATCAGACTGGCAATCTCCAAACCTGTCAGAGGACACACCAGCAAAATCATTAAGAGGAGGGGGATTTCTTGTATCCCCTAACAAGTCATTATCCCATTCTGCTCATTGCTTGTCAGGCCACACCTGGAACGCTGTTGAGTTTTGGTCCCCGCTATACCATATAAGAAGATGTGGACAGACTGGGGAGGGTCCAGAGAAAGGCCACAAAGATGACAAGAGGACTGGGAAGCTGTGTGAGGCCAGGCTGAGAGAGCTGGGTTTGTTCAGCCTGTACAAGAGAAGGCTCAGGGCAGCCCTTATCACCATTTGCCAGTATTTAAAGGGTGGCTACAAAGAAGATGGAGACTCCCTTTTTACAAGGAGTCACATGGAAAAGAGCAGGGGTGATGAGCACAGGTTACTCTGGGGGAGATTCCAATTGAATGCAAGAGGAAAATTTTTCACAGCCATCAGAGTGGTCTCCCCAGGGAAGTGGTGAATTCCCCAACATTGGACACTTCTCGGATTTGGCTGGACAGGGTGCTGGAACATCTGGTCTATGTCATGCTTTGCCTAGAAAGGTTGGACCAGATGTTCCTTGAAGTCCCTTCCAACCTGGAATTGTATGATTCTGTGATTCTGATCCCTGGGAATCCCAGACCTAGCAGCTCTGCAGAAGCCAGCCAGCCAGGGATGCTTCCTTGCCACCTGGGTACCACCATAAAACGTCTGTCTGGATGCATGGGAATTATCATCTGTGGACCAGGCAGCTTCTTGGTCTCTAAAAATACTTGCCTTTGCTGCCTAACCAATGGTTTTGGATCGAGGCCAAAAACTAAAAACAACCTTGCTAGCCTACTGTGCTAGCAAAAGCAGAGCGCTGGATGTCTGCTGTGCTGCTCAAGTCCTTCTTCATCAGGGGCCTTTCATTAACCCCTTGAAAGGGCTTTAACAATGCTCCTCTATGAGAAATTAACTTATGCTCACTTTTTCTTGGAATCAGCCCTTTAAAAACTGAGCCAAATTCACAGCACTTTAAAAAAAACTCAGTATTATTTTTGACAAGAACAAGCTTTCAATGTATTAAGCTTTAGTAGCGAAGTGCAAGACCTGGGCTGAACAGGCTTCTTCAAAAGAAATGCTGTGATTCCCAGCATGCTGACTAGCATATGTACCTGGTACCAAAGCCCATAAAGGTACATATGGGAAAATGAAGTAACCATCTCCCGTTCAAGAGCTGTTGTTGCTTCCATTTGCATTTGATTGCCAATGAAAAACAGATTTCCATCTTAAATTCACTTTTTGGGTTTTAAATCTGAATCTGGCTGGCTGTTTTTCCTCATGGAAAGCAAACGTAGAAACCCCTAGGCCAGACCCATGGCCAAGTTCTTGACTCTAACGCTCATTAAAACCTGTCAGAGCTCCTGCCATGGCCAGAAAAGATTACTCATCCATGGTAATATACTGAGCATGACTCGGTCAGATCCAATCTTTCTCCACCAATTTTTGGTGACTACGGTTAAACTAACATTTATATTACATAAAAGCTTTTGGATGTGGACATGACTTGGTTTCTCCTCCACCTACTTCATTACTAATACAGGAAACACAGAGGGTTACAAACTTGGTTGAGGGGCAGTACTGCATGCAGCCTACAGTATCAAGACCTGCATTTGGAGTATATATATGTTAAACCCATCCTATTCTTCTCTCCCAAGAGTTAAAATGAACATTTTACAATTTTTAAGGTGACACCTTCAACTAAACAGACAACATGAGGCTATTCTATTCTCCGGGTTAATATCCAGAACTCAGGTCTTCCTGCTTAATTGCACTGGCAATGACACTAGCTTGTACCCATCTTCTTGGCAAGGGAGTGAAAAGGACCACACAGCTATGAAATACTCGTCTGAAGTGTACTCATTATTCCCATCATGCTCTCCCGCCCACTTTTATCAAACAAACAATTTCAAGGGACTTTTCTGTGGCCACGTCCCACCAGTTACATACATTAAAAGTGGCTGCTTTTTGTTCTTGGTACCCAATAGAACTAGTGTAAAGATGTGCAGCTTTCAGATTTGTTTTCTACTGAAATATTCATTCTTTAAGCAGGTCGTATTTGGGAGTGATGGGCCTGCTAAATACCTTGCTGGCAGAGCAAGACAGCTCCTACTACATGTTAAATTCATCTGAGGGATTTCAACTGAACATACAGGTGGCTAAGAAGGATGCATTCTACTACATCATAATCTAGCAGACCCTTTGGAGCAGGTCCATAAGCTGGGCTTCAGCACACACTTGTGACTAAAGCCAGGGGAGCAAAGCAAATGAAAATGAAATGTTTACCTTTGAGAGATCGGCCGTGATTCTGCTGAAGGACTGAAGTTAGGTAGTGAGGGGACACTGACCTACTGAAGAGAAATGCAACAGGTCAAAGGCGAGCCCTGATTAGCCAAATGATTTCTACAACGTACAGTAGTCACAATAATATGATCATAGAGAGGTAAACACAAAACCAACCCAATCACCACAGTTTGGTGGGCAAGCAATTGCTATTGCCCTTAGTAGATGGTCTGACACATTGGTGGATGGTTTACGGAGCACTGTAAGCCATCAGCAGCATTTGCAAAACACCTCCAACCACACACACTAAACAAAAGCCTGGTGGGCAAGAGATACTAACTTCAACAGAGTTTATGTACCTGCTTAAAGACTGGATTTTAAACAGTGATTTTTACTAAGTAAAACCTCCATGTGAACAAGACATTAGCTTATGCAGTGATGCTTAGAGCCCAGGAGCAACAGAACAGTTAAGGACCAGTTGTGTCCACCTGCTCTTTGAAATGGTAGTGGGAGATTAACAAGAACAAAAGGTAGTGTCATGCCAAAAGCTGGGGAAGAGCCAAAAAAAAACCCCTTCAAACCAAGATATCTGCTCAGTTTTAAGTTATCTGAACCTGGGCTGCTTTGGCGACGCTGTCTGCTTTGTTGTCTTAGGAGATCTTACTTTGCCTGGTAAAGTACCACTTAATACCTTACAGCATAAAGGTCAAGTTAAAACTTTCACATGGCTTTCTGCTGCACACCCAGTCCTAATTATTCAGTTCATTATAAATACAGTTTAGAAACGTTTAGAAACGAATACAACAGGAATAGTAGACAACTCTTAACACTGTGTGAAACACAGCAATGTGCATCTTTTACAGCATTGCTGGAAGAGTTCAAAGGGTAATGGGCAGAATTTTCAAGCCCAACCTGTAACAGCAACCTCACAGGATTAATGGGGTGATTTCTATCATTAAGGCGTGTTCACCTTTCATATTTATCATATTTAGGCAGCTCTATTTTCCAAAATAAGGCACAGCCACAAATCTCCACCCCCAAAAACATCACAAAGTTGCTAAATGCTTCATATTTCTTTTAACTTCTCTAGATCATTAATTAAAACCCCAAAACGGCGACTTCATTTTTCTAAAATACATTTATTTAACTAAAATCTTCATTCTTTAAGTTGAATTTTGAATAAAATATTTTTCACCGGTTGCTGGCTGCTGCTGTGGCTGCACGCATCTCAACAGCCCTGAGAGCAGCTACTCCACACAGCTGTAAATGAGGGATGCCCAACTTGCCATCATGTTATCCAAACTCAGCTGGCCAATGGTAACAGCTCCAAAGGTTGGCATAGTGCAGGAGGAAAAGAAATGAAGCAAGGTGGCTTGGAATACATCATCTGAGCTATGGAAGGAGCCCTGGCAGCACAGCAGCCTGCCTGGCACTGGTAACTAAAGCTACTGAAAAGGAGAGTCACATTTAAGCATCTCCCAGTGTGGCAACCAAAGGGAAAAAGGGCAGCTGAATGTGAATATGTGCAAAACTTGTGTTTTCTTGAAGGAGTGCAAAGGGAACAGATCCAAAAATGGGGAAAAAATTAAAATAATAATAATAAAAAAACAAAAGCCACAAGGAAAGCAATGGGCACACCCCACCGTGGCTGGCTTTGCCACCTGCAGGTAGATTGTACAAAGAGATGCTAAACATCTTCATCCCTTTTTCTGATCTCAGATCCTCCAAGAATCATATCCACACAGAGCTTTCTTAGAGAAAATTAATGCTTAGTATTAAGGCAAGCTATGCATATGCATAAGGTATTAGGAAGATGAGGACCCTGCCTGTCCCCAGAGCCAAGGGATATTATACAGTAGTATTAGAACACAGGGGCCTTGCATGGACTTGTTGAACGAGCTGTGTGGAAATAAAACACATCAGTGAAGCCAGTCACCTATGATCATACACATTTCAGTGTAACTAGACACAGATTCCAGTTTTGGAAAGCTTCTACTCAAAGTAACACCTTTCATTTTACCCTAGAATCCCACTGAATGACAGGCATAGCCCCCCAGCACACTGTAATTATGAACACTACACAGAGCCCTCCCACAACAAGACACAGTCGAATTCAAGCATCAGCCTATAGATGAATTTGGACAGTCCTTCCAGCCTCTCTCCAGCTGCAACTCTGGGCTTCCTCTTTCTCTTTTCACACACAAGTCGGCCTCTTGAGGCCCCCCCCCCCCAAAAAAAAAAAATTAGTCCAAGGATTTTTGAACATGGAAGGGAAAAAGATAAATCTGTTTTCCTGAAAGTCTTACGAATGGTTGTATTATTATTATTAAAGGCAAATAAACCAGCTTTCATTAGGGAGTTTTGTATCTTACTTTGTTGTCCTTGTAAATAAAAGCACTGCAGTGGGAATGTTGCCATGTGGCTTCACTAGGACCAGGATTTCCTTGTAATTGTGATAGTTGGCAAGTGGGACTAGTCCTTCAGTGAAGGAAAAAAAGTGGTACCGGAAACAACAGCTTCAGATTGAAGTCCTGATCTTGCAAGTACTTCAGCATTTGGGTAACATCTCTCCTCCCCTACACCTAATTTCAGTATGTTGCTTTCCTACAAGCAAGGTAAATCTTAACTTCAGTGCTTGTATCATTGGACTAATCTTGGAGAGGTTGAGGCTCTGAATGACCTGCCCTGCAGTAGGCTGTCTGTCCTGATCCTCTGCTCCTCTGTCTGGACAGACGGCATTCCAGAGGTCCCTTCCCATCTGTATTATTCTTTGAATCTGGAAGTTTTACCATGTTAACATGGACACGGTGTTAAAGCTTTCAAGGACCAAAACCTTCACTCAAGTTGTACCAAAAACCAGAAGTTCATGCCCTTACAGAGAAACATTAAAGCCTGTAAAAGCATTATCATCATTATCGGGGTCCAATTACAGTAGCTTCAATAATCTTTGTTCCCATAAAAAGCCTTACAACACCACCAGCCATCTCTTACTTTCCAATTTTACTATTTCTTAATGCTTAAGTGCTTCAGGGTTATTTTAGTAATGCTCTCATTCCCACTGAAAACAGGATACTCCTGCTTGGCTCTTTCAAACCCAACATGACCCTTTTACAGCTCAAGATGGCTGGAAGGTCAGAGACCACTGTTTCATCTTGTAGGTTACAAGCCCAACTGGAAAAAGCCCATGCCACACAAATCTTCAGCTACTGCCAGACAGATAAGGGTTGCACTGGGGTGCCAGCTCCCGGGGTCAGTGACCTGTTGGACCCTTATAAATCTCTGCTCAATGTTATCAGTTTTACATCCTGCTCCTGTAATCCTAGGTCCTCCTGTTTGTTAAGGAAACTCCTCGCAATAAGGTTAAGGCACAGGGTGATGTTCAGAGACCGTAATTATCTCTTATCTCACCCAAATTCTTTGCTAAACTAGATAAACTGGCCACATGCCTACCTAAGAACTGAGCTCACCATCAGCGATGCATTCCTCTCTGCTTTCTGTCCTTCTCCTCTTCCTCTCTGTCTCACCCCATAGGCTAACCCAGCTGCAGTTCTTCTTCCTCTACTGAGGATGTTCACTTCAAATTCCCCAGAACCTATTGCCTAATCTTAACATGTGCTGGGTGAGGAAGTCTCGCAGGCTCCACTTCCGAGCGTGTTTATGGTAAAGGCTGTTCTTCCCATCCCTGCTGCAAAATGCTTTTAACAGCCTCCAAGAAAAACACACCTTTCTCAGACCAACCTCTCTAAGCACTTCAGATTGTGGAAAAGTTGTTTTCTACGACAGTATCTAACATACGCATTTTATATCCAGGTGAGTGACTTAAAGGAGAAAGACCCACACTTCCTTCTAAGCTAGCAGCACCAGGCACCCTACATCAGTCCTGGTGAACTATGTTTGAAGGAGGATTTTGCTCCAGTTCCTGCCACAGCCTGCCCTCCAGAGACACGGGATCACCAATAAGCACCCACCACAGCCCTGACCTCCTTCTCTTAAACTCTCCCACAGTCATGAAGGTGACTTGGACACGAACCCCAGATCTGCTACCTGGGAAGCCTGAGCTCGTTACATCTCCTCAGCTCTTCTAGCCAGTCTCACCTAAGCCCCACTCAAATCCTTCTCTTGGGTGGCAGCCGGTAACACCACATCAACATCTCCATGGGCATTTCCTCTCTATCATAACCACCACACACCTTACTCAGATGAGAAAATTCACCTACCTTGGGGGTGATGCTGGCGGCGTGTAAAATGCAAGCGCTGAGGGAAAAGGCTGCTTTTTCAGTGCTTGGACAAGATTAGGTTTATATTCCGGGTCAACGCACCATAATGACCCTTTTCCATTCACCTGCAAGAAAGAAATACTGCAAATTAGAAGAGCCAGGGGCCAGGCTGTTACAGTCATTTCTAATGTGACATTCCCAAGAGGCAATGATGTTGGCATCCAGCACCGTACAGATGATATGCATCATCCTCAGGCAGCTCCATTGCCTGCGTGGGAAGGGGACACTCCCTGTGTGAGTGTGTGGTCCCAAGACCCTCATTATATGGTATGGAAGCACCCATCTTGCAGCTTGGGATAGCAGCTCCAAAGCTCCATTCCCTTTCATGTTTGTCCACTGAAAGCTGTAAACCTTGTTTTAACGCTTGGTAAATACAGCTGTGAGTTTAAGGATCTGTCCAGGCACCAGTGAATTGATCAGCAGTCTTCCAATTAAGAGGTTTCTAAGGAACCAAAGCACCCTTCCCTTTACTTACATAAGTATACATACTCATTTAACTTTACACAATCCTGTAACAGCACGTTGCCAAACGCCTGGCTAAAAACCTAATGAACGTATTTTGATGCACCTAACAATGCAAGCACCACTGTGCTAGTTATTCTTGCTATTAAATATGATATGCCAATAGTTAAGCACCATTTTATGGATGGTCAGTGAAACAAGACTAAAAAGGACCCACACAGCACATAAATCCACAGTCCTGTTAAGTCACAGGGCTTTTACTGAAAAGAGGAAATATTTTGCTATACATAGTGAAAAATCAAACCAGGGAGGGCTCCAGCTGAGCAAGAGACAATTTTAGTTGAAGCTACTGCCTTTCATAAAGATCTCTGAGCTGCAGCATCTCTCTGTTATTGATTTTTTTAACCTGAATCTTTCTTAATACCCATCTTTTCATGCTAAAACTGAACACAGCCCGCAAGATACCTATCAAGAAGCTTACCTTTAATTAAACAGCCATGATGGCTGGCAGGATGATTTAGCCAGCTAGGTACTAACAGGGGGTATCCTCCCAAACGCTCCATCCATCATCTCAACGACAGACTAACATCCTTTATCTCTTTCCCCAGCAACCCAACCCCTAATGCTGGGGGTTGCTATTTTTCTCCCTTTGGTAGCTTTGAAGCTACCACAGGTTTTATCTGCCAGTTCAGGCAAGCACTTCCACTTGACACCTAATGCTGTTCAGCTGGGCCTGCAGCCAGAATGGAGTTAGTTTCCCTCTTTCGTCTTCCCAGCCAGGTATTCCCACCAGTTTGCTGCCCTGACAACACAACACAAGGATTTTGGGTGGGTATTGCAACAGCAAGCTGAAGCCAGACAGACACTCAGTCCAGTGCAAGAGGCAATAAACAGGGTGACGTCTTCTTTGAGTAGTCAGACTGGGTTAAGTATACTCCTTTGGGAAGTTATATTGGGTTAAGCATAATGTGAAATCACACTTTCACCCACCATTATTTGCACTAAAAGCAGACGTTAAACAAAAGAGGTGGTGATGCCCATGGGGCTGCTTGTATGCATCGTCTCACTCACATTGGCTGCCTTAGCAAAGATGCACAGTGGCAATCCATGACAGGTCTTGCTAGTGTCACACTTCAGGGGAAAGCCATGCACAGCTGGAGCTGAAAACCCCATAGAACACAGATACATCCAGCTTGAAAAGAGCCCAGAGGTCTAACCACAGCAACAAAACAGACTCTGCCATTTCTCCTACCAAAGACCAAGTCTACTATGACCTAAAATGCTAAACTGCCGGTGGAGGTTACCATTTCACATCAACAGCGGGGCAGCTGTTGAAGCACCCAGCTTCAGCCCTGCACAGTGGTTGTGGTTCCATCAGGTATGGGCTGTTGAGCTGGGTACTGGAAAATACTGTGTGTACGCATGGAGGTCTGTTGTACACCCACCAAGAGGTTTATCAGATCATAGACACTGTTCTCCTATCTCTACAGGCTTATGGATGGGACCTGCTCATTGCCTGAATACCTGAACAGCCACACAGGTTGTCTAGCACCATGTCTTGTCAAAAAAAAGGACATACCTACCAAGAAAAAGAAAGGGAGATCTGTTGAAGATACTCAAGCCCTGTCTCCCCCAACCTCCTGGAGGAAACAGTAGCAGGGCCACATCCATATGAGCAGCAGCATGCCAAATTGATGCTTGACGCGGATGCTGCTCCTGCCTCCTAACACCTTTTCTCCCCAGTGGTACTGATTAGTAAAAAAATCCCCAAACCCACAATTGTAAAATCAAATCTAGCAAGGAGCAGGGAGGCTCCTCAGGGCTTCCTACTCCAAACCACTTTTCACTTCAAATCTGCGTATCAGACACTGCTCCTTCAAAAAGAGCAATGTCCCCCTGCAGACCTCTCTCCCCCCAATCCCAAGGTTACGTGACAGTGCTTCAGATGCATTAGCTGTATCTTCTGAGGATTGCTCAGAATCACAATCACATCAAATTGAGCCTGTAATCACAGCTCCACGTCTTCAGGGGCACCAAGGCCACAGCAGGTATACTGGAAGGCAAGCAGGTGTCCCAGGCACTGGCTCCAGCATCATCCCCTTGCTGTTCATCAACTCCAGCTCCCAGCCACCATTACCAGAGAATCACTGGAAATCTCCTGTTGGGATGACTGCAGGCATGAGCTCAACTGTAACTTTAGTAAGAAAGGGTATTTCAGCTCTATCAACCAGGGTAAACTTTGACAAACCACTTAGGTACAGCAGCATCACAACACGTGCTTACAGAAAGGGCAGTGTATATTTTAGCAGAGATGTGACATACATACATCCTGTTTCCAAAACATGAGAAGTTCTTCCTCTTGACTGCAGTGCTGTCTCATATGGGAGAGTGCACTGGACTAGGCTGCCCAGAGCCACATCCAGTCTGGCCCTGAATGTCTCCAGGGATGGCGCATCCAGCCCCTCTCTGGGCAAAAGGATTTCATAGCCAATGGCTAGCAACAATACCCATGGAGGCATCAGAAAGCATCCTCATCCTGCCCTGGGATGTGGGGGACAGACCCTCCCCTCCTGTCAGACACAGTCTTCGAATATGAGAGCCCAGATTTGTTTGAAAGGCTTTAAAGCCCTTCTCACCCAAAATAAACCATGCTCCTCTGACGCAACATGTCATGAGCCTCCCTGCTTACACAGGCGCTTGGGACACAATTAAGATGCCATTAACAAAGAAAAAAACGGAAGAAAATACAAAATTATCCTGCCCTCTGAGCAAAGCACCCGGAGGCATGGCTGTAACCATGGCTAGCACACGTGCCAGGCAACACCATCTGCAAAACGAGCTTAGACGCTACCGCTGCTTGCTCCAAGGTGACAACTGAGGCAGGTCTGAGCGTTCCCATCATCTCCCATGGAGTCTACATATATTGCTGTGCCCCAAAGACTTGTTTTGCGGGAAGAATTTGGAGCAGTGCTCTCATCTGGTCCTTTCTAAAGCAGGGCAGAGGATCGAGACTTAACCACTGTTTGCTGGAAATGGGGAAGCTTCAGCAAGCTTTCAGGAGAGGCTTTCTGCGGTGGGTGTTTTTGGTGAATGCAGTTTCTGTTCTTAAGAATTAGAGAGCTGCAGAGTGTCTGGAGCCCTGGGAAAAAGCTGACAGAGCACATCAGCATCACCTTACTGGTAGTGATGGTAGCTATTCTGCATTGTGCTTTTCCTACTAGAGATGTTGCATCCAGCAGCAAGCCATCCTCGGAGCCCAGCAATACTGGTGAGGGTGAGCAGAGGACCTGGCAGTCTCAAGCTCCTCCAATCACCTGCCAAGACATGAGGTTTTGATGGTAACTCCTAAACCTTGAGTGTTTCTAGGCTGGAAAGAGCTGAGCTTTAAGTGGCAGGTTCACAGACAGCAGGAACATACACCAATAAAGGAGATTTTCCTTGCTTAATTCTTCTGAAACTCTTGTCTCCCTTCCTGGATGGAGCCACACAGACCTTTAATGGCACTTTTGCCACCTGTGTTGGCTGCTCAGATCCACGTCATTCACACATGCACAGTCTGCAGCTACTCCATTACAGCACCTGTGGCCACATTAAAAGCCCATCCCAACACGCAGCAGGACTTGGCTATGGGAGAGTCAGTGAACTTGCCATACAGCAGCAGAAAGTCCTTTTTCCCAAGCAAAGCTGCTTCTTGGGAAAACAACACCCTAACAATTTAATGTAGGAGCAGGGATACTGAAAATCATAGAATCATAGATGCTTTGGAAGGGACCTTAAAGCTCATCCAGTTCCAACCCCCTGCCACAGGCAGGGTCACCTTCCACTAGACCAGGTTGCTCCAAGCCCCGTCCAACCTGGCCTTGAACACTGCCAAGAATGGGGCATCCAGTCCTACCAGTACAAGGCAATCCTCCCCCATGCCCACTCAGCTCCAGGACCTCTGTCTACAGTGAGAGGCTGTCAAGCACGCCAGGCATTGCACACACTTCTGATAACAAGCCTGCCACCACTCAGGCTGACCTCCGAGCAGACGCGTCCGGGATTTGTTTGTTGACTTCTGGTATGTGGTTTGTTGGTTTATTCAAGTCAGAGCCAGCTCTTTGAGAAATGGGATGGGAAATGACAGAGGGAAAAGGAAGTCACCAGTAAAACTGTAATGGTCAGAAGAAGAAAGAACTTGTACAGGGAAGGGTATCCTTGAATTTAAGGAGTGAAGCTTGTGTCTGCACCACGCAGAGACACACACTGTTGTGTTATGACAGAGGTTAAAGCAATACAGTACATTAGATGCAAGAATTAAGACTGTTATTGTGGTAAGTGTAAAGGAAGATCACAGATGAAAGAGTTTAACATTCAAGGCAGCCATTACATTGAGGAACACTCGGCCACGTTCATACAGTGTGCCTGCAAGCAAGGGTGCCTTGCTGAAGGCCACATATGCACCCAAATGGGCATCACCAATGCTTCCCTGCTTGGCATCCCACAATCTCTTCTGCTCGCCAGTGCAATTGTAGCCACGGCCATGCTGGAAAAGCATGGAAGGAGGAACACACACTGATACTTAAGCCTTGGAAAATAGAGCACCAGTTTAAGAAGCTTCAGCAAAAAGACATCCCAAGATGCCTGAAATTTAAGGCAGGGTACTGCAAGCTAACAAAATCATAAGTGAAAACAAGGTCCTTTGCAATAGCATGTTAGCCAGACCACTTCTAGCTCTACCCAGGCCAGCACTAAATACAAAACCCAACTGACTTCTGTCATCCTGTGATTTGTCAGAGTGGCATTTCCAAACCATCTCCAGCTGCAAATAAAGCGTTACAGGACGTAGAGGGGGGGAAAAACCAAATCAAACCAAACCGAAAGTCCTCAAGAACAGAGTCTTCTCCATTCCCCCTGAATTTCAGACCTGCCCCACCTCCCTCCCGTCAGGTCTCACCTTGCCATGGCCTCTCTCCACCTTTCGGAAACACTTGTTCAAGGAGAGGTTGTGTCGGACCGAGTTCTTCCAGCCGGTGGGTGCCGTGGCGAAGTAGGGGAAGCGCTCCAGGATCCAGCTGTAGATCTCTTTGACTGGCAAGCTCTTGTTGGGAGAATGCTCGATCGCCATGTAAATGAGAAGGCTGAAAGAGTAGGGGGGTTTGGAAGTGGAGGATTTCTTTTCAGGGTTCTGGTAGCAGGACGGTGAGAAGGATGGCACGCTGTCACCCTCAATGTCATATAAAGGACTAACGATCGGAAGACCCTCGCTCCCGAGGCTGAAGTTTGTTAGCAGGTTAGTACTTTCATGCAGCCAGTTCAAGTTTGTGAGCTCGTCGTCTGCTGAATCTCTGTCCACCACGGTGGCCTTTGGCCTGCCGGCATCGCCTGCATCAGGCAAGCTTCCCATGCCATGACACTGCCGTAGTCCTGCAGCTCTTTCTGCTCCGGGTGTTTCAGCTTTCTTATCCGGAGTCATTCCAGTGACTGGACCCATTTAGCTTTATTGGTCTGCAACAAAAGAGATGGTCAGAAATCAATGCAAACCTTCAAAACTGCCTTCAGTGGAAGCCCACCAAACCCAAATGCAGGGCTGTAGCATAGAATCACAGAGAGTTTGGGTTGGAAGGGACCTTAAAGCTCATCCAGTTCCAACCCCCTGCCATGGGCAGGGACACCTTCCACTAGACCAGGTTGCTCCAAGCCCCTGTGTCCAACCTGGCCTTGAACACTGCCAGGGATGGGGCAGCCACAGCTTCTCTGGGCACCCTGTGCCAGTGCCTCGCCACCCTCAAAGGGAAGAATTTCCTCCTAAAGTCTCATCTCAGTCTCCCCTCTGTCAGGTTAAAGCCATTCCCCCTTGTCCTGTCCCTACAGGCCCTTGTCAAAAGTCCCTCTCCAGCAAAAAGTCCCTCTACATCCCCACGCTGTGCAAGAATATTGTAGTCACTGATGAGAGCCAGGGTCCAACAAAAGCGTGGCAATAATCTCATGAGCATGGGTTAACACCCCTTGGTTTATAACCAGAACTTAAGGTAAGCATTGGGAAACGGCTGTATCTATCTTGAAACACCAATCTCAACACAGAAATAACAGCTATTTTGGTGTCAGCATCTGAAATCTGAAAAAGACCTTAACAGGTAGGATCTGATCCATTCAGCTCTCACATGAACTCTTTTGTTCCACTCATTATATTGTAAATTGACCTATGAAGAAGTGTTTGCCTTTGGTGCCCAACAAGTGAAAAACAAGTTGCAAAACTTAAATCAGCATAAAGTGAATTTGTTCACTCAGTGTGAATGAAGTCTTTACAGCCCCATGTAAGTCACAATCACTTCCAAGTTTTGCCTCCCCTTTCCACCAGGGAAAGATCTGACCAGCCTATCAGTTGGTCAGTTGGGTCTTATGGAGCTACCCAGGTTCAAAAGACCACCTTTTTCTCTTGCTGCAAGGGTTTGCTGCTCTGTCCCAGGCTCTCCTGCAAAGCAGAGTGGTGAGACCAGCACTCAAGAGGAAGTGACCATCCACTGGGGTGGCAGCTCAGGCCTGTCGTAGAAATAATGGCTGAGCACTCGCTTTGGATTTTTCCCTAGATGGGAAAACCCAAACCAACCAAAACCCAAAAAACTCACCCAACTCTAAAATTATCACCAATAAAAAAGCCACTCAGAAGAGGCCACCCATGCTTTAGAGGCATTAACACTAACAAAGAACGTCTTTTTGCTTGTAGAGCTTTAAAAGCAGTCATCTAGCAAACTATGTGATGGCAACAGCTGTTTTTCTCCTGCTGATGTCACCATGTCACAGCTTCACTGCACCTACAGCTTGGGCCAACACAGCTGTACCAGAAGTACAGACCACCAAAACCACTCAACTGTACATATATACACACAGACACATATTACAGAGGCTATACCAACCTGCTGTAAACATAAGACACTCCCAACTATGCATATGGTTTACCAGTAAAGCTGAAACTCGTATTAACTGTACAAAAGCGTCCAAAACCCCCAAGCAAACAAAGAATTACATGCAGTTATATTGCCCAGCCTGCCTGGAGATGTGTTTGCCTAGCCTTCTTGCTTGGGAAGAGGGGAATGATATGTGTGATGGAGGAGTGACACGGTGACATTGGAAGGCAACAGCTATCTATGCTCCCCAAGAAGAACCAGAGCCCTGCCAGCCCCTCCTGGTGCCCAGTGAGTGTTGGAGGCAGAATTTGTGCCTCCCCAGAAAATACACTGGCTTTCCCATCAGCAGTTTCTTCTCCTCTCTTCATCTGCTCGTATGCTTTTGCACCAGCTATTGCAAAGCCGTTTTGACAGGAAAACCCGCACCTATGCTTACCAGTACTAGTGCTGGAAACCGTCCCCAGATTGTCTGTTTAAGGCAGGGATGGGTGTGATTACCAACCAATCCAGTCATTAAAAATGAACAAAAATAAAAAGATTAAATTAAAGCAAAGCCAACTGCTCAAACAGCCCGTCAAAAATAGCTTTGCTCTCCCGACAATTTATTATTCCCCCAAGCCGTCAGAGCAGATTTATATTGGCACTCAGTGGTGGCTGGCTTCAAACACAGCAATATATCCATAGGCTTATGTCACTTCTTCATTCCCTTCTTAAATTAAGAAACAAGAAAACCCAAACAAACCAAAGAGGCAAAATTCCTAAAAGGAGACAAACCCCAATCCTGCTGCAATGTGAGTTGCACCATTTTCGTCATAATGATTAACCTCACCTCCTTCTTCAGCGCCTCTTTAGCCAGCTACATACTAACTCACACTTCTCAGCCACAGAATCCTAGAATGGTTTGGGTTGGAAGGGACCTTAAAGCTCATCCAGTTCCAGCCCCCTGCCACAGGCAAGGACACCTTCCACTAGACCAGGTTGCTCCAAGCCCCGTCCAACCTGGCCTTGAACACTGGCAGGGATGGGGCAGCCACAGCTTCTCTGGGCACCCTGTGCCAGAGCATCACCACCCTCACAGGGAAGAATTTCTTCCTTATATCTCATCTCAATCTCCCCTCTTGGTTTAAAGCCATTCCCCCTTGTCCTATCACTACAGGCCCTTGTCAAGAGTCACTCTCCAGATTGCTCGTAGCCCCTTTAGGCACGGGAAGACTGCTATATGGTCTCCCTGTATTTTAGCACTTGGCTCATTTTGTATGAACTATCCCTTTGCAAATATTCAGCCAACCCCATCCCTGGAAAAGAACCATGCTTGAACCTTCCTCACTGTCCAGTGGCATCAGATGAAAGGTGCTGTTTGGCATCTGCACAACATCAGTGCCTCAGATTAGGGCAACCTTCTCCACAACTAAACATACCTATTTATTTCTGTAGGACCAGCCAAGTAAAAAAGTGGCCTCTGCTAGCACTGCTAACAATGCAGCGATTTCACCCCAGATTTAAAATTAAAAAGAAAACAAAGAAAACAACATATTTCTGTGCATTGTCCCAGTCTGAGGAGTAGAATATGGTTTTAAGTCAGGATAAGAGATTTTTAGCCATATCACAATTCTGTTGGGAGAGCAGCTCTGCAACCACCCTCTCTGCACCAAGCTCGGGGCGTGCAGCCTTAGTTACAGGGCTGGGGCATTTGTGAACTCCACACACAGCTTTGGTACTAACATAAACAGGCGCTGTGAGAGTATTTAAAACGATGGGTATGTGCTTTTTGCACACAAGCAACTATACCAGGAGCAAACTCTTCTATAGATGTCCATATTCCCCTGCGCCTATGGCACGTATCAACACCAGGTTTGTCCTGACTTAAATACATCACTGAATGTATTGTGCTGTTAAAACAGCACAAGAACTGCACGAATAAATGACTGTCACTGCTCACCTACACAAGTTTGGGATAAACTTCCAAGCCAGCAGGCACACAGCATGGGACCAGCCACAAGTTTGTGCACGTTAAAAGGGAAGAGCAGCAAAAAAAGGACATCTCTGCGTGACTAGGGAAACCCCATTGATACAAAGCACCACATCTGCTTCACCAAGAGCATTAAAGCATGACACCAGGCCATTTTTCCCACCATTAATTTAACCTTCCCTCCCTCCCTCATCTCCTTTGTCTTGGGCCGCCTTGCTCCATCCCCTGCCCACCCCACAGCAGCGGCTGGAGGTCAGCTGAACCCCCCCCCTTTCCCAGCCCTGTGAAAGGCCTATATTTGATTACAACACTATATGATGTCACGTATCCAAGACAACTAAAGGCATTACGGTCTCCCGAGGACAAAACCACCTCACGGCCATAGACTTTGGCGAGCCAGGAGCTGTTGTCTGCAGAGGAGAAAGTGGGCAGCTGCACCCCACCAGTGACAAAGGGCACCCAGAGATGCTCCCATCAGGGTAGCACCCTTCCTGCTCCTCATGGCTTGCAGGGGAAAAGGGGGGGGGGGGAATTGAAAATAACTGGTTTAAAACCTATTTAAAAAGCAGTTCTTGGCTTCTCAAAGCCAGCCTGAAACAAAACAACCCAACTGAGGGATCAGACAAGCCATAAGCTCACAGGTTGCTTTTCAACCTTAGCATGGTGTGGTCGAAGAAGAAAGGTTTTCCAGGTGTTTGCCCAAGCCTCTATCATTTTAATCCTCCTTTAATGTCAATATTCTCCCTCACCCTGTGATATAAACAAAGGCAGGGGAAAAAAAAAGCAAAAAACCAACAAAACAAAAATGGGAGCTGAAAGCAATGAAAAGGTCCAATATGAGGAAAAGAAATGCTGCAAAACTGAAAAAGGAAAGGGATTAAACCCTTACCATAGCCCAAGGAAGAGTGGTTTCATCTGAGATCTAACGTGTATGAAAACAAGTTTTCATTTTTATAGTGAGTACACATAAACACACACACACGTGGGTTTGTGAGCCAAATAAACATCTCAAACAACAATGATATGTAAACTCAGACATGCCCAGACCCCACTCCAGACCCTGTGCATGGCCCAGAGCCTCTGAGACTTGGCCCCTGAGAAGCCTTTCCAAAGGCTGCAATCACTGCCGGACCAGGTTTTCTGTGCCTCAGATTTAAACCATGCACATGAAAACAGTCCAACAGAGAAATTGGGAAGTGAAGAAAACGAACAAAACCAAACAAAACAAAACAGCAACGAAATCTATTAAGAAACCCCCCTAAAAACCCCTTTGGTGTCACAGAAAGAGGTAGGGGAAGAAGTGCTTTAAAAAGAAATGCTTTACTGCCAATAGCAGCTTTTCAAAAGATGCCTCCAGGTCATGTTCCTGGAACGCTGCTTGCTAAATGGACTAACATGCAAAAAAATGTAAGCCATTGATAACGTTCACAAGTGAGCCATTTGAGCACATGCCTTGCAAAATAATTCTGATGCTAATTCCCCTTCCAGGGTAACCCTTCCATGTGTTTCTTTACCATCCCCTTGAAATAGAAATAAGCTACATTCCAGCTGGTGTCAGTACCAATTTACCAACACTGGAAAACATAATGCTATCTGCTCCATCCAGCTTTTCTGCCTTCTTCAGCCTTAAAGAACCAGAACTCCTGGTTTTCAGCTGAAAACCAACAATTTGAAGCTTCGCCCCAGTGACCCTTCTGCAAGATTTAGTTGTAGCACAAACCCACCCACGTTACCAGTACAGCTTTGTGATTGTGAAGCTGTCACTGGTTGCTATTTCCCAGCTCCTGCTCCACATCCCTACGCAGCAAAGCGATGCTCCTCACCATACTGACCTTCTTGGTCAACTCGCTCTTAATTTCACTCCACAACTGTTGAACTTGGTTTTCTGTTTCCAAATCACTTTATATCAGAATCAGCCCTCTCCTCACCATGGCTGCGGTATAAAATTACCTTTTCTTCTATATGGTGACCCCACAGTGGAACACATGGACCAGGCCGGTTTCTTGTACAGAAAAATGGCCCAGTTTAATCATACAGGGTCTGTACGTTGAGGTACACCCTCAGGGGGAAGGCTGCAGAAGATACAAGCGTCTCTAAACATAGAAGAAAGGCATCCATGCTAGCAAAACTAGACCCTCAAAGTACAAGATGCCATCTGACACTTCTCATACCGCATGGTCATGAGCCCAAACGCATATAGCTCCTACTTTTGACTACTCAACATCCCTAAATCAAACCAACCCAGAAGATAGGAACAGGTTGCCCCGCTCTTTAAGGCCCCTTCTAACTCAAACCGTTCTGTGATTCTATAGTGGGTCTGGTGATGGTCCTCACAGACCAGAAGATGATGGATGGGTGACTGCTGCTGCTGCTTAGCAGCAAGCCTCTCAGCTCCCACTCACCCAGTTCAACTTTGTGGAAGCTTTCCAGTCACTCAGCTCTCTCCACATCCAGTAATTAGCTTCTAGGTGACCATGGCCCCATATCTAAACACAATGCAATGCCTTAAGAGTGTTAAAAAGGAAGAAAGCAGGGGACCCCACATGAACCAGGAAACCAGAATTAGCTACATACTGCAAGACAGGAATGCACTGAAAATAACCCAAGAGCAGGAACGAGGCCTGAGTGTGGCATCAAGACAGGCTGCTCCAGGAGATGGGCTTTGGGAAAACAGCCAGACACACACAGAATCTTTGAATCAACTGAGTCGGAAAAGACCTTGAAGACCATCCAGTCCAACCATTCCCCAGCACTGCCAAGGCCACCACTAACCCACATCACTGAGGGCCTCGTCTACATGGTTTGGGAACACTTCCTGGGATGGTGACTCCAGCACTGCCCTGGGCAGCCTGTTCCAATGCCTGAGCACCCTTTGGGGAAGGAATTGTTCCCAATATCCAAACCTCTCTTGGTGCAGCTTGAGGCCATTTCCTCTTGTTCCGTCACTTATCCCTTGGGAGAAGAGACCAGCCACCGCCTGGATCCATCCTCTTTTCGGAGGATGCACACTGGAGACTCAGCTGTGTAAGTAGATAACCTGAAGATCGAGCAGCAGCAAAAAAAACCCCCAAACTAATTATAGAAGTAAACTACATATAAACTGATCCTTACAGAGGGTGCAGAAGATGAGTTGGGGGCAACTTCTGCAGCAGCAGAAGCAAATGTAACACAGTCCCCAACATACTCTAAGCTTTGAGGGAAGAAGTAAGGAGCTCTAAGTCTTGTTTGAACCTAAAAGAAAAAAGCTTGAACACACTAGGAAAAAGAAAAAGCAAAAATCTACACCATTGAGTTCTGCTATTAATCTTATCTGCCCCAGTTCTGGGCTTCTCTTGAAATGGTCCTGGTACGCTCAGTCACAGGGGTATTCCTACCCCAGACACAACAGCCAGGCTTCCTGGTTGCCAGCAGGCACTCAGCACAGAGGAGCACCCAGCAGCGCTCCCCAAAACCGAGTGCAACCCAAGCCTCATGCTTCCATAGCCACCGTGTTTCACAGGGAGGAGGCAGAGTACCCAGGGTCATACGGACGGCGGCTGGCATCAGACAGCATTTCTTCCGTAGGATGGAATTTATTCCTGAAGCATGCATGAGTGAGCTGCCTGCCACTTGCTGACTTCAATTCTGTTTTGCAAGTACCCCAGAGCATCGCTGTGTGCATTTACCCATGATGAGGGTGGGATGGAGAGTTCATCATCACACAGCATGCACTAAGTCAGACAGCTCACGTAGTATGACAGGGAATGAATCCTATCCTGTATCAGCAATAGCTTGGCCAGCAGGGCCAGGGCAGTGATCATCCCCCTGTGCTGGGCACTGGTGAGGCTGCACCTTGAATCCTGTGCTCAGTTCTGGGCCCCTTGCTACAAGAGAGACATTGAGGTGCTGGAGTGGGGCCAGAGAAGGGCAACAGAGCTGGTACAGGGCCTGGAGCACAAGTGTGATGGGGAACCGCTGAGTGACCTGGGGGGAGTTAGTCTGGAGAAGGCTCAGGGGAGACCTTATTGCTCTCTACCTGACAGGAAGATGGAAGCCAGGAGGGGGCTGGTCTCTGCTCCCAAGGAACAAGGGATGGGGCAAGAGGAAATGGCCTCAGGCTACACTGAAAGGGCAGTCAGGCATTGGAACAGGGTGCCCAGGCCAGTGCTGGAGTCACCATCCCTGGAAGTGTTCACACACAGTGTAGATGAGGCCCTCAGTGACATGGTTTAGTGGTGGCTTTGGCAGTGATGGGGAATGGTTGGACTGGATGATCTTGAAGGGCTTTTCCAAGCGCACTGACCCTGTGGTGCTATGAATAAACACGTATCACACACAGAAGTCCAGCCAGAAAAAAAATGTGAAGCAGCATCTCAGGGTCTTCTTGTTTTATGCAGAGGCATCTTCTCTGGGAGCCAAGGAAGTGGCTGGACATGCAAGGAGACACACCACACGTACCCAAACCAGCCCTCTCGGCTGCTGCGCTGGGATGCTGATGGGGTTTGCAGCCTGCAAGTGTTCACCTGCCCAGAGACAGAGCTGCGTGTGCTGACATGAGTCACGCCGATGGCCGCGTCTCGGCGCAGGAAGTTGCCCAACACCCTTTCAGATGTGGGGCAGCGAGGCACACGCACTAGGAATGAGGCACTCGCTGCCTCCACCTGCTTCCCTCAGAAGGGTTACAATCAGTGCGCTGGCATCCTGCAGTTGAGCTTATACACAGCCCACCTCAGGAACGGGATGTGGAGGAATAGCAACGGCCACAAAGAGAAAACTCAAGGAGACAGATGGAAGAAAAAGGGCAGGATTTCCACTTGTGCTAAAAGACAGTGAGCATCCATCTGTATCACTGACAACATTTACTTACGGGCACCAAAGGTTGCGTTTCATGGAATTATCGAATGGTTTGGGTTGGAAGGGACCTTAAAGCTCATTCAGTTCCACCCCCCTGCCACGGGCAGGGACGCCTTCCACTAGAGCAGGTTGCTCCAAGCTGCATCCAACCTGGCCTTTTTCATTGATTCACAGCCAGGAAAGGAAAGCTGTACTTCACACAGCTCGTTTTGCACCACGGCAGTGCAGTGGGACTACCCCACTGAAGGGAACAGCACAAGAGATACACAGCAGTGGTTCATTGTCCTGGTGTTCGGTTCACACTGGTGAGATTCAGTCTTCTGCATGCATGGGGTACTTCCTCTCATCTGTACCAGCTCCTTGGAACCCAAATAACCAGTCACCAAGGAGCAATAACAGGGAAGGAGGGTGGAATTACAGCCCCAGCTGAAACCAGCATAAAAACCTCTGCTGTTCTTACAGGAACCAACATTTCCACACAAGAACAGCATCACTTTCTCACCAGTTTAAACTGAATCCATACACAGCATCTTCTTAGAATCACAGAATAGTTTGGGTTGGAAAGCACCTTCAAAGCTCATCTAGTCCAACCCTTGCAGTGAGCAGGGACATCTTCAACTAGATCAGGTTGCCCAGAACCACATCCAGCCTGGCCCTGGATGTCTCCAGGGATGGTGCATCCACCACCTCTCTGGGGGTAGATGTGCCATCTTCAGGTACCAAACTATCTCATTCACTGAAAGAGTTGGCCTTTGCTCTAGGTGTGAGGTTTTCGGGTCTCCTGCACTGAGTAAGCAGAGTCTGTGGTTAATAAAGATGGTAAAAATCAGCCTGACGTGCACCTAAGCCTCTGTCTGCTTTCTCAGGCACTACACTCACTCGCCAGGCAGTTTCTCCTTCAGCGGGACCATCACACATCCCTGTAGCTGCTCCATTACTTACTGGACTGGCACATCCTGACACCGAGATAGCTGCTTGCAACGCAGCTGCCTTCCATCCCGAGCAGCACAGAGGACATGGGGAGGCTCCTCAAGGAGAAAATCTGTGGTGCTTGGAGCTGTTGAGGCAGCACACTCCTTGGTTGGTGTTCCTTTTGGATAAAAGGGGTATAATCTTACTTCTGGGCTGAGCAACCCCTGTGGAACTTCTCCAGCACAGCCTCAGCAGCAGCACCTAGAAAGGGTCACTCAATCCTCTGGCCTAGATGTTGCCAACAAACACATCAACCAAGTTTCACGTGGCCAGGCTCAGAAATAGCATACCCGGGCACTCAGTTCATTAGCTCAAGCTCTGTGCTGGGTTAACTGCAGTTCAGAGCTGATGTGCCCAACTACCTTCTGCAGAGCTTGGGGAATGCGAGCTGGCACCTGCCAAGACAAAAAAGACACCAAACACCAAACTGACTTTGAACTAGTTCAAGTTCTCTGGCATTACACCAGCTCCATTCTTCTTGCACAGACACAGCATCACACCAGGCTTCTAGAAGGAAAAAGAGACCCCGATCCAAAGAAACACAGCAGAAGTTAAATGATTCACATGTCAACATATTGCAGCCCAACCATTACCAAAGTCCATCTAAATGCAAGTCCACCAGTAACATGATTTGGAGGGGGTGTACGTATATTTTTTTTACAAGGGCCTGCAGGGACAGGACAAGGGGGAATGGCTTTAACCTGACAGAGGGGAGATTGAGATGAGACATTAGGAGGAAATTCTTCCCTGTGAGGGTGCTGAGGCCCTGGCATAGGGTGCCCAGAGAAGCTGTGGCTGCCCCATCCCTGGCAGTGTCCAAGGCCAGGCTGGAGGGGGCTTGGAGCAACCTGGTCTAGTGGAAGGTGTCCCTGCCTGTGGCAGGGGGTTGGAACTGGATGAGCTTTAAGGTCCCTTCCAACCCAAACCATTCTGTGATTCTATAATGTATATACATACGTAGTACAATATAGATAAAATTCCCTTGATTTCACAGGTTAGCCACAAACCCAACCGAGTTACCTTCACAGCACTCAAGTCCGACATAATTCATCATTTTTAACTTTACATTTTCACATGATGCCCATCCCTCGGCAGGCACCAAGGCGACTTCATCCGGCCCCACTCAAGATTACTCCTTATCTTCTGGTTTCCCTCTTTGTCCTCTTTACTCTTTGTCTGGGCCATGTCAGAACCCAAACCCTTCCGGACTAAAGCCGGTTCCGGCTCCCACACAGACCGGGAGGATCGGTGTGTCTGAGCTCAGCCGATGCTCCACTGAACACCCACCCCACCCCCCCCTCCCCCAAGAAACACAGGAACGTTCCCAAGAGCCACGTGCAGATCCCAGCCCCTCATGAGCGGCTCCCAGTGTTTCACCCCAAAACGTGGGATCCCCACCAGGAGGTCTCCCGCCCGCCTCCACCAACCGCAGCCCCTCTGCCCGCCCCTGGGGGCTCTCCCCACCGCTCCGGGGACGGGACAACGTGGCTCCCCGGAGCACACACACCCGCCGGGGCTTGCTGAGTTAAAGGAGCCGCTTGCGGCTTTTCCCGCGGTGACCCGGTGGCGCGGAACAAGCGCGCGGCGGCCGCGTCATCCCGGGTCACCCGCGGAAAAACCCGCGGGCGGAAGCTCCGCGGAGCCGCGCCGGGGGGAGGAGCTGCGGGGAAACGGGGTGGGGGGGACCGCCCCGCCTCCCCATGGCAACCGGGAACACCGGTTGCCATGCTCGGGCCCCGCATCCCGCCCAGAGCATCTTCGCCGGGTGGGAAAAGTTCTCGTTTCCCCCCGGAACAGTCCCCCCAGACCCTAAATTTAAACGTAAACTCTGCTTTTAGTTTCACTTCCCTTTCCGGTCCGCTCACACATCCACAATCACCCATGCGCTGGTGTGTTTTGCCTGGTTTTCCCCTCTTTCCATTCATCTTTTTCATTTCTTCAATGACATTAAACCTTTTTTTTTCCCCCTCCCTTTATTTTTCTCTTTTCTCCCTTGTCCCCCCTTTTTTAACCATTTTTTCTTTTTTCCCTTGTATTTTTCTTTTGGCCATAGAATCCCAGTCCGGTTTGGGTTGGAAGGAACCTTAAAGCTCATCCAGTTCCAGCCCTCTGCCACAGGCAGTGACACCTTCCACTAGACCAGGTTGCTCCAAGCCCCATCCAACCTGGCCTTGAACACTGCCAGGGATGGGGCAGCCACAGCTTTTCTGGGCACCCTGTGCCAGCGCCTCAGCACCCTCACAGGGAAGAATTTCTTCCTAATGTCTCATCTAAATCAGTTTGAAGCCATTCCCCCTTGTCCTCTTAACAAAGATAAAGCCACCACTATGTTTGCTCTGCCTTGTAGCACACTGTCCTCTGCTCATGCTCTCAGCTTTAAGCTTCTCAGGGCAAGAACTTTGCTGTTTGCTTAGCAGGGTTTCACACTCCTGCTCACTTGCAGTCTTAGAGCATAATAAAGAGGACCTCGGGAAGCTGTCTGCAGGGACAATTCTTGTTTGGTGTTTATTCACCCTCCCAAGGTTCCCTTGCCTTCAGAAGGATGCTTGGCTTTCGCCTGCCTCGTGATGCATTGCAGTGACTTTATTTGTAAGGGAGGGTGGGAACGGGTTGCGAGGAAATTCCCCCACTCCACACTAGCAGAAACCAGTTGTTGGGATTTTAACTGGAAACAATCTCAGAGAACAACCTCTAGGGTTTTTTAGGTGCGAGGAGGAATCAGGCCCAGGGTTACAGCAGGCAGAATATTGCCTCACAGGCAGAGGATCAAATCCAACAGCAGAAAGGCTTAGCCCAGCACAGGCAGGTTCCTTCTGTTGTGCTGTGAAGCTTCAGCTTCGGAAACAGAGTCCAGCTGCATGGTTTTGACCAGAGTAAATTGTTCTCAGCAACTGTTACTTTGTTCCTACCTAATTTCTGCTCCCTGAATGCATTACGATCCATTCAACCTTTTTCTTCTTACAGCTGCAGGAGCCAGCCAGGGCTCTCCTACCCTCTCGTTGAGCAACAGAAGTGCACTTGTATAAATTATGTATTACTAAAACCATCAGAATGCTGAAAGCACCCTCCATTCCTAAACCATTGAGAACAGACCTTGCACTGCTGGTACCAGCAATCCTTCGCCCATGAGAGGCTCTTTTGCCTGAATTTCCATCCCTTTGCTGCCCAGAAAGCATGCAATGCGGCTTGCGTGGCTGCCTACCACACCTCAGCTGCTCCAGAGGGAGGGAGGAGCAGCTTGCTGTTTGCCTGTTGGAATCCGAGTGTGTTACTTTGCCTTTTGCCTGGCTTGGCAGTGACCTGAAAGAGAGACCAGGATTGAATCCGGACCCTTCCGCTTCAATTGTTACGCCAAAGGCTCAGTGTGTGCCACCGAGGGTGGTATCTATTGTCACCCCTTGATGCCATTTCCACCCCAGCCTTTAAAGTGGAGCTGGTCACAGATTTTTTTCTCATTTATCCCTTAAAAACACAGTCTGGGTTCAGTGGGAATGCGCACCCTCACATCTTGTCCATTTTGGTGGATTAAAAACCCAAACCCCCAAACCAAGAAGGACAAAAACTAAACTAAAAGGACAAAAGCTGAAAGTGCCCTGAAGTTGCCACCCTCTCATGGAAACAAAAAGTTCCCCAACGTCGCCTTTGAATGGGGAAGTGGAGCTCTTCAAATGATATTCTATACCTCCTGAAAAATATCATCACCTTCAGGTTCCTCTGTCCTCTCTACTCCTCAACCTGTCTATGTTAGGTTTTTGGCTTTGAACCATACTGCTGTTAAAATTCCATCAACTTCATATCAATAAAGGCAGTAACCAAGATCTGAGGTGTTCTGGAGCGCCTTCTGCATCACCTCCAACAACAACCAGCATCACCATCACTCTTTGCAGCCTGTGAAGTCACCGATGGCTGCAGCAGTGCAGCTGGGGACACCATGGGTCATCATGGGGGAACTCGCAGCTCTCCTCATTCTTGCCTGCTCTGTCTGTCCCTGCCTGCACTGACACCTGACTAGTGACCTCAGTCAGCACCAGGATGCCTTCACTTAGTGCCCAGGCAGCTGCTGGGTGATTGAGGAGCCTGTCTGGTGTCCATGATGAGTTTAATCCTTGTTTCCTTACCATGATCCCAACGGCCTGCTAAATCCTGCATGC
Source organism: Pezoporus wallicus (assembly GCF_028554395.1). Taxonomy (NCBI): domain Eukaryota; kingdom Metazoa; phylum Chordata; class Aves; order Psittaciformes; family Psittacidae; genus Pezoporus; species Pezoporus wallicus. The sequence continues at coordinate 2,229,896 of NW_026636333.1, read as the reverse complement.
AATTTGTGAAAGCAAGGGGAAGCAGGTGGTGGAGGTCTGGGGGCAGCAGCATCAGAGAGAGCCAAGGCCACTGGAATCTTCCTGCTCATATTCCTGAGAAGCTGGAGGGCCATGGCCTGGAGGATGCCCTGCCAGGCTGCTTTGTGCAAAACCCCTGAAAGCTGCTTGCTCACAGGTCTGAAGGCATTATCCCATTCTTTCCTGCAATTTACCCTGTCCCACGAGGGATATCACACACTGCCTTTATCTCCCTCTCGCTCCACCTCGGCTTTCTACTGCTTACAGGACAAGCACCAGAGCTACTGAAGAAAACCAGCAGCAAAGCAGTACTCATCCAATAAATGTGACAAGGACATGGTGCTATTTCCCAACACAGACCTTTAAAATAGGCAGCCCAGATGTTAGTCATGGTGCTACACTACAGGTGTCTGCACGGCTCCCCAGGATGCACATACCGCACCTCCTGCAGTCCCCCAAGGCAGGAGGTGAGGGGAATCAGGTCTGCAGAGGTGCTGAGGTACCACCTCCTGCTCTGAGCCAAGGCAGACTCAGCAGAGGCTGCTGGTGCCTCTCCGGGGCTGTCCTTGAAGGCACTGCCCACTCAAGGACATGTCATGTCTGCTTTGCCCTCATCACTGCATCTCTCCTTCCTGGCTCCTGCATGATCTCTGCCAAAGGCTGGCTGCCCTCTCCCCTCCAGGGAACAGTCACAGCTCTAGATGACTTGTGTTCACCACAATGAGCACAATGCAAGCTCTGGGCAGAAAATACACCCTGCCACCTCTCCCATGCCATGGTCAGTATCTTCAGACCTTTGCTCTTACTTCAATCCAAGGGGTTGATGGTAGATGGCATTTATATGTGCGTACTGGGATAAAGTTTACCCTGGGTACAGAGGACATCCAAACCTGTTACGTGGAGGACAACCCCACTGGGAAGGTGGAAGCTGCCTCCAGGAAGCTGCAAGCTGTCTATTCTGAGAGGAGAGAGCACAGAGGGGCTCTCCAAAGGCTGTATCAGCTGGAGCTGACCCATGCCACCCAGCACCATGAAAGCCCCTCCTCACCCAAGCTGTAATCTGAAGTGCGATACAAGATCAGTGCTCTTAGGTGTGACCTAGGAGCGTGGAGAGCGGGGAAGAGTAGGAAGGGAACTGCTAATACAAGTGCCAGATTGGCTTGAACATGTTATATACGAGAGCCAGTGTGAGCCTCAGTTACATAGCTGGGATTTCTGCCATGTGTGAATGGTCAGCTCCATTGTGCCTCAGCGCTTTGCATCATGAAACCACAGGCCCTTTGACCCACGCATCGTCCTGAGGAAAGCCAGAATAAGAGTTTGTCAGGTTAATCCAAACCAGGGACAGTGCTGTCTCCTCCAGAGGAGTAAAACAGGGTGCTGGGCACAGGCTCTGGCTAAGCTTTGTTTCTACCCATGGCTGCTACTGCTTGGACACCTGCTTCTTTTAGGCCTTCTTGTTGCAAGCAGCATCTGTGATTTGCATTGGCAGCTTGTTTGAAGCAATAACTTCAAAGGGACTTCCTATTTCTCCAGGTCTATATATCCGCCTATTCAGCTCCCACACCATAACTGGGTGTTTCTGCTTAGGAATGCCTCCTGCTTTGCTGTCTCCTACCACTACTCTAGTCTAGCATTTGATCTTTTCCTTCACTCTAGGCAAAGCCAAGAGAGGTACATGATGTACATGATGTATTGCGTGCTGTACATGATGTGTTGCGTGATGTACAGCATTTCTTCTCCCACCACCCTCCCACCTGACACATTTGTTCTCTCATCTCTCGCTACTTCCTAAACGGGACTCAGTGATGAAGTTCTTGCCATAGCTATATACAGACAGGTCTGAAGTCTGCCATTTTAGGGACTCAAAATGCTCTCTGCTTTTTAATTTCCCCCTTAACAGCTCCTCCTAAGATTAAGGAGCTGTTAATGTCTCCTGAAGACCTAATCATCTCCAGTGTGTATCTCTGAAGGATAGATCTAGAGTGCAGACAAGCAGGTAGCTATAAAGGAAGTCTGAGGAGCAATATTATCTATCAATAATTGGTTTCCCAACCATACAACCATTGATTGGAAAAATGTTCAGTGCTGGTTGCAGTATTCCTCCTGCGCAACATGTTGCATGTCCAAGGACTGAAATACATGCGTTGAATCATCGCTGAAACGTTAAGGCTCTACAATATTGGATATCCAAAACTGTTTGCAGAGCCAAGAAGTTACTTTTATTAGAAAGAATTTGAGATCATTGTTACTCTAGGAACTACTTTGGGTGGGAATATCAATCATACTTCCATCTAGTCATTTGGTATAGCTTATGCTAGCTCAGTAAATGATGCAACCCCAAATCTGTGTGAGCTGGTTCTGCCAAATCAGCATAGTGAACACCTTGCCAGGTTAGATATGTCACTTGAGGGCGACGTTTTTCCAGACTTCTGGAAAACAATCACAAAGAGACCAAGCCGATGCAGCCTGGTTGAAAAGTACCTACTCCAGAATGGAAAAATCAGCCATGGAGTAAAGCAAACATGGTCTTAGCAATGCATCTGGGTTATATATTTAGCAACGTTGCCTGTTTACTCATTAAACAGGAAGAAGTTTCTCTGTAGGCTTGTTATCCTCAACAATGGATGAGGAATAAACCCCATATATTTACTGTTGGGAAGAACCTTCCATAGTTAAGAGACAACTTACTTCCCTTCATGGGTAACACAAATACCTTCCAGAAAATAGCAGCAATTTCCTAAATAAGACCAAGTCAATTGTTTCTGTTGTGCACAAACAAAAAGATTCATGCCTTTTAGTAGATAGCCCACAATGTAATCTGCCAGGCTGAATTACCCAGAGATACTTAGTTTTGAAAGGAGTGCAGAAATCCCACAGGTTTAATTGCCAATAAATCAGCATGACCTCCACTCCCTGACACCTTTCTTTTTACAATGATCTTTTCAAGCAGAAAATGAACAGACTGATTTTTTACAGTGTGTGCCTACTGTCTTTGGAGAGATAAGAGCAATGACACACAAGCAGGCTCCTACATAATGAAGGACTTAATCAATGGTGTGTTCTATTTGCTTCCTGGTTATTTTCACCTTGTGTTGTGGCACTCTCTTTTTGTTACGATTAGGAGAGTACTTGCTTGTTTAACAACTGGCTTTCAACTTGTTGAGTCCTTGCATTCTGCAGTACTCCAAATGAATTTACTTGTGGTTTAGTTTTATACTGATGCTCACAGTTTTAAGGCAAATGGCAAATAGTTCAAGTCCTGCTCTAAGGTTAAATATCCAGATACAGACCTGGCAGTTTAAAGAGAGCTTGGGTGTTTTTAAAAGAAACTATTTTGATTTCAATGCAAGATGCTCATTATGGTGCCTCTTAGTAGCAAAGGTTTTATGGTTTTATACTGTTATTCAAAAGAAAAGGTACGACTTGAAGCCCAGTGGTGCTAGCCCCTCATCTTACTGCACGTTGTAAGCTTTACTTCTGATATCAGCTTTACTGAGCCTATCTTTAATCCAAATATATTCAAGCAGTTGCGAGTGCTTAGCTTCAAAACACTGACTGAGGCAGCTGGTTATTATAATCTCCTCTAATAGATAGGTGGGTTGATACAGGGAGGGGCTGGGAGGGGAACAGAATCTCATCATTGCACGGTGGTGAGCTGGGGTTCAGCATCTCTGAAATAATCCCAAAAGAGATTTGCTTTCGTCTTGCCCGTTACGTTTTTGGCTGAATTGGGAACAGCACAGAGGAGCTGTGGCTCTGCTGTTGGGTGGTTTTGGACCCACCTTACACAGACCACTGAGCCTGAGGTGATGCCATCCTAATGTGCAGCCCATCAGCAAGAGGAATGCACAAGCTTGTTGCTGGGAGGACAGCTTTAGATGCTCTGAATGTCCCTTTTTACACAGAGCATTTACAAAACAAAGAGTGCTCAGCACAAAGCAAAGGATGATAGTGATCAGCCTGCCAACTCCTTTAGTCTACCTGAGTACTGCAAAGGCATCTGAACAGAGGAGGCCCAGATCTAAGGGAAGAAAAGACAATATGCAGCAGGTCTCCATATGCAGCTTTTGATATTGGACGAGTTGGTTTTCGGACAAGACATAGAGGCAATAGGAATAGCAGTGATGGGGGCTCTGCCATAGCAGTAAGAGCATAACTCAGTGTCCTGGGTTCAGCAGTAGCAGTCATTTTTTCTCCTTGGTAGCTGATGCAGTGCTGTGTTTTTGACTTTTGGCCTGAGAACAGTGCCGATAGCACCAATGTTTTTAGTTACTGCTCAAATGTTTGGTCTGGCCAAGGACTTTGTGAGCCTCATGCTCTGCCAGGGAGGAGGGAAAGCCGGGAGGAAGCAGAGACAGGACACCTGACCCAAACTGACCAAAGAAGTATTCCATACCACAGCACGTCATGCCCAGGAGGTAACTGAGAGTTACCCGCAAGGGCTAGTTGACTACGGGGTTGGACTAGATATCGGTTGGTGCTTGGTTGGGCTGGGGGGAGTTATCGGTTGGCTGGTGGTGAGATGATGTATTCTCTTCCCTTGTTATTTCCTTTATCATTATTATTATTGGTGGTAGCAGTAGTGATTTGTGTTATACCTTAGTTACTAAACTGTTCTTATCTCAACCCATGGGAGTTGCATTCTTTTGATTCTCCTCCCCATCTCTCCGGGAGCAGGGGGAGGGCAAGAAGCCGGGGAGTGAGTGAATGAGCTGCCTGACTGGGTTTAAACCATGACACTCAGGCATGTGTGCATAGCTCCCCGGCTCTCCTGCCTCTCCTCCTTCATTGCCTGTACCCTATAATTTAAGAGATTCCAGACAGGACAGAAAGATTGCACATGGAACTGGCACTTCATTCTTATGAAGTCTGAAGTGTTTGTAGAAATATATAAGGAAATAAAACAAGAAGTGGGATTATGGATGGGGCAAGCAGGAGTGCATATTTCTTAACAGAAGTTTCTTGTATCTATTATACATGAAGCTCTTTGTGCAATGCTTTCATGTCAAGAGACTATCACCGAGTTGTGCTATCAGTATCAAAGCATTGACTCGGGCAGTCCAAGTTATCAGTTCCAGTGACTTCATGGTGTGATACAAGCCCCTAAGGAGAGCAGCGTTGAGTTCCTGCTCTATCTAGGGACCACATGGTTTATGGCTCCAGGTGCACTGCTAAACATGGTTTTGCAGCCTGATTCTGCAGGCGAGTTACCCTTTGCCTGAGTCTCCCTCCATTTCTGAATGAAGTTGCTTGGTAATCACCTCATACAAGAGAAACTCAAGATACACGGTTCTTGACTAGGCAAAGAGTAACGGCTGGCTTGGTTCCTGCAAACCAATTCTCAATGAACTTTTCAAGCAAGCTAAGACAAGTCGCACTCAAATGGATGGTATTCCAGCTCCAAGCTGCAAAACTCACAGTCTGGTCCAGTCAAGGGTTTCAAACAAGCTCCCTGGCTGGATATATTGGAAAGAAAATAGTCAAAGACCTTTGTGTCTGGTTGCTGCACTGTCTCCAACAGCCAAAACCATGCTTTCACTAAACTTTCTTTTTCAGCTAATGAACACTGAAATCCATATCACCATGTGTCTGGGGGCTGGCATGGCTCCTGCTGGCTGTTTCTGAGTGGCTCATGTGCAGGAATGAAATGAAGGTATACCGAGTTGATCAAAGCACTAACCTGTGACCTTGCCATCACTTAAAGGGCATGGGAGAAAAGGGTGATTGAAATGGTCTTTATTCTGCAGACAAAACACACCTTTCCATTGCCTGGGCAGAATGTGCTGGGATGAAGGAGTAACTGTGTTGAAACTCATGGCTATGGAATAAAGCTTGCTCTCTTCAGTGCGCTGACACTGGGTATGATCTCATGAGTCAGAACAGATGGATGAAGCCTTGGAAAATATGCCGGACTCAGATGTCCTGTTGATTATAGTCTTATTTGGAGAGAAGAAAGCCAATTCAACACCAGCTGGTGCATCTCTCTGTGGCATTCAGGAAGGTGCCTTCCAGTTGATTAAGGGCAGTAGAATGATCATGCAGCATTTTGTTTGGTCGGTATATTCATGTACTCATTGTAGCCAGCAAACTATACCACCGGTGGTCCTGGGTGAGTACATTAAGCCTTTTCTCTCAGAGCCAGTCCTTTTAGGCACATTCATAATACCCACTACTCATGGATTAACACGGTTTTAATCCACTTCACTGCCGAAGCTCCAACAGCTGGCTTGCCAGCATTAAACCTGTTGATCAGGGGTCTGCTGGGTGTCTGAGCTAGTGAAAGGGCTGAAAGGAAAGGACAGAAAGCAATCCCATACAGGGTCACCTGTGTCTGTGCATATACATCTAGAAAATGCTCTGTTCTCCATCTGAGGCTGGTTTTAGTCAGGAGCCAAAGAGTAGGAACATACTAGTGTTACCACATTTCATTCTGCACATATATTTCAACAAACCAGCATTTTGAAAGAGAAGTTATCTGGACCCCTGAATGTCAAAGCCATGCCTGGCTTTGGTTCCAGCTGTGCCACGCATGCTGCCTTTGTGCATCTCACTCCTCATCCTTTCTCCTGTTGGTCCATCCTTCTCCATCTGCCCCTGCTGCTCCTGCAGCTCCAGCCTCTTGCCCTCCATCCATCTTCCTTCCTGCAGCTACTTCTTCAGCCTTATTCCCCATTCAGCCTCATGTGGATAATTTCAGGCAGTTTCATATAGTCCCCCTCCCTCTCCTTCCCCAGGTTGTTATTGTTGGCTCTCTTCTGGGGCAGAAAAAATGTTGGCAAGCAGTCAGAAATAGTTCTTAAACCCCTTGTTTTGCTCATTGATCACAGTCTATGTTGAACATGCAATGGAGAGCAGCCCAGAGGAGCTGTGGCTGCCCCATCCCTTGCAGCGTTCAAGGCCAGGTTGGACAGAGCTTGGAGCAACCTGGTCTGGTGGAAGGTGTCCCTGCCTGTGGCAGAGGGTTGGAACTGGATGAGCTTTAAGGTCCCTTCCATTCCAAACCAGTCTGGGATTCTATGAGAGAATCAGCAGAAAAAACTGTGTGAGATTCAGTTATGAGCCTGGCATTGCCCTAAGATGGCTGATTTGACTGGAGCTGCTTAGTGTAGGGATGCCACCATAGCACTCATCAAAGCATCAGGAATTAGCGATGCACACATCCAGGGATGGGGCAGCCACAGCTTCTCTGGGCACCCTGTGCCCGCGCCTCAGTACCCTCACAGGGAAGAATTTCTTCCTAATATCCAATCTCAATCTCCCCTCTGTCAGTTTAAAGCCGTTCCCCTTGTCCTGTCACTACATGCCTTAGTAAAAAGCCCCTCTCCAACTTTCCTATAGGCCTTCCTTAGGTACTGAACAGCTGCTCTAAGGTCTCTGTAAGTAAAGTACTCTGAATGATCTGGACCAAGCTTTTGCTCTTTAACAAAAGGAAGCTAGGATGAATTGCCCAAGAGACGGAGGTCGATGGCCATGCCAGGAAGCAGCTTGGAGATGGGAGAGGTGGCTCCACATCGTGGGTCCATGACTAGATAGGGACACTTGACCAGTAAGTGAGGAGCAGTCCAGAATGAAAGTGGGTGCATGGGGGTCCCAGGAGCAGGGCAATGGGTGCACCCAGGGCCCTGACAGCCAACAGCAAAGGCCAGATATGCTGTTTAGGGGGGTTTGGCTCATTTTCCAGTTCCGGGAGGAAGGAGGCTGTGACAGGAAAGCAGGAATTAACCTTCTGGCTCGCTCTCAAAGTCCAGTCTGTTCAGCAATTCTGATGCAGACTGGTATTGGATGCTTCCCAGGCTGTAGCAAAATCTACATTTCTCATCCCAACACCAGGAGTTAAACACTGGCTTCCAAGAGGCCATTCAAGAGCTTTTCCAACTTTATCCTCCTTTGGTTTAGCAACAACAATAGTAACACTGGATATTCCTGATCGCGCCCACTCCCTTTTGAAAATGAGTGGCAACAGGAAAGTGGAACTGGAAATGATTCATGTGGCTAAAATCTGCAGAACAGAGGTGAACTGTTGGCTGAGCCAACATGGGCTTGTACAGATAACTGACAGTTCTGTGGGTAGGAAAAACTTCATCTGAGAAAGAGAAAGACCCCCCCCAAAAGGCATTGCCCAACCTACTTTAACTTCCCGATCACATAGTTGTGTTTACAGCACCCGCATTAGTTATTGGCCATGTGCTTGACAAGCAGTTACCAGGAGGAATACTAATTCAAGGTGGCAGCAAATTTCAGCAAGAGAAGCAATACATTTTTCTCTTCATATTATCTGCAGCCTTACCTAGACACAGTGATCTGCTCATAGGGAGATCTGCCCAGTAAATAGTTTACTTGTCTATACATTCGTTTCACATATATAAAAGAAATACTTCAGTTTAATTTTCTACTAAATCCAAATGGTGTTTTCATAAGCTGATCAATAGCATCACACCTTTAGATGCTTGCTTGCTTTCCGATTTCTGTGACAGCTTTAGATGAGGTGGGAAGGGAATGCTTCGACCCTGCGGCCACACAAAGAAATGTATGGATAATGCTCGGTGAGAATAAAGCCATTTAGCTCTTCACCCAGCCCCTACTGTTCTGCCAGGAACATATTTATTACCATACCAAACATTCCTGACTCTCAAGTCTGCTGTAGCTGTAATCGTTGTGCTTTAAAGCTTCCCACAAGCAAATGCTATGGCAGTCAGGGCTGGAAGCTGCTGGGAGCCAGCAACTGCTTAAGGATGGCTCTAGTTTGGGGAAGCAGGAGATAAATTTGCCAGTTAAACAGCCAGTGTTATGGAGATTTTGGAAGCGTGGATCAGAGCCCTGTGCACCCTGCATCGCTACCTCAGACTGAGATCATTGCGGAATAGATTGATGAGGGCATAGAAAAATCGATGTGTAGTATGTCATAAAAAAACTGTTGGCATGTGTGAGGACACGCGTGATGTGGTATCTCACATGCAGTGGTGCACGACAGCAGATTCCCCTGCCTTATGTCATCACTGTATTGGCATTGGCTGTAACCTACTTGCAAGAGTGTGCTTTCAAAGCTTGAATATTGGCACTGTGCAATGACATGAAGGGTCTATAGGCAGTGAGCTCAGACTGGGTGCAATCACAGCTGATGACTGTTTAAGAAGCGAGGTGGAAGGTGAAAGAAGAGCCCTGAGTTTTTAACTACTGAAGTCCTTTTACTTGTTTATACAATCCTATTTTGGGGATTCTCAGGAAGCCCCTAAAGCTCTGTTGTTAAGGATCATTACCCTCTATAATAAAAAGAGCAAAGTGCCTGCTAAGAAGAGGATGGATGAGATGTAAGGGATTATGCCCATCCAGGCTTTTGCAGGCTGATGACATGTGCTGTCTGCAGAAGCCAGCATTGCAGTGCTTGGCTTTGGGACACAATCTCCTCCCGGTGTCACAAACACACATCCCTGACATAGACAGGGAGGTGGGTCAGCACCTCACACACTGCCACGCTGAGCCACCCAGATGCCCAGGAAGAAACCCAACAGCCAGCAAGATGGCTACAAACATCATTCCTTTCTTTGACTCTTCAGCTCCAATTCGCCTGGCAGCCAAGCCCCAGCTCTTCTCTCAGTTCAAGCACCTCCACCATTCCGTTCTGAAAACACAGAAATGGTGTTTCTGGGAGCAAACCACAGCAATCAGGCTGGGTATGGGTGAGCCAGGCTGCAGGTCTCAGGTTATGACCTGGGAAGGAAAAGAAGGGAAAGAAAGAAGGGAAAGAAAGAAGGGAAAGAAAGAAGGGAAATTCTTCCTGCTGATGTAACTAGTTCAGCTTCACCGAGCTCATTAGAAGGATTTGTTTGCATCAGCTGCACATCTGTCTCCCAGCTTCCTCTGCTTACTCCTTCCATGGGTGATAAAACAAAATAAACAGCCCAGAAACATCACTCCCAAAGACAGTTTTGATGCAAGGGCAGGCAGGGCAGAGTTACTTGCATGTGAAAAATCAGGTGTAACATGAACACTATCGATGTGCCTGCTTTCAGCCAAGAAGGAGGAGAACATCACTGTGCAAGCACAGCACCACTGCAAGGGCAACATGAAACAACAGGCTGGGTCATAATCAGAAATTAGGTTGATCTTGCAGTGAATGAGCTGGGTCCTGTGTCTTCAGGGGACCGTGCACACGCGTATCCAAGATGCTGAACATCCTCTCTTATAATTCCTCTGAATTTTCCTGCTCTCTTTTCCCATGTCTTGTACAAAATCATAATGGCTGTCAGTGGTTTATGGCTACAACAAAAAGGGTAATCTTTTTCCATGATAATTAAACCTCACCAAGGCAGAAGGTTGTTTAGGAGCTCTAGGAAGTTCAAGGGAAGCCAGCAGGACTCCTGTAGCAGTGTTTCATTAAGTTTTATAACTAAAACAAGGCTTAATCACATTTAAAGTAATGGGGCAGACTTCAGGCAGCCAAATTTTCTTCCCAGTTAAATGACCTGGTGTGAGGGACTGAACTGAAATCAGACTCCATCATCCATTGTCTCAAAGATTGGTATGTATGAGAAGCTGAGATGGGATTCCACTGACCATTGTCTCAGAGGTGGGTGGGGGGAGTTGAGATAAGACTCCACCACCCATTGCCTGAAAGATGGGTGGGAAGAGTTGAGATAAGACTCTTCCACTCATTTGCTGCCCATTATCCCAAGAATTGCTGCAGAGGTGCGGTTGAAGAGCTGGCTGCAAGGCCAGCAAAACTGGTCCAGGTGTAATTACCACGTGTAATACATGACATTAAGAACAGTGATACTCTCCCTCACCCATTATAAAAGGGGAAAAGGTAATCACCAGAAGAGACATCGCCATGAGGACAAATCCATAAGCCCATGTAAGACAGCTCCAGGAGGACACCTCTGCGTGGACACCCACCTCTGATGACTACAGACTCTTGGGGACACTCTGCTTTGACACTGATTATGGACCCTGAAGGACTCTCACCACCTCCAACAATGCAACGGACCCCCAGGACACTGCCGGATCACAGTGGTGGCTATCTCTCTCTCTCTCTCTCTCTCTCTGCTTAATTTCCATCCTTTTTCCAATGTCCTATCACTTTCCCCTTTTTTATAGTAATTTCCCTTTATATAATAATTATATTTTTGTAATAAACCAACTGATGGATTACGGTACTTGACCTCATTTGCGTCTTAATTTCACTCTTGGGATCACGAAGGAAACAGGCCCCACACTGGGGTTTTCTCCAGTCACACCCTGACAACTCCGAAAACACCTCTGTAGGAGTGTTTCATTGAGTTTTATAATTAAAACAAGGTTTAGTCGCATTTAAAGTAATGGTGTAGAGACGTCAGGCAACCAAATTTTCTTCCCAGTTACGTGACTTGGCAGCTCCAGGCTGCTCAGGTGAAGACCTCCATCCATGGTCAAAGCCACACTTTGAAACCAGTCTTTGGTGGATCATGTGCACTGGTCAAGGGTGCTTGGCAAGGCCTCTCCGTTGTGAAGTCTGTTAGGATGGATTTCACACAGCAAAGAGCTCCATGGGAATCTCAGCCTAACTAAAGGCTGAGAGCAAATCATAGCCTTTGATCTGAATGGTTCCCATGTAGACTTGAACATGCAACTGCTGTGAAACACAGGGGCTAGAAAAGCAGAGAGGCGGAGGGCAGTGGTGCCTTTCTTGGTGGCAAATGATGCTGGGTTAAAGCACTGGTAAAATGCAGACCAAGAGCTTGTCTTTCTTGTTACTAGGCAGAGCTTCAGGCTGGAAGAATAAAACCTGCCCCAGTGATCACACCAAGGGCAAACAGATACCCCATGGTGCAACATGCCACTTGGTGCTCCCACCAGGAGCACTTTGTTGTTTGCCCATTCAAATCCACCCTGGCCTCTGGGCGATAGAGCAGATGCAGTGCCAGGCTCCTGCAATGAGCTACAAGGACAAGCAAAATCCACTCTTACTGGTGGAACAATGCTGGCAAAATAGCCAGCACAACTCACAGCAGCAGTGGAGTCTTTTTACTTTGTTAATTACATTGACTGGGGGATTTCAGCTCTCCAGGAGGAAGATTACTTTCATCAGTATAGGCTCTCTCTCTACCTGGGTCTTTGCTACAAAGTCCTACCAACACAAACGTCTATCTATACGGTAGCCTTGAGTCACTCCTGGGTCCCTGTCTTGGGATGTGGATGCAAATGTATTGTTTGTATTAACTGAAGAAACCCGATTCTCTTGCTCCCAGCAGTATTAAACAGCTCCTCACACATCCTCTTATTCACATTAATTCCCCCCCCCCCAGCTTTAAACATGTTTTCCCAGCTGCTAAACCAAACGTTCCTCACACTTATGACAATACAGGTTTAAAATTTGCATCAATCAACAGCAGCAAATTCAGATACTCATCTGGAAAGCAGAATTTCAGCCATGCCCACGGAAGCAAGTGAACTTGTTTATCATTGCCATGGTTATTAGCACTACAGTCGCTTAAAAAATACAAGATTCTTTTAAGGACGTTGTTTTGGCACTCACCAAGATGTGTGTTAATGTAGATGACACATTTTCAGCAACTACAACCATGTATTCTCAGTAATGACTGTAACACTGAAACTGTTTTTCATGTTTTTACTGACGTGATAATTGGTTTGAACATCACAGAGTATGGGACATGAGCGATTGCTGCTGTTAGATTCTAAAAAAGCTCTTTTTTTCTGTTTCCATAACACAGGGGAGAGCCATAATTAGTCATTTGTAAAGATGTTATTGCACTGGTTGTGCCACACAAATCAAACAGGGCAAACAACCGGTTGAAAGTGTTCTTGATATCCATCACACATTTAATGCAATGAAAGCGATACTTCTGTAGCTGCCAGTTAAAAACCTTCAATCACCTTCTGTAGCAGCACCGAGTGACAAAGCCAGAGGAAGGAGTTGGATTTGACTCCCTGTGAGAAAGGTGAGCAAGGAGAATGACGACAAACTTGTGGTTTTAAGAACAGCCACTTGGAGGCTGCCATTGGGATTTAGAACAGCCCTGATGGTAAGGAGACTTGACACAAAGGAGCCAACTTTCACCCATGCTCTACCTCCAGAGATGCAACAAAGCTACAGAGCTGCTTCCTGGAAGGCATGAAGCCTGCTGCCTTTCTTTCTCAAGGGTCACATCTTGCAGTCTTCGAGCTAGGTGGATCTTTCCTTGCGCTTTGAGCAGGTAAGACACATCTGGCACAAGCAAAGCAGTGCTGCCAATTCCACCCATTCAAACTGGGCGCCTCGTGTCCAGCTCACCCAGGCTCAGCACGTGCTTCCAGGTACCACCCTCATTCCTGTTTTGGTTCGGAGGTTGGTTTGGTACTGGATTTTTCCTTCCTTCCAATTGGAATTTGTTGCACTTCATGCTGAAGCCAGAGCTCACAACCTTCTCTGGCAGTCAGTGGCTGCAGATGGTAGTGCAGATCCCAGCTGGTGAAGGGTGGCAATCCTTCAGCACAGATGGCACTGCCAGGCTGGCTTGCTGCTGGTTTCTTAATCTTTCCCAAACCCCTCAAATGACAAGGTTAGGACTGATCAAAACCCACCTTTCTTGTAGTGGTGGGGTGGAAGACTGAGTCACTTCAACTTGAGGGCAGTGGAGATGAAATGCACAGCAGCCAAGGGGAAGAAAGTGGTTTAAAGTTTAGTAACCAGTAAGGCACCAAATCCACCACAAAGAGAGAAACAAAAGGCCCCAGTTGTGGATAAAAATGGTGGTAGGGGTCGCTTCAGGGGTCTTTTTTTCACCACTGGAGAGGTAAGGCACAGCCATGGGACTGGGATGCAGATGAACAATTCCTGCACTTTACCCATCCGCACCACAGTAAAACTATTGTTGTTTTTTCCACTAAATAAGATGAAGTTTGTAAGAAGAGATTACATCTTTTATTAAAGTTACTGCTCATGCAGGAAGAAAATCATCCATCACTTTGGGTGCACAAGCCCTTCTCCTCGTCATGAGGAAGGCTTTAGAATAAGACACTCATTTCATTTGGCAGTAGGGCAGTTGTACTCAGCCTGAGCTTTCTGCACAAGCGACTTGCCTGTCTGCCCTTTACTGTCACCCCAGCTCACAAAAGCAGCACTCCAGTGTCTGCTTTTTAATAACACATTGCTCTCGAAGGCAATTTGACTACAGGTTTTCATTTACTGCTGCAAAAGGAAAGGGAACTCCAAGGTTTTAGAGATTCAGGAAAAGACAGCTTTGCTGTGGCTTCTCAATGAACTGCCCTAAAAGAAGAAACAGGATGTGCTAATAATATACCCAAACTCAAATGCCAGACCTGGGAATTTTCAGTGCAGATACCCTGATGTGGGTCCTTGGGACATAGCAACTTGTCAACTTCATGAGTACAAATGGTATGTGTTGGGAAAGGACCCCAGAGGCATCATCGATGCTCTGGCTTACTTCTTACACAGATAAATATCAATAGATCTCTAAAATGTCTAGAAATGCACTGCACCTTGTTTCCGAGATGTTAAACCCAACCTTTAAATAGTTATGATGTTCTTCTTGTTCAAATATTTCAGGAATTGAGCACTTCCTGCTCTTGATGCGGCACATAAACTATTCACAGCAATCTGACTAAAACCACACCACCAACAGAAACCCTTTATCTGTTTCTTTGAACTTGTAAAGCTGCACGAGTGTTTTATCAGTGCAAAAGGAGCGTGGCTGGGAAGTCAGAGGATGCAACCTCTGCGATCTTTCCTTGGCCACTCTTTATCTGTGTGATGGTGGATGTCGATATGCTGGTCAAGGATAACCTCAGCTGAGCGATTGTCATGAAAAATGTATGAACTCCTGAATAACGTACATGCCTCTGTGGCATCTATATTCAAACAGGGTAACTTGTGCACTGAGTCAATCCTCCACTTTAAGTCTAGTAGGACCCAGCACTGATGGGGTTTCATAGCAGGTTTAGTGGCATGTACTCGCAGCCCTGAAACAGGCAAGGAGAGAATGTCCTGTCCAAAAGGAGTTTTCTTCTAAACCCTGACTAATGGCAGTTGCCTCACGTTTCGTTTACAGCTCATCTGATGTCGTTGGGGATATTCTCATTGTTCCCATAAGCGATCTAACATCTGGCTCAGCTCCTGCGTGCACAGAGTCTTTCACAGCGAGTACTGCAGCCCTTGATGCAGAAACATCTCCTTCATTGCCTTCATGGGATGCCTGGTGTTGGAAGTGGGGAAAATAGAAACAGAGGGTGCTTTCAGTCCAGATAGTGTCCTGGGCAGGGCACACGTGTGTAAAACAGGTATGGTGTGCCACAGCCTACCAAAAAGCCCACATGGCTCTTGGCATCTCCCATTGGCACAGAGCCATGGCAAAAGCAAGCACCATGGGGTTGCACTGAGGTACTCAGTTTCTCTTGCTTGCAAGTGAAAGCAAACTGTACCAGTCCACGTTGCCTGCAAGAACAGGGCTGCCAAGACATCTAGGAAAGCATTATCTACCCCAAGCAATAAACAGCGCTTTTTTTTTTTCACTTTATTTTTAGCTTAGTTCCTCCTCTTCCTCCCCACATATGAGCCCTTCAGCTCAAGGCAAAGGTCCAAGAACAATAGCATTTTGAGCCAAGGACTAAGCTCACAATCAGAAAACCAGAGCTTACATATGACAGGCTGCACTATTTACTAACAGAGCACATCACACCAAACCAAAATAACCTACTTAGGTATTTTTGCTCCATACAGTAAGGAAAGCAAGTTTCCCTTGCACTCTGCTCTGATGTGCTGCCACCAGGAGTACCCTGAGAAGCTGGACGAAATTCATATAAAACACTGAAATCCTTGTGTGTGTGTTCTTGCTATAAATTTGAACCTCAAATGGGAATGTGATTAGAATTTAAACACGTAAAGCTGTAGCCTTAACAGTAGGCACTTTTGTATATTCATGCTGCTGCCACTGTCCTCAGTCTCCCATGGTCTTGAATGATGTGTTGTTTGTAGACAATTAGCTTCTTGTCTGCAGAAGAGCAGTTTGGCTCTATCCCTTCCATTGTCTTTTATGTCCAGCACGGAAAAGGAGGGGGAGAGTAAAAAGGAGACAGATTTCAATCAAAAGCACTACACTGGTAAGGGATTAATAGCAGCCTGCCTTGTGACCAGATGAAACCTAACAGTTGGCCTGAAGGCCCTATATTTAATCAACAAAAATAATCTGGAACGGCTTTAAACTGGCAGAGGGGAGATTTAGATGAGACCTTAGGAAGAAATTCTTCCCTCTGAGGGTGCTGAGGCCCTGGCACAGGGTGCCCAGAGAAGCTGTGGCTGCCCCATCCCTGGCAGTGTCCAAGGCCAGGTTGGACGGGGCTTGGAGCAACCTTGTTTAGTGACAGGGGGTTGGAACTGGACGAGCGTTGAGGTCCCTTCCAGCCTAAACCATTCTGTGATCTTCCATAACACAGTGTGCACTTTGTTGCTTGAGTGGCTGAATTATCCAGCAAAAAAAAAAGAGACGTTCAAAGTACAGTGCTCGCAGGGGGTCCTTGGATGCGCTCACCAAGATGCTATGCATGTGGATTGGTATGCAGCTCTCCATAGAGCTTTTCCTGTGCACAGCTGATTACATAACAGAGGTGCTCCAGCCCTTGGAGCATCTCCACGGCCTCCTCTTGACCTGCTCCAACAGCTCCACGTCCCTCTTGTGTTGCTGCTTTCAGATCTGGATGCAGGGCTGCAGCAGTGGGTCTCACCAGAGCACAGTAGCAGGGGAGCATCACCTCCCTTGACCTGCTGGAAATGTACCTGTAGTATTTGTTCAGCTCAGGACACCCCAAAGCAATGCTGACAACTTCTTAAGTGGAGGTAGGGTCACATTCCCCACCCCATCTCAGGTGTGCAATGCCCTTAGTGGCAGCTCTCCTTCTGAACAAGGAGCAATGGCAATAACCCGGTGCCATGCTCTAGCCCATGAAGAGCCTGACGGGATTTTGCTGATATGCCATCACAGATGTTTTACCAAGCTCCAGTTCACCATCTGCTCCAAGTGACGCCACCACTTTTCCTTTGGAAAGGTCAAACCCAGCATCAGTGGGAAGACGAATGCCACTTTCACATGCTTAGCTACAGCTGCGTTGCGCTTGGTTACGCCGGGATATGCGCACAGCAGCCGCAAGAGCCCGGCTTCTCTTTATGGTAATCAACCATCTGCCAGAAGGCAGCCCAGCAGCGAGAGCAAGCGAGCTGAGCCAAGGCAGCCTTGTGAAACAGTGGGAAATAAAGGTACAAGCTCTTGTCCGCTCTTGTCCAGCGGGATGGGGGCACAGCCTCGTGCCATGCTCCCAGCCTTAGCTTCATCTCTTTGAAGAGTATGTCACCTGCTGGGCTCCTACAAAGGTATCTGTCATGATGGTCATTCCAAATGGGAAATAGAGATGCAGTTTTCTAAGTACGCATTAAGCACACTCTATGTTACGGGAGACAGTGGACACCTTGCGTTATATATAATCAAGCATTGCAAAACATAAAGCATTCACACCTCCAGATCATATCATAGTACTTATTCTGACACTAACTTGCCTTTTCACATGAGGTGTTTTGCCTATATCTATGTAAATATACCCATTTCATTGTGTAACAGCGTATACTGGCAGCATAACCTATTATTAAGGCTATATCCCACCCTCATCTCTAAGCATTCACTTCGCTGGTTCCTAAGCACTGACAAAACAGCAATTTTTTATGTTTAACCTCTTTTTTAGAAGCAGGAGGGTGTTTGGGTTTTGTTTTTTTTTTAAAGTTCACAGCAAAAGTTTTTAAACTTTAAAAGTTTTATAAAAAAGGCTGCAGCAACATTGCTATATATATATGGAATGAGTGTGCTCTAAGCAATAGGTTCTACTCGCTGCAGGATATGCAATATGGTTAAGTTGTGACACCACGATTTGTTATACATTTATATAGTTCCTATATTTAAACCAGAAGGAACAGAAGTATAAAAGCAGCCTGGAGTGAATACTTACACATGAACTCCAGACTCAGTACAAGGGAATTTTGGCTAACAGAGATCTTGGAGGGAGCATCAGGTGAGTAGTGCCCAGGGTAACAGTCACTGGATGCTCCTGCAAGAGCCACCCTCATCCAGCCCTTGCTGTCCCACTAGCCACAATGCCCTTCTGCTGCCCGACAGCCTCAGCAGTGCTGAGAAGATAACTGCTCGATAGATTTCACATTGCCTTTCACTTACAGCTTCTAGGAGGATTTTCAAGGATCAGTTTAGCTGAGAAGTAAGCAGGGAATGCCTAGAGGAAGCTCAGGCACCTCGGTGTATTTATTAATGTCACTGTGAATGCATCTCCTTTAGAGCACACAGCTCCTTTCCAAACCAAGCCATCCAGCAACCCCCAACATTACACATTGTATTGTGTTCTGCAAAAGCACTTTGCTCATCAATAAATTCTGAACTAATTTGTGCATCTTAAAGGAGGCAGATATGTGTGCTTCTGAAGAAATGACAGTGGGGATGACTGGAAAAAACCTAGGGAAAATCTAAAGCTGCCAGCGTGAAGTTCCTCACAATGAGGAGAAAATG
The DNA here is from genome assembly GCF_028554395.1 of Pezoporus wallicus. NCBI lineage: Eukaryota > Metazoa > Chordata > Aves > Psittaciformes > Psittacidae > Pezoporus > Pezoporus wallicus. The sequence goes on along the minus strand of NW_026636333.1, from coordinate 2,211,324 downwards.
AAACCTTTCCAAACTTAGGCAGATACAACACTTAACGTCTTTAGTGGGGACCTCGGGTGGAAGACAGCATAGGATTACATCTCGGTTATTCTCACGACATAAACTGTTGTACAGTGCTCAGTTGTGCTCAGGTTATTTCTTATGGGCTGAGGCTGCTATGGAGGTTTTTCATGCAAATAGAAGGCTGCAAGATCTCAAGCCCAAGGATACGTACCCAGATGTTTCTGTTTGAGGGTACCAACATAGCCTGTCACTGTCATGTTTTCCAAGACCCTGACTATTCTTAAGCTATTTCAAAAGTGTAGCTTTATATTCTCACTTTATATTTCAGCACCTAAAGAGCAGAGAGAGATCAGATCCACACTCACAGGGTTTTTTGGCATATAACTCTCTTCAAGGTAGAGCAGAGGATTAAGGCTACTATAAGCTAAGAGTTACCAAGGCACACCTATCGAAACAGACCTCAAGAAACAAACCAAGCCCAATAACGTTCCTGTGTGTACATGTTCCCAGCTGTGGACCTGGTTGGGGGTTTATTACCAGGCTTTGGGAGATGGACCACACAGCTCAAATGAGGCAGTAATGGAGCATTAACAGAATTAGCTCACTGAATGCACTTTGTAGGCTGGAGTTGGACATTTTCATCTGGGATGATGGGATCACTTTCCTGCAGTCATTAGTGAAGCGGCTGACATTAACTCCGTAAGTGACCTGCTTGTTGCCACCACTGTGAACCCGAATTAGATTAGCAGCCCTCCTACAGGTGTTGCGTGCAGTTAAGAGCACAATGAAACGCTTTGCTGGTTCAAAATGAACCGAACTGCATCAAAAGGATTACATAGCATTTGGATCAGCTGCATGCGGCGAGGATTTGGGAGAGATCATATAGCCCCGGGGAAGTGTCGATACAACAAACAGCTCTCGCTAAGTATAGAAATATTTATTCCTAATTCCTCACGAAATGTGCAGTCAGCCCAGGCTGCACATATGTGCTGTGTTCAACAGCAACAGAGGAACATAAATAAGGAAAGGCTGGCTTGAATACATCAAATGGATTCCAGAAGCCTCCAGTGCAGGGGGGTGGTCACTGTGAAAATGCACTTGGGGGGCACAGCGGGACTGGCATTGCTCACTGTTACATTTTGTGTCTTGTTTGAAGTGATGACCTAAACATTCCGGTTTTTATTCTAAAAGAGAAGTTTCCAGCCCTGAGCAGTGACAGAAGAAACGTGAGGTTCTGACCCAAACGTACCCAAAAACCCAAACAAAATTGAAAAAGCTGTAAAATTAAGAAAAAAAAATTAATTAAAAGATCTGTCTCATTTCTTGTGAGTTCTGAGCTGCTCGCAAGGTGCTGGGAGGGGGGCAGCAAAATTTATAACACTTCACCTCTTTCAGTCCTGTTCTCAGTCATAAGAACCAAAGAACACACAAAAAAACAATTAAATGGAATCCCAGACTGGTTTGGGTTGGAAGGAACCTTAAAGCTCGTCCAGCTCCAACCCCCTGCCACAGGCAGGGACACCTTCCACTAGACCAGGTTGCTCCAAGCCCCTGTGTCCAACCTGGCCTTGAACACTGCCATGGATGGGGCAGCCACAGCTTCTCTGGGCACCCTGTGCCAGGGCCTCAGCACCCTCACAGGGAAGAATTTCTTCCTAATGTCTCATCTCAGTCTCCCCTCTGTCAGTTTAAAGCCATTCCCCCTTGTCCTGTCCCTACAGCCCCTTGTCAAAAGCCCCTCTCCAGATTTCTTATCAGCCCCTTTAGGCACTGGAAGCTGCTCTAAGGTCTCCCCTTAAGGAGCCTTCTCCTCTCCAAGCTGAACCAGCCCAGCTCTCTCAGCCTGTCTCCACAGCAGGGCTGCTCCAGTCCTCGGAGCATCTCTGTGTCCCTCCTCTGGACTTGCTCCAGCAGCTCCATGACCCTCTTGTGTTGGGGGCCCCTGGGCTGCAGAAGTCACGTAACATCTTCTAGAGCTGCATCCTTTAACTTTGTTCATGACTCCACGGCGATTGAGTCAACTGGAGGAAAAATGAACCCAGGAAAACAGTACACAGTTTTTAAGGCCGGTCAGTGCTCCAGGCCAGCTGAGGGCATAAACACAGGAACAGCTCATGGGAGGAAGACTTTGTACCGTCCCTGAGCAGGGAACATCAGTGCTTGGCTGTGAGCACTGGCAAGAGCAGCAACACCTTAAGCCTGATCATGTAATTAGAATATGTATCGACCATAATAGATTTCCTATAAATTCCAGGTGTCTCTACAGATGCACAGGGCTTTGAGCACACAGATCTCAAACTGTGCTGCTGTGAATTCAGTTTTCTCAGCTGTCTTCTGGATAACTTAGGAGATGTAAAAAATGCTTTGCCATAGAGAAGAATTTGCTGAGATTCAAGGCCAGGTTGGACAGAGCCTTGGGTGACATGGTTTAGTGCGAGGTGTCCCTGCCTGTGGCAGGGGGGTTGGAACTGGATGATCTTAAGGTCCTTTCCAACCCTAACTATTCAATGATTTTATGATTTTCAAGTGTCAGGAAACACTGAACAGTAAGCCAGTTATAGACTGAATTAAACCATGTTAAACTGTGCCCCTCATATCAAGCTGTTCAAAATACACATGTGAATTAACATGGTTATCAGGGATAAAGACCTTCAGGCGCACACACCTTGTACAGCAATTTGTAAATATCCGTTTGACCCCATCTCATTTTATAAAACCAGATTGCTGTCAGAAGACAAACTGTGACTCTAAGCCCAAAACTGACTTAGAACTGCTAAAATATAACTATTGCACCTTCTGCGTTTCACCCGATGTGTGTATGAAGCATCTGCATGTAAGCAGCAGGCTGCTGGTATCAGCACTGCCACTGATGCAGAGACAGCCACACTGTACCTGCGTGCCACTGCTCTGGATGGCCCAAAGTGCCTCCTGAAACAGTGGAGCTTGCAATAGCTGCTAGCAGATACCCAAATTAAGCAAAAGCACCCATCTGTAACACACTAAAAGGCCATCAACATTACCCAGGCTTCAATGATTGCTGGTGGAAATGCTTAGACCAGGGCACTGCCACAGCCCACACATGGTGGTGTAACACCAGAGTCCAGGGAAGATTGACACAATGACAGCCAGCAACGGCTCAAATACAGCATGGAAAACGCCGACTGACCAGTGTTAACCACTGGGAGCACATCCCTGTGGCTTTCAAAAGCACAAGATGCGTTGGACTGGTGGAGTACATCTGTGAGGGTATATTCTAGGAGAGAGGTTGTTTTGTTTTGAGTTTCTGAACAGCAGTGTAGCAGTACTGCAGTGAAGAGTGTGCTTCAGTTAGCAAGGCTGCCCCTCCTTCCCCAGAGCAGACCTATAAATGACATTGTTTAAAGGAAATGCCATCACTACTGCTACCAATCTACCTTTAAAATGAAAGAAGGGCAGGAAACACCAGAAAAAGTCCTGGTAAAGGCTTTGCTGCTGACTGCAGCCAGAGCATCCTTTTAATCACTCAAAATTCTGTTCAAGCTTCATGCTTAATAAGTAGATGGGCAATTGCCAGCCAAACCTGCCTGCCAGACAACAGGTAATATCCTGACTTTCTTTATCAAAACAGCTGAAGCACAGCCAGGGTTGTTCATAGCAATAGGTACCATATACAGAGATACAGTCTTATCCCACAGCAGTAAGATATGGGTAAGTGCATATTGAAAGAATATGTGCTTTTTTTGTGTGCGTTAAGAGTTAACACTGCTCACAACAGAAAGGCAAATAGCATTCAGCTGCACGGCTGTCAGCCACTGTGCAGATTTTGTCACAGGAGCAGACAATGATTTATTCTGCCACTGATTCACATCAGGGAAGGAGACCTTTAGGTCTCATCTTTCAGTATGTGTTTTATTGCAAGAGAGGACAAGCAGGATGCACTAGGGAGAGCTGATGTTAAAATACAAGCTATCAGTGCCCACATTTGCTGGAGTGGAGACTTTGGGGCCCCTTGTATGTTGATGGCCAGTTGACAGCACTATCGGTGGTCTGGAAATGCTAAAGAAGGTCTCTTCCAGTCCCCTCTCTCTTTTTAAGAGATACATGCAAAACTTTCACCCTTAAGCCTTTAGTCAGCGAGCAATGGAAGGAAGAAACTGAACTAGTTTCTAGGTAACAGTGCTACTGAAATCAATGCCAGCGCTGGGCTTGACCCATTTGCGAGACGAGCAGTGCTGAACAGAGCTGAGAAGCTGCTGGCATATGGTGAAGTGCTGCTCTTCAAACCCCCTCTTCTGTGCCCAGGTCCTGCTGCTGGTTCACTGCAGGCAGGGTCTGCCTTACGAAGCTCAAGGGATGGGGTTGGTTATTCACCAGAGGCCAAGTGCTAGGCTTGGTATTAGTCACAGTTATTCTAGCTATGCCTTTCAGTAAATAACGTTGCAAAATATCATGGATCTGAAACTGTTAAACTCTGTGGTGGCTTGTACTCCTCAAGGAGCTGATCATCATCTGGTAACAGTTCTTTCCATACTTACAATGTCAGAAATGGTGCACTTCCCTAGCAGATTTTCTCCAAAGTAAGCCATGGTTCCAATTGCCTCACACATGAGATGTGACTGTAAATAAGCAAGAAACAAAATCCCAGACTGGTTTGGGTTGGAAGGAACCTTAAAGCTCATCCAGCTCCAACCCCCTGCCACAAGCAAGGACACCTTCCACTAGACCAGGTTGCTCCAAGCCCCTGTGTCCAACCTGGCCTTGAACACTGTCAGGGATGGGGCAGCCACAGCTTCTCTGGGCACCCTGTGCCAGCACCTCACCACCCTCACAGGGAAGAATTTCTTCCTAATGTCCAGTCTAAACCCTCCACTCTGTCAGGTTAAAGCCATTCCCCCTTGTCTTGTCACTACAGTCCATTGCCAAAATCACTCTCCAGATTTCTTGTAGGACCCCTTTAGGATGAAGAAACTCCAGAGGCTACCATAATAAGAGATTCTCCTCCAAACATAAAGAACAAGACATCAAAGTGTGAGAAAGCAGATTTGGGGTTGCTTCTAACCAGTGAAGAAACTTGTCCACTTTTTGTCCCAGGAAGCAAAAGCAGACACTTGATAGCTGTGCTACCAGTCACTCATCAGCTACATCTTCCTCTAACACAAGCCACATAGGATTAGGTCAATGCTAAGACCATTTGTTCTAAGGGCCGAACTGATCAACTTCAACCATGCTGCTTATATCTGAAAAACAGCTGCTGAACCACCCAATATTGTATCTCAGGAAACAAAAGTCAACGGAAGCACCAACGCTTTTAAAAGAAGAATGATTATAATTCATATCCTGACACCAGTGTAAAACATCGGTGCATTCAGATAAAATCACTGCTTGCAAGGAGTTAAAACACCACAGTTTGGCAATTTTGAGCTCCACTGTTTCTGCATATGAAAAGTTGGCTGAAAACTGGTTTTCCTTCTGCATTATTTTGACAACACAACCACCCAGAGATAATTTCAAGTTGCGTTACTAGCATCGAGTGTTGCAGGTTACCTGCCTCCAAAGCACCTAATGGACAATTAGCTGCTGTGTTTAGACTTAGTTTTGTGGGGTTTTAAGGGTAATTTCCTTTAAGAAAACTACACAAGTAGTCAGACCCTAAGCTGGTAGCACTGCACACAGCTGTATTGGAGGAAATGAGGAAAGGACAAAATATAGCACTGTAAATCTCATTCTGCAACCTTAATGTATAAAAAAGTTTACTTCTAACTTAAAATAGCAATATATAAAATGGGAACTGAAGGAGAGGATCATTATCATGAAGATGAATTAGAATAACTCAGGAAAACAAGAAAAAAAGCTTTCATCTGTAAAATGCTTTTTAGAATGAGCACCTCTGGCAAGTAAAAATCCTCATGTTAAGTGTCGTTCAACTGAATGCATTGACTTTTTACTTTGCCTTTCATGATTTCCATCTATTTACTGAAGCAGAGAAGATTGCAAGCTGATCTATAAAGACTCTCAGCCCAATGCTTCCCTCTTTCAGAGACACATGGATAAGAGCTTGCAGGACAGTAGGAAAAACTTCCCTGACATCCATTAAGATGCATTAAGTGGGACATATCTTCATTCAAGGCAACAACATTTTTGGTGAGGGCAAGAAGGTAATGGCAGATTTTAGAGGCTGTGACCCTTTACACACATGGGCTGGTTTGTTGGTTTATGGGTTTGATTTTTCCAGTACATACAGAGGGAAATACCTGCTCTGAAACACAACTTCATGCTATGAAGCCCTCTCTTGTACCCAATAAGGCTCCAGCAGAAGCTACAAAGATACTTGCCAGCACATCCTCTTTCTCAGTAGCTGCTCAGTACCTGCTTTAGAAGTAACCAAATGTCTCACATTTTTAAGTAGGGAAAATAATCCAAAGGAGATACAGAAATTGCTTACCACCTTCCTTCAGCTCCAACCCCTGAAATCCACAGACCTCCATACACACCAAACCACACCAGAAGGTCAGTCAAGCTGCTATAAATCTGCTCAGCTGCACTGGCAGAGAGAGAGGTTAAGCCAACGTGCAGCAGCTGATGCTCTGTCAGAGCAGGGTGGATGATGGTGGTAGGGGAGAGGAAGTGGCATTCATTTGTCTTCTGAGAGATCTGGGGTTTGGTTTCATGCATGGTGCCACCGTGGATTGTTAACACTTGTGTCATAAACAAAACAGCAGAGGGAAGAGTAAAAGTAAGGTACAGATTAATCCACAGTTTCCCAAATGCCCACTGCAAGGCTATGATTGAAAGTCTGGAAATCAGCTTCATATCAGGTCTTGCAATTTTCAGAAACTCTTAAGGATACCTCAGTGCAGTATTCCTGCAGCACTCACATGTGTTAATTTTTCCATTATTCAGAGTAGGCAACTGGAATAATTGGCAATAAACCCACCTTAGGTAAAACTGTTCTGTACAAAAGTTTGTCTTGTGCCTTGAAATTATGAGAGCTCTAGGAATTTCAGCTTTGTGGACTTAAAGCTGCTGCTACTTCTTGATCCATTAGCCAAGAACTCTCAACTGCCCCCAGGCCTTCTCCAATAAAGATTGAAAAAAAAAGGCATTTTAGAACAGTCCATCCTTTTCACTAGGATTCAATCCGTTGGTGTGGTATAAAAGGAAAGAAATGTTAACACTGCTATGGAGCTGGTGGTCAAGGAGCATTACAGAAACTGAAGATAGACTTCAGGATTGCAAGAGTTCCAGTGTGTGCACTCATCTTCCTCATAGCTCAAAAGCCTTTGGATGAGAGGCACAGGCACACTTTTGAATTGCTAAATCCATATAATCACTTAGGCTATTTTCCTGCTGTGAAAGGATGGGTAGGAGTGTCTAGACACTAAGAGGCCAAGCCTATTGATGCTGGCAGGATCTATCCCCATGGAGCCTCGGCTCTATAGAGCTCTGCAGCTGCATGCTCCAGCTCTCCAGCTGTGCTGTGCAGTAGCAGACTGCCAGTGCTCCGACCCAAAACAAAGCAAAGCTATTATATGATGATGAAAACTAAATTCTTTTGGGGAATCACCTCTTCAGGTCCCCAGCATAATCTGGTGGATCTTCTCTGAAAGCATATTCAGGAATTTATGGATGAAAACCAAAAAGATTGAGTCCCACTTTGTATGTACGTGTAGCTACATACAAGGCAGGGGAGATTCTGCTTCTGAGCATCGTGGGGGGAAAAACCAACGTGCTCTCCCCTCAAGCATCATTTCTCTGAGGAGTGCTAAAGCTGGAGTACCTCTCTCTCAGCTCTCCCAGTCTGAATTAATGTAGTGGGGTAGTGCCAGGAGTAGATACGTTTGGCATCCTCTTGGCTGAGCCTTGGTAAGAAAGAATGGAGAAGGGACTGTCAAGGAGCAGGAAAAGTGGGATACACAGTGATGGCCTTCTCACAGGGATCCTGTGTACAGAGGATGAGGAATTCCAGCCCAGGGCTCCTACAGGGCAAATTCCTGCTCCTTCTGTGTTTCCTCACCTTCCTCTGCAGAAGAGATATAAATGGTCGGCAATAAAGACAGGAACCAAACCTGCAACCTCACCTGAGGGCAAAGGGAATCTTTGCCAACTTCTGCTATTGTGGAAGAGTATACCAGTGCCACTCGGGCATGAGTCTACATATGTGGGACCAGCAAAAGGCAAACACTGAGGTAAACCTCCAAGAGTGCCTTTGGGACAGCATTTTCTAGAGCTTTAGGAGGGAGTCATGGCACTGAAGGCTTTACTCAGTTCCTCACTGCTGTCTGTAACACAAGTGAATAATGCCAAGTTTTTTAGGAGCTGTTTGCACTATAAGACTTCCAAGCAACTTTTATTAATTTCTTGATGACATATATATGTTAAAACCAACATGAACCTGTAACTTTAAGCCAGTGCTTATAGCTGGTACACCTTTTGTAATGAGAAGGAGAATGGGTATTGAAGCTCTCATAACCAAGGGAAATCATGGATCTGTTGAGTTGTTGTTAAATCTGGATGAGCAGAGCTTCTTTATTATAATTGTTATTATTCAGCTGTTACTGAAGACATCTTCAATGCAATGAGAATTGTTGGAAAGTCTGTAAACATCCTCAAATTCAGAATAATATGCCACTGCCTGCCAGAAACTTCTCTAACAAATTGGAAGGCTATTTCAACAGCATTTTGATAGCTAAGCAGGTGCCAGCCTACAAATGGTGTCTCACATCCTTGAAAGAAATGGATGAAATCAGGAATGAAAAGGAGGAGGGCTTGGCTTAGCCAGGCTATAGTGAGACACTTTAATTTGGCCTCCTCGGGCGATTCTGATCAAGTAATGTTTCTTTAGTTAACTCAAACCAAAGCGCCACACCAAAGAAAACTTGCTTTTGATTTACAACTGAGAGAAAAGTGAAACCATTCAAGAAGAATGCAAAACGTCAGGAGAGAAAAGATACAGGGAAAGCAACCAAACTCCTGCACTTGAGCAAATACTTGAAGATAACAGAATATTTATAAGTAGAATTCAATTACTGTCTCTCATATTTCAGGCCCAAGAGCAAGCATTTGCTATTTTTCAAGGGCCTGATACTTAAGAGACTCAGAAAGTCCTGAGTACAGATCTCCAGCTCCAGCTGTTAGAGTTTATTGACTTCAAGTGAGTATAGAGACAAAGGTTTGAATGAAGTACGTCTGGTTTCTGTTAAAGGCTGCTATTATGAGCTACACAGTGTTTATTCAGTTCTACCATTACCATTGTTGAATCTCTCCCTACAGGGAAAGGAGATCTTTTCCACCATGAATACACAATTAATTAAGAAGCCTAAATTCCAATTACCTTTGACAAATGCCTACTTTCACCCAAACTCTTGCGCTGTGACCTGCATAAACCCTTTTGACACATCAGCTGAGCAATGACAGTCCCTATTGTAATTCCACACATGTAGGCATGGTGCATCAGTTTCACATAAAGGTGCTGGACTGCAGGTGACATGCTTCAGCAGCTCTTGGCCAGATGCCCTGCAGTTTAAATGACAAAACACTCCTCACATTTGAGGCATCACCGTTTTAAAGATTTCTGCCTGTAATCTTCACTGATGCAGGTGGAAGAGCCAATGCAACACTTGTCTGCCACCAACTGAAGTGGGTGCTACTGCCTAGAGCAATACCAGGCCTGCGCCAGCTCTTGCTGGCAATAAGCTGTGATACATCAGTATTACAAAGAAAACAGAGATTAGCTATTTCAACCTATTCCTACCATTTTACATACAGCAAGATATTAATTGCTTTGTAGAGGGTAATGCCCCTGAAGGACACCACGATTAAGCGGCAAATTGATTTGCTGCTTACATTCACTAGCTCTTCCAGCTGGCTTAATTCTCATCAGCCACCATAATTTATTAACAGTGAGGTGAGAAAAGACATGAATCAGCTTAATGTGCTATAAGTAGGGCATTGTCATGGCAACAAGATGCGGACTGTTTTCTACTATTTCTGTATGGTTTGTTTTGTACTCAACCTTGAGATACCGCTTGAAACAACCAGAATTGGAAACACCTTTTTTTTTTCAACTTTTTTTTTTCACTTCAGTGTATTTCTAAGAAATGATCAAAATAAGCATGTGAAAGGCTCTGAAGCATCTCTCCCAGAAAATAGCCGTCTCTGTGCTCTTCTGTGAGTCCTCCTCGAAACAGAAGCCTTAACTCTGATCTCCCAGTCGTTTTCTCACATTGTCACACAACCGATTCCACGGATTAACTCCCAGTTTATACCAGTCTGAGATCAAACCCAGACCCTCCCTGTTCCGTGCTCTACATATGCTATTAACTGGAGGAGGGAAAGAAGGGGGAACTAACCAGTATTAATGAAAACAGAAAAAGCTCTTTTCTCTTTTCCTTTTCTTTTCTCTTTTCTTTTCTTTTCTTTTCTTTTCTTTTCTTTTCTTTTCTTTTCTTTTCTTTTCTTTTCTTTTTTCTTTTCTCTTTTCCTTTTCTTTTTTCTTTTCCTTTTTCCTTTTCTTTTTCTTTTTTTCTTTTTCTTTTAATCTTATTTAATTTAATTTATTTTATTTTTAAATGCACTGTATTGTCCTCAACACAGGACATGGAAAAACAATTGAGGATGTTGCATTTTTACAGACCCACGATGGGGAAGTTTAAAGATAAAAATAAAAAATTAATTGTAAAGGACTTCTATTGCCTTCCCAGCTAAGACTAAACCCCATGCACCTTTTGCATCAGCAAATATTGGTTTTCATAGGATGAGGTCTTCATTCAAAGTTTTCATTTTATTTACTACCCTGCTGCATAAAGGGAATGGTTGGTATGCTGATATAACCCTTTGAAAAACAATCATGAATATTACTGATGAGATTCCCTTTTCCTCCCCACCACCTCGGGGATCTGATATCAAATAGTTAATGAAAATCAAAACCTCTCTAAGATGTGTCAGGAACAACACATGGAAAAATGAAATCCCTTTCATTAAGAAATTTGTAAGCTTAAAGCATTGTCTTGTTCTGAGTAAGGACAAAAATATAAATCAAAGCATTCAAAGAATTACTTCCCTTTTCTCCATCCAATACCCATTAATATTTTTTAGTATGTCTGGGTTTATATTACCCTAGGTATTTGCATAATATGTAGGGCAACAGACCAGGGCTTTACCATAACACAAAATAAAACTGTTGTTAGTTAGTAACCCGAGAAAAAAATCACAGTACAGTCCTGAACTCAAAACTTCTGTCAAGCTACAATCGCAAATGTTCCATTGAGCACTACTATGATACCTGCTGAGGTCAACTGTAGAAGTTAATTAAGAAATGAAAGATCTGGACAGCCTTACCTAAAGGTTCAATGGATTCGTTCAGTCAGTGTTGCTAATGGCCCCAGATACACAAGGGTTGATAGCTGTTAATTAAAACTGCTTACAGAGGCCAAGCTGGGGGAATGCCAGTCTGGTTTTCAGCAATTCTTTCCTCCGTGTTAAGTTCAGCGAGAAGCGGGTCTGAGCTGCAGAGTTTGGCTGGAGGCCTGGCTCTAATATGACACATAACAAGCAGGTATGCCAAAACATTTGGTGGGCAGCACGAAGAGAGGCGTGTGGTGTGTACGTACAGCATGCTGGCAGCGTGCTTGAACTGGAGGTGCCGTGTGACTGATCGCATTGCTCTAGCACTCGCGGGCTTCGCTATGTACCAGCTCCCCGGCGCAAGTGGTACTGTAAGAAATACAAAAGACAAAGTCATACAATTATAGAATCATGGAATGGTTTGGGTTGGGAAGGACATTAAAGCTCATCCAGTTCCAATGTCCTGCCACGAGCAGGGACACCTTCCACTAGACCAGGTTGCTCCAAGCCCTGTGTCCAACCTGGCCTTGAACACTGCCAGGGATGGGGCAGCCGCAGCTTCTCTGGGCACCCTGTGCCAGGGCCTCAGCACCCTCACAGGGAAGAATTTCTTCCTAATGTCTCATCTCAATCTCCCCTCTGTCAGTGTAGAGCCATTCCCCCTTGTCCTGTCACTACCTGCCCTTGTAAAAATGTATTACATACTTGTTGTTTGACCTGAAACTGATTTTTTAACCTCACCGTGATTCTTGTTGCTGAAAGGTACCGATGCAAGAGTCCACCAGGGAATCAAGACTTAGGAAAATGCTTCATTATTTGCCTCAGCTTTAAGTTATTTAAAACAGCATTCCCACCTTGATGAGAAGCATCACTGGTATCAAACGTCTCTGTTCAGTCCAGGGTAAAGCTTATGGTTCCCAAGATGACGGGAGGTAGGAGGAAGTATCTGGGCTTAGTTTGTCTCTGTTACTGGCAAACTGACATTTAAGTCAAGCCCCGGGAAGCATGAGTCTGGACAGCCATTTGCAGAAACAGTTAAGAGGAACCACATATCCCAATCCCATAGAAGGCAAATAGGAGGCAGGGCCTTCTTCTGAATGTGCTGGACCAGCCCATGCGTCAGGAGAAGGGATTCACCAAGACGTCTGGAAGCAGAAGTCCTTTATTCAACCCATGGGTATTTTAAACTCCTCACCTTCCAGCAACACCTAAATTCTAGTGAGGAAACATTGCTTTTTTTGGCAAAGGACCTGTTGGTTATTTCAGGAGGCTATGTTGAAATTACATGATTAACCCTGCCGTGTGCAGCCAGGGGAGATCCTTGCCCATTTTGGGAAGTCTGGGCTTCAAATGGAGATTCTGAAGACCATGGTGAGGAGCCAGCTCTTCATCAGCTGGAAGGAATGTCTCTCATTTTGCTTTCAGCTAACGGCACTGGACATAGGACCAAACAACTGAAGAAGAACTAAAATATAGAAGACGAATGATACACCTCACATATGGCATTCATGCCATGTCATTTAAAACACAAAAAGTAAAAGCAGGCACTGTTTTGTGCAACACATTGCAAAATTCTGCAACAGGTTTAGTCTGCAGAGGACAATGGGATATATCCCACTGAAGCATCCTGCAGTTACCATGTTGGATAGAAGTGTTGCTCCTAAGGCCAGCTCCCAGTCTCACGCCTGTGGTATGAGAAACAGGCACCAGCTCCAAGGGAAATCCTCGTTTTGGATGGTGGTCAGTGTCCCAGAAGCAGCAGGACAGCTGGAATGCTCGCAGCAGGCTGAGCGGCTGGTGGCAGGGCCATGGCCCTGGTCCTCTGCCCCCCCCGAGCTGGTAGGACACTCTCTAAGCCATAATCTGAGCATTAAAGTTTGCCATCTAGTGGTAGGCCTCGGGTTTTGGGGCCTTGGGACACAACCCCCACCAATATTTAGGTGATACATTTATGATTTCTGAAACATATTCATTTTCTTTTGTTAGCGTGGGCTAAGCCTTTCTGCCATCGCATCTACAAAAGGGACAAAAGAACTTAGTACATTGCCCACAGTGGACTTGGTGGTGGTTACAGCTCTGGGCTGGTTTCCTTGGTCATCACATAGTGAAATGGAGATGGTTCTGTGTAGTATTAAATCCTGGATGGATTAAAAAGAAACCCACAAAACCCAGGAGAAAAACCTTCAAAAATTTCTCTGTGATTAAAAAATGAGGTAGGCATTAAAAAATGAAATGCGGTCACTTCCTTCCACATCCCTCTCTTGCCTGGAACAGTGGTAATTCCCTCCTTCTTTCTTAGAGTATTTATTTCCTCTCTGAACTGAACTGTGTCTGCAAGTGACACATGTGCACCAAGTTTGTATGATACTCCTTGAAGACTTTCAGTTCTTAAAAGGGACCTTTAAGAAAGATGGGCACAGACTTTTTAGGATAAGGTGTGATGGTTTTAAACTAAAAGAGGGGAGATTCAGGCTGGACGTGAGCAAGAAATTCTTCACAATAAGGGTGTAAAACCCTGGCACAGGTTGCCCAGAGAAGTGGTGCATGTGCCATCCCTGGAGACATCCAAGGCCAGGCTGGATGTGATCCTCAGCAACTTGATCTAGTCGAAGATGTCCCTGTTCAATGCAGGGGGCTGAACCAGATGAGCTTTGAAGGTCCCTTCCAACCCAAATTCTTCCGTGATTCTATGATTCCTTTGCTTCAGACCAAAGCTGCCAGCACATCTGCAGAAGCAGCACGTGTCCTCTTTAGCAGAGACCCTGTGAGCTTCCTCTAAGCAGTGTATGTGGCCTATCTAGGATCCTATGTGCCCACAGGATCTGTATGGAGACCTCCCCTGCTGTCACCAGTCATTTGTTTCTGTAAGAAGAAATGGTGTGAGGTAGCAGGAGTATGGGCAGTGTTTTCCATAGGGAATAACAGGTCAAGGACCCTTCATGAAGCAAGCCGGCAAAGAATGGCTCTGGCTGAGAAAAGGGCTTGGAGAGGGGGCAAATAAAAGGTCTGGGAGGCGATGGGCAGCGTGATCTGTTTGGGTGCCCAGACTGTAATTGAGAAGCTGCAGGCATCCAGCCTAATGCCTGCACAATCTCTCCTCTTCCACACACAACACTTGTATTAACAAAACTCCAGGTGGGATTAGCGACTTTTGCAGCATAATCACATTGTTGAGGCATATTTAATTTATGAACTACTCCACACACAAGATCATTTTCTCATATTGACATTGAGCTGACTATTTCCCATTTCATACTTACGCATTTGATATCTCCCTCTGCAGCGAGGCGCTTCACACTTGTCATTAGTGAACTTCAGCTTGTTGATCTGAGCCCATCTCTTCAATTCATCATTTTGCATTCTGATCCTGCCTGCCAGACTGAGCAAATTTTATAAGTGTACTCTACACTTATCCTCCAAATCACTAATAAAAATATTGACTAAAATCAGTCCTGAAGATCTCTGCGCATCTGCTTGGAATACTCTCTTGAAACTCACTTCCAGTTTGACATTGAGTCATTGGCAATAATACTTGGAGAGTTTTTTCATCTATTTGTATACACACTGATAATCATAATGTTACATAAACTGCATTTTGCTAGCTTTTATGTAAGAATTCAGGGTTTTAGTGCCAAAAGTCTCCTTAAATATGTTAGCTATGTTTCTTCCCCTCATCGGTGTTTCGAATACAGATATATATGTCCCGCAACAAAACTCTTTTAATGCAGCTATGGCAGAAAGGAGCAATTTTTACCCTCTCCTTCAAATGCATTAATTTCATTAAATGAGAATTTAATGAAGTCTTCTTCTTTGATGAGAGAACTGATGAGGAATAAGCCACTCAGTTTATTTTGAGAGTGAAAAAAAAGCTCCGTACCTTTGACTTTGTGTGCAGTATCAGCACAACAAAAATATTTGATGACGATGTAGTTGCTCCTTAATATAGCACATAGGACAGAAATGATGCAAGTGCCTATTAATCCTGAGATAGAATTCCTGGTAAAAAGTGAAAAGAAGAAAAGGATTTAATAACCAGAACTGTGTCAGTTTTACTGCTAGCACATACAAGGATCAGAAGAAGATGACTTTAAAATGTCCAGAGCATAACTGCTTCCTGCTGTAGCTGATCTGTTTCTGATTCAGAAGCAGCAGTTTATCTTATATTTTTAAGTGTAAGAACCTCTTTGGATTCTATGTCACCAGAGTGGTTGAAGATGTCCCAGCTCATTGCAGGGGATTGGACTAGATGACCTTTTAAGCTTCCTTCCAACTCAAACTATTTTATGATTCTATGATACTTCCCAGCCTCTGGATTTTGACGTTTGTGGAGGAAAAGTATCCTAAACTACAACAACAAGAACAAAAAAAATCACATTCTTCTAAAAGAGCTTGTTTTTCTCCTGTGTGAGATCTCCCACATGTAACGTCTCTGTTTCTGGCATGGGCTGGAGGATTTTAGGGATGCCATCGATCTGGAACGTCGCATCCGCATGCCAGCCCTCTTAGACAGGTGCTTGGGAATAGGCCAGGAAAAAAGTTGTCCGTAGCCTGACGATGGAAACAAAGAAATTAGTCAACAACCTCTTCCCATAAAAACCTGCACTAAGGGAATGCAATCAAGGAACTAATCTGGGAAACAGCTGAGGGACAGGGCCAGCAAAGCAACAAGGAGACAGGATGGGCTTGGGTTTGGCCCTGACACCAAACAGCCCTGCTGGCTTTAGAGGGGCGGATGGTCACACTGCCTCCCTCTTCTTTTTATGCTTCCTGCTGCTTTTTTCTGCCAAAGCCATCCCACAAAGAGCAGGAGTAGATGTCATTTTGTAGGTGTCTGCAATACAATAAAAGTGGCCCCAATGCCATACCCCATGAAATGTGTAACTGCAGACAGAGATGAATCATGCCACCACCGAGTCAGCTCTCACATATAGCCAGTGTAGGTGTTATTATGACTGTAACAGGCTTCAGAAGAACAGACTGCACAAAAGCCAGGCTGGCAGCATTTCCCACTAGCAGCAGTTTAGGTAACGCTGCTGCGATTACCGTCTCACGTTACAACCGCTGGTCCTTGAAGGAGGTTTGGCTGTAAACTCCTCCCCACTTCATGTTAATTCCTAAGGATAACATGAGTGTCAATTAGGCACTAGCATGACTCAGAAGATGAAATACTGCCCTTGGTGGGAAGTCAGGAGAGCGTTTTTTGCCTGCCTTTACCAGCATGCATTGTCCTACCCACTAGGTGTCCCTGCCAGCCAGGGAAACAGCAAGCCGCAGCATTTGCTTCATGCCATTTGGCTTCAGCTGAAACCATCAAAACCAAACAACTCAGTAAAAACGTCTGAAATAACTTCTTTGTTTGTTTGCTTGGTTTTTAACCTTCCTTTTTGAAGGTTTTGACCCAAAGGAGAATGGTTTCCCCTCCTGGATAGCACTGGGGCAATGGGCTGCTGTGGCCCGCACACCACCAGCTTCATCCCACCCACCTCACCTCTGATTTCTGTGAGAGCCAGGCAAATTGTGCTGTAATCTCTTGTCTCAATTTGCTCGTCTTTAAAAGAGATGCTATATTCTGTCTCTTCCACCATGGAGCTGCGAGGTTAAATGAAAGGCTGATGATGTTCCTTCTGCTTCCCAGTTAAAAACATGCAAAACAAATTAAAAACCAGATTACTATCAGTGTGTGGATGTTCAAGTCTCACCAAAAAAATGCCTCTTTTCTGGGTAAATAGGGCTAAGTGGATGTTTGGAACCTCAGCACGGATTAGACATAACACACATGTTCAGTGGCTGCCTCTGTAAAGAAGAGACATTTTTGTCCAGGTAACATTTGCTCCAGTAATCCCTGGAGAGTTTCCAGAGGTCAGCAGGGAATCATGGAGGAAAGTGAAGACATTCAAGGAAGCACATACCTGCAGGTGGTGGCAGCTTCTGCTGGCCCAGGAAGAGGGAGGGGAAGCAAGAGGCAAAACCTTGAAGATAGGCTGGGAATTTTTTGTTTTTAATGCTGTTTTGTCTCTGTGCTACTGAATTGGGCAAGAGGGTTAAAAAGAAAAAGCCTGTTTGCTATTGAAGCTGGAGGTACTCACTCCACATTTTTGTACTTCTCTTTCCTGAAGCATTTCCCTGTCTCTTGTTGATGGCTGCTTACAAACAGCCTGAGATCCTCAGAGAGGAGAAGGAAAAACCTGCAGAAGAACAGGTTTCTCTGAAGCCATTGCACACGACGATTTCTGTATCAGAAGTCTTATCTGGAGGCTCTGTATTTTGGAGTCATCAGTGGAGATGGAGATCGTGGCACTGTACAAAAGAGTAAGAGATGATACTTGTCACAAAGGACTTACTCTCCAAATAGAGACGACACAGGAAGATTAGAAATGAGTTGACTACCTCAGGGTTGCACAGTTTGGTGACAAGACCAGAGGCAGAAGACTGGTTATTCTGATTTCCAGGCCAGCAATCTGTTTTTTTTTCTCATGGGCAACCTTTTGCTGTTGCAATGCTTACGGGGTGTTAACGGCACTGAAGCTAACTGTATGTGACTTGGTATTTTTAACCAGTGGGAGCTTAACATATAGGCACACACCCCACAGAATTCGCTCATCCCCAGGGACAGTTCCACCCTCCTGGCCCTAAGACAGCTTGGAGGGCACCCAGCTGGTGACTGTAAGGTGACCTTCACTGCAGAAACGTGATATAAGCAAAGGGAAAGGAGGTGGGCCCAGCTCTTGTGAAATCTGGCTGTCGAAACACCTTCACGTCTTGCAACACAAAATCAAAAAACTCTTTGTCTTAAAGATTTAAGACTTAGCCATAGGAAGAACTGTATTTATCTCATGTTAATCACCTAGGCAACTGGGAAAGCAGAAGTGAGCTTCGTTTTCTAGTGGGTTTTATAATCTGCCAGTTCTTTCAAACGCCTTTTTCCGGCACATCAGAAACACACGCGGCTCTGCTGCGAATTTGCATTTTTTAAGAAGAACAAATTATATCTGTAAACCCTCAGTTTGAGCTTGTAGCTTTTCCTTTCCCTCAGGCACTGTGTGCCTGTGTGCCCAGGTAGTTATCTAATGGCCCAGGATCTGCATTAGGAGTAAAGCCTCCCTCCTCATTTTAGTTTCTCCTCCCTAGGCTCCTGCCGCTGTGGGAGCAAGGACTTGATAGAGACCATAGTCAAGGAATGGGCTGGGAACTGCTCTTTTCTTTCCCAGTCAGCAGGGAACAGCTAAAAGCCTCTTGCTCCAAGTCTGAAAGGTGTTGTGAAGGATATACCCTGAGAAATGAAGTAACACCGTGCATACACAAACCTGAAGCTGGTGCTATAACCCTGCAACACAGTAAGTGAAAACCAATCCAGCCTGCCACGGGGTCTTGAAGGATTCAGGTCTCAACTCGTACCTTTCTCATGGGCTCGGTCAGGAAGGAGGCAGGAAGGCTGTGTCTCTTAGCAAGGCAGAACCTTAAGGTTGTGTTTTTCCAAGTTGGAATCCAGGCTTATTTTTGTAAATACATGTTAGCATTAGCATCTGCTGTTTTGCAGAAGCATGTGAAAAAGCAGAGATTGAAAATCCTGTTGAAACTGATCTTTTGTCAGAAAATGAGACCTTTAAAGCAGGAAATAATTCACAGACAGCTCCCACGATCCTAAGGAAAGAAAGATCCATTTTCATGTGATTGTTCCTATTCTTGTCCAGATTGCTTTGCTTCTGATAGGTTTTGATAGCTTTTCAGAGGTTTCTTTATTTCCTAAATGGAAAAAAAACCCTCCCACCCTGGATGTTCCTTTCCTAGAAGAAAAACATGGGTTTGGTAATGTCTTTATTTACATTGTTTCGAAACCTATTTTCCCTGAAAGGAAATGTTTATGAGGTTTGGCTTTTCTCCCTATGTTTCCTAGGCAGAGCTGCTGGTGCTTTGCTTTGCCTGCCTAAGCCCAACATGAACTCCAAACTATTGGTCTTATTAGACACAGCCCAACAAATTTTCTGGGCTTTCTGGCCCATTCACAGCTATGCCAAGGGGGTGTGAAACCCTCATATTCCATTTGGGCAACATCTCTAGGAACTTCCCACTGACTTTGCAAAGTTATAAATAATTATGCAAAAGGCACAAAGATCTGGAGAAACAAGCCAAGTTTATGAGGCCCAGAAACTGAGGGAATTAGGAATTTTTCCACCCACTTGGATACGTTTTGGTTTAAACACTCAAAAGTCAGACTCATCTGAACACGCTGAACGAATGGAAAAGTTATAAGGACCACATGATACACTTCACTCCACAGAGGGTACTGAAGGAGGCAGAGAGAAGAAAAAGCATGATCAGGTTCACTACCAACCTCTTTTGCAAAGGAGCACAAACCAAGCAAGAACAAGAAGGAAACGAGCAACCTCTAAAACCCTTTTATAGGGGGTAAATTCCTGGTGAGGGTGAAGGGGAAGCAGTGTCTCCCTCAGCTCCCAAGGCAGAAGAGGACAACCTGAAGAGCATAGTGGTGTGGGGGCTGCCAGAACCTGCCTCAGTATGTATGGACAGAAAGCAAACCCTCATAGATCCAACAGGCAGGTTGCAAGGAGAGTTTTTTCCAAGGTCATGCAGCAGTAAAGGGGAAAAAACTGAAAACTTGGAAAACTAAGAAAGTGAAAGGAAGTAGTTTTGATGTTTCTTAAATTTACAATGAACAGAAGGTAGAGATATACTACTTACACACTAAGATGGAATTGAAGATGAAATATTAAAGGCTCACTATTGGTTATTATCAATAATTAGAATTAACGAATGAAATTCCTAATCGCACTGCATCTGCCTTTCAACTATAACAAGGATTTTGACGCAGGATAAAGCCATGTGATTGCCAACACATGACAGCTCTAGGAAGTACTAGAATCCAACTATTTGCCTGTGGAACCATTTGCTAGTATTTTAAAACAGATAAATAAGAATGCCATCTATTCATAGAATGGTTAGAGTTGGATGGCACCTTTAAGCTCATCTAGATCCAACCCATGAGCAGGGACACCTTCCACTAGACCAGGTTGCTCCAAGCCTCTGTGTCCAACCTGGCCTTGAACACTGCCAGGGATGGGGCAGCCACAGCTTCTCTGGGCACCCTGTGGAGCGCCTCAGCACCCTCACAGGGAAGAATTTCTTCCTAATGTCTGATCTCAATCTCCCCTCTGTCAGTTTAAAGCCATTCCCCCTTGTCCTGTCACTACAGGCTCTTGTCAAAAGCCCCTCTCCAGATTTCTTGTCAGCCCCTTTAGGCACTGGAAGCTGGTCTAAGCTCCCCCTGCAGCCTTCTCTTCTCCAGGTTGAATCAGCCCAGCTTCCTCAGCCTATCTTCATTAAAAAGGATGAGCTCTCAGGAGCCTGATATAAGCCTCAGGACTATGAATATGAAAGGAAGTTGTGTGTGCAGAGCAACTATCATCTCCAAACAGACTTGCTGAACCTGGGCCCAGAAATTATGAATAATCAGGAAGTTGTATGTGCAAAGAAAGACAGTGACAATAGCAGAAAGAAAGTGTTAAGGTGGTGGAATAAAGGAAAGGGAAGTTTGAATAAAAGGGGGGAATTTGGCAAGGAGAAAGTTTCTGTGGCATTGGGAGCTAGCAGCACTGGGGCATCTCTCAGGCTTTGAAGGAATAAAAGAAGCTAAATGGATGTAATATGAGACAGAAGCCATATGTTGTTATTTCCGCTCACCCTGCAAAAGACATACTCTCTAAAGTCTTGATTGGGGAATGGGTTGTAAATCACAGAAGAGGCAGGATGCAAAATTCAGTAATTTCCATTAACTGACACTAGGCTAAAACCATAATTGATAAAAAAGGTGGTTTGGGGCAGTCTGTTAGCTTCTGCTCTGCTGTTCGTCATTCTCACAAGTTCCTAACAGAGTACAAGGCAGTAGGATACCCAGCTGCCTATTAATAATTGATTTAATGTAACACATGAAGTGTGTGTAATCTGTTTCCTTGCTCCCCTATTTAATATAATCCATGAATCACAGTGACCAGTAAAGAGGCTGATTGACTGCATGATGCTAACTATTTTCCTAACTCCAGCTGCTGACTTGCATTTAAGAAAGCTAAATGTCTACTACTTTGTGGTTATAACAGGGATGCTGAGGGATAAATTAGTCAGCTGAGTAAGATAATATTTGCTTTTGAATAAGAGCTTATAACTCTTCATTCTACTATTTCAAATAGTCCCAAGGCTGCCCAACATGATATACTAAAATAATTGTTGTCAGACATAGAACACTCTCTTTTTGGCCCGGTGTCTGGTTACTTCCAGAACAAAGGAAAGGTTTAACTTGCAAGCAGAAGCTCATTTTATTCTCAACAATTTGCTGTAGGTATCAGAACCATGGTATCTATCTACCTCACAATCACAAAATATGTCCTATTTTCTGTACCTTTTCATGGTAAGAAACTACTACTCTTCCTCATTTACTAATAGGGAAATAAGGCACTGAGATTGTATGGAGAACCTGGCTTTGCTAGGGGTTTTAATTGTACGATTTCAGGCACTTCTGCTCGTGAACATATGCGTGTTTTTCACCAATGCCAAGATTTTCACACAGTGAGTGTCACTTCCTCTGTTAGCTCCAAATGTGCAAAGGTTGAAAGGGCATCTTTCTTAGTGAAAACTCTCTCAAGCACTTCAATAAATCATTCAAACTTCTGGTTGAAAATGTTTCCTTTCACACACTTCTAAGTGCTAAACACAGGCCCATCTGGAATCATTATTAATTCTGTTGAACTGTTTAATTCCAAGTGTTGGGTTGATTTTTTTTTTTAAGGAAAGACTTGATTCAGTATTTCATAACCATAATTGGAACAGCACATTAATACTCAACAGCTCATTTCTTTATTCCGGGAAATGGCAAGCAACACATCTTGTACTCTATCCATTTAAACAGTTACATTAGTAGAGCAATGCTGAGAAATCCTGTACCAGGTAGCCATTCCCCCAAGTTTAATTCTTCTTATACATTTATTTTCCATACTATAAAATACTCTCTGGGGGCTTAAGAAAGCCTCTTAAACAGTTTGGAGGACCTTTTGATGCATGCTTCCTTGGGCACATCAGTCAGAGAATTAGAAGAATAGATGCCCAAGCGAAGTGCAAAGTCTATTCCTTCATGTACAAGCTCACATCAAAATGGTTTTCTGGTTCTTCATCAGGAATGAACTACTAAATTCAGCTTGCAAGCGACATCCCATTCACATTTCGAAAAAGAAAAGCACAAAACCCAATTGGCGCTTTAGTGTAAATCTGCCTACCTACCTTATTTTTGCACTAAACATTGCCTCTAGCATTTATACGCACATGTTTAATGGAGGGGAACTGATAAATCTTGCTATCAATGGCACAATTCCCATTGACTCAAACTTCGGTCAGCTTGGAGCTTGGAACTTCTCTG
This sequence comes from Pezoporus wallicus, assembly GCF_028554395.1. NCBI lineage: Eukaryota > Metazoa > Chordata > Aves > Psittaciformes > Psittacidae > Pezoporus > Pezoporus wallicus. The sequence goes on along the minus strand of NW_026636333.1, from coordinate 2,188,577 downwards.
CCTACTTCTCCATATGTAAGTGGTGTGGGACATAATTAGATTGTATGTTTGGCTCTTTGACAGTTGCACTGAAAAGCAGTCATGTCTTCATACGTATGTGGGGCTGCATAGCCCATTCAGTGCAGTCAAGTAAGCCCCATGTAGATTAAAGCACCAGGTCTTCATCCCTAGAAGCAGGTGATTAATGTTCAGCTACAGAGATCCGTAGGTATGGAACCAGCTACTTTTTAGAGTGCTGCAATTATAAATTCATAGCCAGACTGTCATGATACAAATTGGTCTCAGCACTCATTTCTTTGGCAAAACTCCCATTCTTTGGATGCCTTTCTGTTGGAATTTACTGAGACATGAAAGATATCCAAAATAGAGATAAGAGGAGTACTTTTCCAAGTGCAAAATTCACTAGAAGTTTTCATCATAAAATAAGCCAGAAGGGACCTTTCATGTCTCTGGTTCATACCCCTGCTCAAAATAGCATCAGCTTTGGAGTGAGGTGAGTGACCCCTGAGAAACACCCCTAGTAACAGCCACTCACTAGTTCAATTTAGACCTGGTGCATGCTATTCTTTGAGCCCTGTGGTCCAGCCGAGTAACAGTCACTCACTAGTTCAACCTGGACCTGCTGCATGCTGTTCTTTGAGCCCTGTGGTCCAGCCAACATTCCATTCATCTTGTCATTCTCCTGCTCGGTCCTCATGTCTCCAGCTCAGCACCCAGGATACTACTGAAGACAGCCAAAAACCTTGTTAAAGTCCAGGTAGATGACACCCACTATTCCTCACTTCCTGCTGAGACAGCCATTGCCCACTGGGACTGCCCAAGGGCACCATTGCCCATAGTGGTGTTCAGTGTTTGTCACAGAGACCACATGAAAGGATCCTAAGGAAACTGGTTTCCTGCATCAGCTAATATAGTTATGAGGGCTTGACTGAATACCAATGCCAAGAGATAACAGCAAAATAAATTCTGTTTGAAAATATTGCTGCAATGTCATCATATCCATAGAGAAAGGTTTGATGTATTACTAATCAGCTTCCCTGGAATATTCCTATAATTGTTACGGTTCCTTAGGCACAAGGAAATAATTTTCTGGATTTGGATCACTATGTTACTTAGTCTGACAGGCCCCAAATAAAGTAAAATTTCACACATCAATCATTAGCATATTTGCCTATGAAACAGTGTGCAGAATTCATGCAAAATCAACAGCTTATTCAAGTAAATACATATTCATAATTATTCCATGTGAAATATTGCTTTCTGAGTTTATTCACTGAATACTAACTACATTCCCAACAAATACATACCAAAATAACAGCTCTCCTGTTACTATGGAGAGCGAGAGGAGAAAGTACTGTGCTTGAAGACTAATTGTAAAATCTTTGGAGTAAGAACAAAATAGTGTGATTCCTCATATACAGTAATAGTAATTTAGCAGCCCAAGGCTTTACATTCAAAGTTTTTGAGAGAGAAATGGAAAGTTGCTGATAAGTTGGTCAGAGATATACCAAAAGGTTGTTTTATGGGAGGGACATTTCCCATCATTCTGAGATGTGAGAAGGGAAAGCACAATTCTCTGCTGAAGTGAAACAAAAGGAGCATGGCCAGCAGGTAAAGGGAGGTGATTCTTCCCCTCTGCTCTGCTCTTGTGAGAGCCCCCTGAAGTCCTGCATCCAGCTCTGGGGCCCCCAACACAAGAGGGATATGGAGCTCTTGGAACAAATCCATAGGGGGCCACAGAGATGCTGAGGGATGGAGCACCTCTGCTCTGGAGACAGGCTGAGAGAGCTGGGATGGTTCAGCCTGGAAAACAGAAGGCTCCAGGGAGACATTATAACAGTCTTCCAGTGCCTAAATGGACCAACACGAACTCTGGAGAGGGATTTTTTGCAACGGCCTGTAGGGCCAGGACAAGGGGGAATGGCTTTAACCTGACAGAGGGGAGATTGAGATGAGACATTAGGAAGAAATTCTTCCCTGTGAGGGTGCTGAGGCCCTGGCACAGGGTGCCCAGAGAAGCTGTGGCTGCCCCATCCCTGGCAGTGTTCAAGGCCAGGTTGGACGGGGCTTGGAGCAACCTGGTCTAGTGGAAGGTGTCCCTGCCCATGGCAGGGGGTTGGAACTGGATGAGCTTTCAGGTCCCTTCCAACCCAAACCAGTCTGGGATTCTGTCAGTCTATAAATATGCTACATCTTAAATTGATTTTAGCTTGCTGGACACAACCATTGCTATCACAGCCAATCCCTTTTACTTGTCCTGCAGCTCAGCTAGCACAGCCAAGCACGAATACATATCCTTGAAGGCATCAATATGCACATATGCGCATATACATACCTGCAGACACACGGCCATTTGACTCCTTATCTTCATAATGCAGTTTACTTGTAGCAAGCAGAATGGCTCCATTTCACCCCTCTGATGCACTGGAAGGAACCAGCATTTCATGTTTTATTACCAGGGATGTAGAAAATCTAGACTGTAAGTCACATTGATCAGAGAGCCAATAAGGCAAAGAATGCTCCCTGCAATATGGAGCCTGCAGAAGCGTTGCCAAGTAGTGACTGCAGCACTGCCAAGTGTCACTGCAGCGAGGCACAGAGAGACTCAATACCGCGTCAAATCAAGCACGGGGCATGCTGCATTTCATAATGCAGCTAAAAATAATATTTTATAGTTTATCATCCCTTTTGCCAAAGATTGCTAAGCACTTTGCACAAATTAATGATGTTCAGGTTGCAAGCACTCATATGTGGTAGTTTTCCATATGGCAAAGGGGCTTTTGATCCCTAATAGTGTGCTGTGCTCATTATTATGCAGCAGACTTTTTGTTTCTGTACACCAGGCTTGGGTTCTTACAAGGAAGTGATTATACTTGCCTAAATGGAGATTCTGGTGACAAGATAATTTACAATGCTCTGTTGAATAATCATAGAGCCAAGGTCAGGGAAACCATTGATGTAGTATAGTCAGGGCAGTTGTAAATAAGCCACGCATCACAGAAGGGTTCACTCTCAGTGAGAGCACACAGACAAGAAAGAACTGAAAGGAAAGAACCTCCAGCACTCTCACCACAGTAAAATCTTATTTCCCATCTTTGTCTCCACCGATCCTGTGGTTGGCTAATTAAAGAAGGAGGTGCAACTATCAATCTAATCTCACTTGTTCTCCAATTTACCATAATTTCTACACTTGAGAGGCTGGTGAAATGGAACAGCACTACTACAGTTTGCCATTCAGCAGCAGCAAGCAGAACAACTTCGGGAATTGGGCTAAAAATAATTAAGCAGCAGGATCAGGTGCTGTGCACATGCATCTGTGTCTTTAGACAGGCATGCAGGCACATGAGCGTTTACTGGAGATAGCAACAGTAGCATAGGAGAAGATGAGCACCACCAGTAATTCATATGCACCTCAGCATACGAGTGCTTGCAGATGTACTCCCAGTATACTTATTAAAGAGGGGAAAAAGCCCAAGAAAAGTGCATTGAAATTATGCTATCAACAAAATCAGCTTTTTAAACAAATACAAGCACCAAAATGATATGATCTGCAGTGCTGCAGGAGCCACTTGGGAGCTGCCAAGGCAACCCCAGAATTGTAGACTGGTTTGGGTTGGAAGGCACCTTAAAGCTCATCCAGTTCCAACTCCCTGCCATGGGCAGGGACACCTTCCACTAGACCAGGTTGCTCCAAGCCCCATCCAACCTGGCCTTGAACACTGCCAGGGATGGGGCATCCATTTGCACTTCCATTACTTTGCACTCGTGCACTAACACCAGAGCTTTTCAGAAAGTATCGGAGCAACTTTTGCACCTTTTCCATACAAGCATGCCGGGAATGAGGCACAGGGCTGCTGCTGGGGTAGCTGCTTGGCACAGCATGGATGCAGCTGGTCCAGAACCTCCTGTGAAAGACAGACTGGTCAGACACACAGATATCTTGGATCATCAGAGCTGTTTCACTCAGATGAGATAGCTGAGAAGGAAGATGTACCTGCGGGGCAGGCCTAGGATGGAGGATTGAACTAAATAAGTAACTATTCCTTGAGGAATCAGCTATCCAGCAGAACAATTTCTGAGAAAGATTTCCCAACATTACTACTAGTTAGACTAAACATACAATTACTTTCCATGTTCCAGGAGCTATCTTTAGCTCCTCTAAAAAGTATACAAAGAAGCGATAATGGCCCAAATCCTCAAGCCAGTGTAAATCAGTGCTATTTGCTTGACTCTGGTGGAAACCCCACTCTTTATTTCAGTTAAAAGCACTAACTCACAGTATCTTAATATGCATTTATGTTAATATTTGCACCTTGCAGGGCTAGGTAGATTGCACTGCTGGCACACTTCAAACTAAATGTCACTTCCAAAAGCCAAGGGACTTAACTGGAAACTGCATTCAGAGCGACTAGCTGACAACATGTGGAACCTCTCCAGAGAAGCCTTCCCACCTTAAGTACCAACTTGTGATTAATCTTTCAGATAGACAATACATGTAACTATTTTAAAAAGCTGCATTTTTAAGGACATGTATGTTAATGAACAGAGGAAAATGTGAACAAACCAGCATCTTCAAGCACTGCAAGCACAGGGAAGGAAAACATAGGTAAAGAGGTCAGGACCATTCAAAGACCATAGCTATAACCCCTCTCTGCCACATTGCCTCCTGGCAGCAAGACTGGATCCAGCCCCAGAATCCAGCCTACGTGCCAGTCACTCCAGAGTGTTATTAGGATGCATAGCACCATGGCAGAATTCAAATCAATGTTTCTTTCCTGCACGTTGGAGTGGGATAAGGTAGCAAAGGTTCATACAAAAAGTGAGTGAGCTGCCTAGTAATGATGGCGTTTTGCATCACAGAAGCTTAAAATATAGTTTGGAATGAAAAATGTGTGCATTATTGCCTTTCACACTGTATCTGATCCTGCACTGCTATATGACTGGAGTATCTGGCAGAATTTGAGATCATTTCGCAAAGACTTGTCATCCTCCTTCACCAGATCACTCTCTGTAAGAGATGATGGAGGGGGAGCTGGAATATATCACATTAGAATGAATATAAACGGTAATGATCATGCTTCCACTCTAAGGAATCAGTTAATTAACCCTGAAATGAGCAGGCTTGCCAGTCAGGAATACAGCAGTTGAATTGATAACAGCTTCCTGACCCCTCCTTCTCAAGGACAAGATTCAGTAACCCTTATTTATGTTAAACATTAGCTTACCCTGTGAGGAACATCCAGAAATCGATAGGGATTGCACTACACAAGTAAGACTGGCAGAATCTGATACCAATTATAAACTTAGATTGGCCCTCAGCTGGCTATTTCTGTCTGCTTATTTCCTTTTTACTTTGTCTTTCCACATTCCTCCTCCTCCATGTCTGCACTTCTTATAGAAAGCATTTAAATGGTTACTTTCCATCTCTTTAATCCAAAAAGTATGAATCTTGCTTGTTAAGGGAAGGTAATGTTTGACAAAACTTGGCAGATTTGAGTGTATTTCTAAACCTGGAAGGAGCCCAGCCTTTTTGACAAAATGGAAACAACAATTTGTGGCTTTTAAATGCGAAGTGGTTTATTTCTTCTTGAAGAGTGTAGCTGAAATCACTAGAGAAAGCATTAAGGGAAGCAATCTGGACTTAAATAAAAGGAGATCTAAGATCTGCACATTTTGTTTCTTGCACCAAAGTGCGTGGGGGAAGAGATGGAGAGAAACAAGGGGACGTATTTTCCATTTGCATTTCCTTTTCCCCAGTTTTCCCAGAAGCAGAACAGACTGTAGCTGGGTAGAGGAACTGAAAGCCTAAAGATACTGGTAAAGAGAAGAATACCCGTGTGATGTAAAAGGGAGGTGGGGGAGAAAAATCCTCAAGCCTTTTATTTTGAGACAGCTCAAAGCTAAATTACCTCTCGCTGTGTAGGGAAAGCGTGTCCCTGGAGAGCTGCAGCTTGGGTTTCTCCGTCTCCTTTCTGGTCTGGCCTCCTGCGTTGGACTCCTTCTCCTATAATATCACTGCCACATGCCACCTACAGCAAGAGGCGGCAACCTCCTTGCCCCAGCCAAGACAGAAAAGCCCATTTTACTGTTGGAACAGTAGCTTGGACAGGGAAGCTGGAGGGCTCCTCACTGGCCTCACAGGGAAGCAACTCAACCTTCACCCTTTTGGTTAGCTCCATGCACTGAAGGACAGGAAACAGAGGTTAGGCAACCCTAAAAGCAAGCCACTTTTTAAAGTCACCTGACGAAACAGTTGTTAGTGTATCAAGAGTTGTTCATGTGGCAGAAACTGCATTTTTGATCACAAGCATTTGTTTTAATGGGAAAATTTAGAAGCAGGCCTACTTCTGCTGGAAAAAAAACAAACCCAAAAGGTCCAAAAAACCTCCTTACTGGGATCTCAGCAGTGAAATCACACGGAAATCATCCTTCCAATACTGACGTGCATTAAGAGATACCAACAGCATAATAGATACCAATGTTTTCTGCTACAGAATGACTATTGTTCACTCTTTCTCAAAGCCAAGTGACAGATTGTGCTGCAAATAGTTGGGAGGCATTGCTACCTTGAAGCAATGTAACTGCCTGACTTTGTAACAGTGTCTAGTTTTAAGTCTTTTATTTCCTCTCAGTTTAGTAGGTACTCTTCTGTATCAATTAGATGCTCCCAGATTTTTTCTTTTAGGTTGTTTTCACGTCAGACACTGCCTGACTGCCTGAAACTATTGGATACCTAGCAAACTAAAAACCCCAAAGAGCTGTGTCTGACTGAGGTGCTGTTTTCTGCTCATGTCCTAAAGCCACATCACGTTGAAACAAGGCACATAGCATCTCTCCCATCCTCCTTCCTCGACAGTGCCCTGGTTTCCATGGAAAAGAAAACCTGGGGCATACGCTGAGAGGGAATTACAGCATGGTCAAAGAGGTCCCTGAGGCAGATGAGGGGGGCAGCAGGTCTGCAGGCACCTGCCTGGCTGTAGAGACAGAGCTAGCAAGTCAGGAGGGTCTTATTCTTTCTGTACATACAGACAAGGAGATTTATCGCTTAGTGGAGTATTGCCTCCGGGGTTGGAATTGGATATCTCCCCAGATTGTTACTTCATTCCACGTCCCTTTCAAGCTCCTCTTCCATGCAGAAGATTTTAGGAGGAAATGCCACTGGATTACGCAGCTGCTGTCTGCCTGGGCTGTAAATGTGCCAATTTGCATCAGCCTGTAGGCAGTGCTGAGAACAGACTGGAAGGGACTGCAGCCTTCCTCTGCTACTAGTAGCATCTTACCTGCAAATCTGAAACAACTGAAGGGAAAAGGTGCAGTAGAACTAGAGATAACCAGGTCTGACCTACTAACAAAAAATAAAAATGAATCCTTTTTTTCTTCTGAGAAAAGCATGTGTGAAACACAGCGCTCTTGAGGGATGCCCTGAAAGGTGTCAGCATGAAGCTACTGTAATCGATGGAAGAAAAATGAAGTTCACGAAGTAAAAATGTCCCTGTTTGTGCAACTGATCAGGCTGGGATTGAAAAGTGCTGAGAACAAACCTGTCACTAAACACACTGGAAACTTTTTAAAGATATATGGAAACAACACCAGTGTGGTATGAGAAAGCTGACTCATATCCTTGTTTTGCAGACAGAAATAATTTGGACTAGAAACCAAATGTAGAAATGCTGGCCAAAAATGAAGCTCTAAAGCTTTGCAGTTATCTTCTGTGTTAATAGGTAAGTAGGCATATCATTATCAAGAACCACAGAATGTTTAGAGTTGGATGTGACCTTAAAGCTCATCCAGTTCCAGCCCCCTGCCATGGGCAGGGACACCTTCCACTAGACCAGGTTGTTCCAAGCCCTGTCCAACCTGGCCTTGAACACTGCCAGGGATGGGGCAGCCACAGCTTCTCTGGGCACCCTGTGCCAGTGTCTCACCACCTTTACAGGGAAGAATTTCTTCCCATTGTCTAAACTCAATCTCCCCTCTGTCAGTTTAAAGCCATTCCCCCTTGTCCTGCCCCTACAGGCCCTTGTCAAAAGCCCCTCTCCAGATTTCTTGTAGCCCCTTTAGGCACTGGAAGCTGCTCTAAGATCTCCTCTGAGCTTTCTCTTCTCCAGGCTGAACAAGCCCAGGTCTCTCAGCCTGTCTCCAGAGCAAGGGGCTCTGTTACGGGAAGCATCATCACGTAGCACCACTATAAAATTTCCTAATATTAACTTCACAGTGTGCAAGAAGGTTTTCATCTTTTACAGATACCTGCTATCTTGCTGTTCAGTCTTTGGGTTATGCAAGGACTTTGTACCCTGGCAGACTCAGAAGAGGAGGAGGCAACGTGAACAGCCTGAAAACTGGCTGTCTGCCTTGCCTCTCATTAAATCAGTTCTGGTGTTAAGAGCTGTCTCTTGGGAACCAGACAGAGATGTCACAGTAGGATTCCTATATGAAGGGACTGCCTTGCATGTTGGCTGCACATCCTCATTTGGGGACTGGTATATATGTGTGAATAAGGCGACTCAAATTTAGAATACTCTCAGACTTCTTTTAGGCCCAAAAGAAAGGCATAAGCCTCTGCTAGTGATGCATAGAGCACACAGATGTTAGAAGACAAGTCAACAAAACTTTAATTTACTGTCATTTACCCTTCTTAGTATGAGAGACTTTTAAAGGGTAGAGTACATGAAAAACACTGTATGTGTTCAGTGCTTCCTTAGAGGAAGGTAATAAACCCTTCAGCTACATCCTCTGTTGAACCAAGTTAGTAAAGTGTAAGATTATTTAGTAACCACTATTTTAGAGGTGCCAACCTTTGCTGAATGGTAACTACTATTATTTGAAGGCATTTCTAAGTATTTTTATCAACAATACCATGATTGCAATGTCGACTGCCCAGGGGTGCCTCACTCCTCAGTTATATGCTTCATTGCAGTTGGCATATTTGAGGAGCTAGGTGTTGAGTATCACAATCTGAGCCTAGAGGCACTTAGAATGTCTTAGCTAGTAAATTAACAAAACATCCCTGTTTTTAAATGCCTGTGTAAGTGGAGAAAAAGACTCTTGAGTTAACACTTAAAAACTTAAGTAAAGATCATACAGACTTTTTGAAGAAACTAACTTGGACAGCTGCTGCTATGATTATCTTGTGGGATTCATCAAAGGCCTGTTTGACATTCAAGTAAGTTCTTGTTTCTGGCAGCAAGAAAGAAAGAGTGTGTACTTTAAAGAAATTACAGGATTTAGAAATGAAGATGAAAGATTCACAACTATCCTGTTGTGAATCCTCTGCTCTCTCTCTGCCCTCTTCTAAACTGGAAATACTATGATAAGAGGCACAGTGGCCTCTGAGCTACTGCACAGACGGAAACGAGAAAGTTAATAGGGAAAGCACCGAATTAGAAACCTGAAAGAGAAGGATTAAAGAATGAATATTAGATCGCTTGTCAGCACAGCATTAGAGAGTCCAACTTCATCCTTTTTTCATAGGGCTACTTCTTTCACAGACCTGTGCAGCCCATTAAAGATGCCAGTACTTGCCCACCAACAACACGCAAGGTCTAAAAATTATTTCACAAACAACAGAAGTTCCTAAGGATTTGTATCTTACATCTCTCCCCCTCATCCTAACTAGATATAACTTTTCCCTGTAGCCCATTCTGTGAGTGGGACTGAGCAGAGTCCCACCCCTGCTGCTGAACAACTTCATAGCTCCTTCACAGGCATTTCTGCAGCCGAGGCACACCTAATCCTTGTGCTTACTTACATACATACATACATGAAGAGGGTTTGTATCACATAAGCTGCCCTTCTTCCTGCCCTGGCTCTCCCCGCCAGTCATCCCATGATATCATGTAAGATCAGCTAGAAATGTCCACTACAGCTTTAGGAGGAGCATTTCAGCCTGGAGAAAGCTCTGAAGAGAGCTTATAAGAGTCTTCCAATACCTAAAGGAGGCCTACAAAAAAACTGAAGAGGCACTTTTGACAAGGGCCTGTAGGGACAGGACAAGGGGGCATGGCTTTAAACTGACAGAGAGGAGATTTTAGACTAGATACTAAGAAGAAATTGTTCCCTGTGAGGGTGGTGAGGCCTTGGCACAGGGTGCCCAGAGAAGCTGTGGCTGCCCCATCCCTGGCAGTGTTCAAGACCAGGCTGGATTGGGAGTGGAGCAACCTGGTCTAGTGGAAGGTGTCCCTGCCCATGGCAGGGGGCTGGAACTGAATATGCTTTAAGGTCCCTTCCAACCCAAACCAGTCTGGGATTCTAGCATTTTGCTCCTCAGTTATCATTCAGCAGCACTCAGACTTACAGTGTAGACCTTACTGATGCCAGGTCAGAACCTGATGCATCTTGAGCAAATGCTTACAAGTGTTGAAGACATCAGGCTCATTACTCTTGGGCTCCCATTTGTTCCCAAATATCTACCAGCAATATACAAGAGTCTTTCATTCCATATGGGGGCTGTAGGAGGTAATGCTCAAATACTACGATGAAGATAATCTAAAAATACACAGTCTGAGTAGGTTAGACTAAAACACTGATGAAGATGTTTTGGGAGATGATCCTTTTACTTGGAACTTTCACCTTAGCGTGGCAAGGATTGAGATTTTTCACTCTCTTGGACCACTATAAATCCTGCCTTTTCCCTGGACAAAAAGATGGATTGTGAATAGTATCTGTGGGTGAAAAATGCAAGACTGAAAGTCATGGAACATGTTCTGCTTTTTATCAGCTTATTATGCAAGTTTTATATTTAGGTTTGTGCTGGTTGTATGGCTGGGAAAGATACATTTTATAAATAAAATAATCAGAACCCACCCCAACATATTGCAATATATCTTCACCTGTTATATTCAGGCAAACTTTCTGTAGGAACAAGTTCTCACGTTCTCAGTGGATTTTAAGAAGTTGACTTTGACCTTTAAAACAAATTTTAGCTGTAAAGATATGTTGAAGCTAGACACATTAAAGACTGAGGCGGTCAGATATTGTAGTTACGAGACTGACTGGTACAATATATAGGTATCAGAAACCAATAGGATTTTCCTCTTTCTTTTCAGATCATACCAGTTTGCATTGCCTGACTTCTTGCTATAAAATTTAACTGGAGATAAAGCTCAGTCAAAACTCACTCTTACCAGAATGAATTCCAAGTGGTTTAGAAGATGGTTTCATATCCAAGTGCTTCCATTTCATCAAGCACTCTTTTCCAGAAGTAAGAGACTGAATTTTAAGTTAATTAAAAACATCAAACAAGATTCCAATGGGTTTGATTTTCTTTCACAAGACTTGATCTGCACTTCACAATTTCTGGCACTTCCCCCTACAAAAGCAATGTGTCACATCCCTGTTGTCATGCTGCACTGAGGGACTAGATAAGCAAAGCCTTGCAGTTACAAAGGGGTGGTCAACTAATCTCTAGTTCTACCTGTATGATCCTACTTGATTTACTGATGCCTGCTCCCTTAGATATCTGCTCAACTTGTTTGAATCAGCTCATTGGAAACCTAATTCTTGGCATACTATTAAAAACAAAACAAAACCAAACCAAAAACAAAAGGAAGAAGCAGAAGAGTGGAAGAAAAATGATCAGAAAAAAGGCAAAATATCTGCTCTGTACTAGTTAATCCAGCTTTCTTTTACCTTGCATTTTGTCACCACATACCTCTCATAATTACTCCCATTTTTTTTTTCTTCTTTTAGTTTTACAGGGGCTGTGCAGATTGATCCAGAGGATCTCTATTTTGGATGCCATTAAGAAAGTATTATCTGCTCATTCTGACAGCTGATCTACAACAAGAAATCAGCTGTTACTGCTCTTCTCTCTTCCTCTTGGGTTCAGAAGGAAACGTGTCTCTTGAAACATCCTCATTTCAAATTTCAGAATTTTCCTTTACACCTGACATTATCACACACATTCTTGCCCTCCAAAAGAAAAAAATCCCAGGCTTATTTTTAACATCTTTGATCCAGCCTACGCTTCAATAAAGATGAAATATTGTCTCTTTAACTTTTATGCCTGGAACACATTTATACAACAGGAGAGTGCAGTAACAGAGGTGCTACAGCAAGGAGGTTAAATACCCACAGATGTGTCATGCCATGGTTAAGGCATCCAACACTTCTTTTTACGTGGGGATGTTCCTAAAGGAGTATCTTGTACTTTGGGAACACTCTTATCTATGTGATCTGAATTAATCTTCTCTTATACCACATCCTGTAATTTGTCTTTCCATGCTTTCCATTTCTTCTGCTGAAAGAGTTTCCTTGAGAATCACAGTAAGTCTTGTTTCTTTACTGTTTATCAAGGCCACTCTCTCTCGGAAGGAAAATACCATAGCAAAAATCTCCAACTCATTCACTTTTAGATCCAAGATCCACGTGGGCATCAATTTCCAAAGATAAAACCCCTTTTAAAGCATGTTTCTTACTCCCCTGGACTGACACTAGGAAATCATAGGCTGCTCAGCACAGCCTCCTGGGTTCTCTCCAGCTTTCAGCTACATCTTGCAATTGTAGGGCCTCCAGAGCTGCCACATCCATGCAGAGTCACACTCCTTCCCATCTCTAGCCCTCTGCAACAAGCCCACCCCATCGGGTCCTCATTCACTTCAGTGTGACATCCCTCCCTAGACATTCTGATACCTCAGGCTTCATCTCTGTCTATCAGGGAAGACTTCAAAGCAGTGCTGGGGTCAGAGTTCAGATCCTTCTCTGGATAAATAAAAGAAGATTGTAAGTGTAGCTTAAGAGGAATGATGCAAAGCAACTGATTTCATTTTGTCAAGGAGAATGAACTATGCACAGGCTATCCAATATACAAATCACTTTAAACAATTTGCAAGGCATATTGACTCCATGCTCTTTTAGGAGGTGCTCTGAAGGATTTTAGGGAGACACTTATAGAGGAGTTGTACCTACCAGGAAACAAAGCACTGACTCATACACTAAAAGACTACAAAAGAAATATAAGCACTTCCTTACTGGAGGGAAGTTTCTTCCTTTTCCTGAAAGGCAGAAATTTCAATGTGCAAAAGGATTTCTAGAGCACAAGCAAAGCCAACAACAGTAGGGTAGCTTAAATCACTACTTCCGAATCATGGAATCCATCATGGAAAGAAGTAGTTATACAAAAGAGCAGGAAAGAAAAATGTTGCAGAAAAGGAAGAGGAACACAAAAAACTAAATATTAGCTATATACACTAGTTCATTGATGAGTTCCAGCAATTAACACACAGCAACACCAGGGAGGATTACTCCTCTATAGCCAATCTTCAGAATATAAGGAGAGCTGACCAACTTCCCATATCATGACCAGACCACACAATTATCCCTTGTGCCTGGATAAAATAGAGCAAGAGCAATACAAAATATCCTGAAGGATGCCAAGATGTTCAAAGAATGTTTGCCACTTTGACAAATGGAAAGCAGCAGAGGCAAAAGGGCAGGGGATACAAGCCAGATCTGAGATAGCTGGGAAAAAAGGCTGGTATTCTCAATGATCCTTCTGAAGCCATGTGCTTACAGAAATAATAACCCGAATTCCTTGGAAAAAATTCCCTTGACTTCATGCCAATTTGCATTAATGACATTAAATCTTGTTTTGAAACCAAGGAGGTTATATAGGGTAAGGGCACAAATTGAATCCCCATTCAAGGAGATGCTTACAGTTCTCCAGAAGTAATAACACAAATACAGCTTTTACTCTTTAAACTTGACATTAATGCTAAACTAGCCCTCTTTCCACACTATTACAACTTGTTTTGTTATTAATAGTAAACAGCGACTGGTAATGCAGTAGTGCCTCGAGATCTTAATTGAGATCAGTCCTATTGTGCTACTTACTTACTTCACAACACCTAAGAATATGAAACTTGCAGAATCCTCCTGCCTGCTAGCTCAGCTCTCAGAAGACAACGCAATCAAGTGATAAGAGACCAGAACACCTGAAAGACGGGAAGGGAATCAGGCAAAGGTCACATCTCATAGTTGGAAGGAAAAGCAAAATGAGGCAGTGGGCTGGATGCTTACCAGCGCCAGCTTGTGTGAGCAGCAGCAGCCCTTGAGCCCCAGTTGATTCACAGGGGCACCCTGGTGATACTTTTCCAGAGACCTGACTCTGATGAGGCTGGTTCTTTCAAAGCAAAACTTGCACAGAATTGCTGGATTTCCTGCCCCCATTTTGTGATGTGGGCATTTATTGGCTTCCAACAGATAGCACAGCCCACCTGAACAAGCTGATCAAATTTTTACACTGATGCCTGGTAGAACATCGCTCTTCCCCTCTATTCAGTTCTGGTGAGGACCCCCCCCACCCTCGTAGTCCAGCATCCAGCCCTGGGCCCCCAACACAAGAGGTACATGGAGCTCTTGGAGCAAGTCCTGAGGAGGCCACAGAGATGCTCTGAGGGCTGGCACACCTCTGCTCTGGAGACAGGCTGAGAGAGCTGGACTGGTTCAGTCTGGAGAAGAGGTTCTGAGGAGACCTTAGAACAGCTTCCAGTGCCTAAAGCGGCTACAAGAAATCTGGAGAGGGGCTTTTGACAAGGGCCTGTAGGGACAGGACAAGGGGGAATGGCTTTAACCTGACAGAGGGGAGACTGAGATTAGACATTTGGCAGAAATTCTTCCCTGTGAGGGTGCTGAGGCCCTGGCACAGGTTGCCCAGAAAAGCTGTGGCTGCCCCATCCCTGGCAGTGTTCAAGGCCAGGTTGGATGGGGCTTGGAACAACCTGGTCTAGTGGAAGGTGTCACTACCCAGTGGCAGGGCATTGGAACTGGATGAACTTTAAGGTAACTTCCAATCCAAACCAGTCTGGGATTCTAGGAATGTGAGCCTATGGTATAGTTAATGAGAACAGCTTTGTCTGTTTTAATCCATGCATCCTCAGTTCTCTCCTGTTATAGGCAATTATTTGACACAGCCAAGCAACTTTGTCTCCTCAGCTCCAGCTGAAGGCAACGAATGCCCAGTGAGAAATACAAAAGCATGCTTGCTACAGCCCAAACATCAGTCTCTCATCTGAAGGGATTGCAAGGCACTTTCCAAGACCAGTGAAAAGCTCCACTCAGCTGTGGGAGCCTGGGAGGCAGCAGCCGGGCTGACAACTGGCACACCCTCACTGCAGAAGGATGGGCAGGTGGAAATTTCAGTCAAGGATATGAAAACAAATCCTTGTTGCTACCAAGAGTCATAAAATCTGAAGCGAATCAAGGGAGAACAAACAGGGTTTGTGCTCTTTTTTCAACCCCTGAGAGAATTTCAGCTGCTTCTTGCCTATAAAATACATGAAAATAAACTTGAACACTCTGGAACAAGTTAGAATAGATACATTTCAGAGAACCTAAATGCTACAATATTGTTAATCCCTCCCCCCCCCCAGCAAAAAAAAAAGGAGAATTTTCTAGAAAGCAGTATTTTAACATGATTAAATGATTGTTGAAGCGAGAAGCTTAATAAAAACACCAACAATGAGACACCAATACTGGTGCTGCAAAAAAACACTAAGCCATTTCATCTAACTGTGCAGCATAGGAAACAAAGGCCTCTGAACTGCTAACAAGTTAGACCACAAACAGTAGGTTTTACTATTTAATATAATATACCACAAGAAAATTTATCACAACCGATTAGAGCCGGCATGAATGTGTGCTTGGCTTCCACAGCATAAAGCCCAAGTGCACCCCTGAGAGGGGAAATCCTTGTGCCTGTGGAAAATAACTGCGAACTTTGCCCTATGGTGAGTTTGCAAGAGGCTGACACAGGAAAAAAGAAGTGACTGGAAAGGATCTGACTGGAAACACAATAGCAGACTTAAAAGGCTTTGATAAATGAAAAGTCATTCCAAGATTAGGGTCTCATTCAAAAAAATAACAAAGACATTTTCTGGTATGTGGCTGAAAACAGATTCCATATGAAAACGCTTAGCAGAGCTTATCAATATTTTTCATTCCCAGCCCTCTTTGAATAAATGTAGCGTTTCCAAGAACAAAAACGGCATTTTTAAAACTTCCTGAAACGTAGATGCAAAAGCTACACAAGTAATGTTTTCGTTTTTCAAACCAACGATGCAGATTTTAAGCTTTTGATGTTGCAATTCCTCCACGTTTTTTCCCCTTCCATCTGACTCTATCCTGCCCTCACTTCTCATAAAAATACTACAAGCAAGGAAAAAGAAAACAATTTTCCTTGCCTGAAAACTGAACTAAGTTAGACTCAGTCGATTCAAATGTTCCAGAAGCTTTGTGGAAAATTTAGAGAAAGCACCAAGCTTTCTCAGATATCAATGAACCTTTAAATCTCTCTTCTCAGGACACATCTAAGATTTTGACCTCTGTAAAGGACTGTTGCAGATGGAATGTGTTTTCCTTTTCTAGGAAAAATACCCTGACAGAATGAAGCTGAATCAATTTTCAAAAGACAAAGCAAAGAAGTGAAAACTCAAAGTTGTCTCAGGTGCCTAACATCTGTTCATGGTACAGCACATACAAATTAATAATTCATTTGTTTAACACTAAAAACACAGCTGGGAAAAAGCTATTTGTTGACACATTAGATATTAAAGCCTTGCAGCACAGAGTTAAACCACTCGTAAGTACAGGTTTAACACCACCACGTTTCTTAGAGTCCATTAACCTGGGAGCAGAGATGGCACAAAGGCACTCTCTCATTTCACGATTCTCAGCCCAAAAACTACTACCCACTCTCTCTAGAGCAGTCTTCCTCTTACAAAGTCACTCCAGTCCAAAGGGGTAAGAGATGCTGCTGTCTAAGCTTTTTAAACTCCCATACTTCCCTTCCAAAATAAACACCAGTTGAAATCTTCCAGCCTGGGCCACTCACGCCCTGTCAAGACGAAGGCAGAAGACCATGTAGGAGAGCACCACCTAGTGACTAACTCTACAACAATATCACTGGTGGAAACCACATAAATACCAAAGTTTTAATAGCAGTGTGCCACGTCCAGTTTATATTTCTATTTTTTTTTCCCTCTTTTTCCCTTGGAGGTGTCTCATTTTGACCAAATGTTAAGTCAAGAGGCGATGTCATACAAGTTCAAAACACTGAGTTTTGGTAAAACGTACCTTTTATGTTTTAAACCAGGTAAGTCTTCTATTAGAATTTGCACTTCAAATATGCAGTGTAGGAAGCTGGGAATCCAAAACACCAAAAACTCAATTCTGCAACCATGACTCAAGTGAATAATCATGAGACATCTGTGGGACTACTTCCAGGAGTAGGAAAAGCAGCATATGTCTCAAAGTGCTTAGAGCAGGACGATTCTGCCAATTTTATCATGAATCTCCGATCTGCTGGTTGAAGCTGCAGCTTCTGGAGTCAAGTGCTTCCATGTGAATTGGAGTTTTAGCCTTAAAAGAAAAACAAATTTCTAACTCTGAAGTTCAGAGAAAAAAAAAACAACTTGGGGAAGTGTAAGACACATGAACTCCCAAAACTAGAAATCATCATGAGAAATAACACAGCCTATTTATAATCTGTTTGAATGCCACTGAGAAAGCATGGGCATGGTGTCTGGAGATAATACTGAGAGCACTCTCTAAACCTCACCCTTGGGTCCAGCAGCTGAGGAAATCAGCCTTTCAGGAAAGGCCACCACACCCAAATTCTACTGGCTTGCTCTTCTGCTATTTCTGAACAACCCCGTGCGAGAGGCTGGAAAAACAGTTCTGCATTATTCTGGAGAGGTGAGGGGATACTGACAAATCCTATTTACCTTCACAGATCAAATGTGACAACTGCAGGTAATTACAGTAGTACGGACTCATACAACTTGCAACTACAATGCATCTTCTTCAGCAGAGATGTAGCCTAAGCACATATATGGCTGCAAGATCACCATGCACTGTATTACTCTTCTTTGTCCTTCCATTAAAAGAGGTAAACTAACAAGCAAATCTAATTATATGCCTTGTTTCTTCCCATTTCCACAATGATCCCAAGTCTTCTGGGATAATGGAATGAGGCAACCTGAAGTAGCAAACATTTCCTCTCCATTGTCTGAAGTCCAGCAGGTCATATGGTTGTAACATGCAATAGAAAACTTGTTCTACTGTGTTTCTGTTGGTTTTCACCATTATGTGAATGTTTTGTAGCTGTTTATGCCAGTTTGCATCCTTCAGCAGCAATTCAGCATGGCATCTAGACTGCATCTCCAAACAAAGGACTTCAGCAAGCTGATGCCCATGGCAGCTCTGGAGGTTTGCTCTTGTTGGGGGAGTCAGCACGTCTTCCTCCTGGTCGCTTCTGAAAGCGTCTTTCTTTGCTGCACTTTCCATCTGCAATCTCTTTTGTTTGCCATTAAGGTCAAGTCTGTGATTTCTACCCACTCTGCCTGTTGCATTAGTGGCACCTGAAAGGGAAACTTTGGCTGGGAAACATTTGGTGAATTTTTAAATACCACTATTGATTTCACATTAATTTTCTTTACAAACCAGGAAAAGCTCTTAGGAGAGGTTGTAACAGCCAAGAAATATCTGACAGGTTGTTTAAAATCTACTGCCTGTAAACAGTATGATTATTTTATTTTCCTTGTTTTTAAGTATAATCTTTACTGATTAGTATTGTCCACCCTGAAGCTCATGGCACAAAACTGATCACGTATTACCTGTAGCAGAAATAGACTTCTTATACAGAAGGTCTGGATATTTTGCCCAAAGCTTTTTTTTCCCTTTCCTTCAATGGCACATAATCAGAACATAATAGTTTTGCCTCTGCACCAGCCAACACCACTTCTGTAGCTTCTCTTTAAAGGCATCAAACCTGGAGAAGGGCAGATTCTTTCATGTAGGGAAACTTCTTGCCTATGAAGTCAGTTTATTTCACATCCCATAAGTCTTCTTTTGGATACAGACTGACTGCTCTTTAGTGAATAACTTTTTAGTCATTCTTTGGCCTCAGAAAATTACCTTTGAAATGTTTCATGCAAGAGTATTCATTATGAACAATTAATGTACTGAAAACGTCAGCACCTCAAGAAGGCATTATATAAAAGATGAGTAAATTTATGTTCACACATCAAACTTCCTGTACTTTTCAGTCTTCTAAAATATATGCCTTACACTGTAGTACAATAGCTTATATGAATTTGATGACCCGCGCTGAACAATGTCAAAACTTGCCACCATAACTGTGTGTTTTAGAAAAGGAAAGCAATCATGTAAGGTTTTTTCCCCACCACTATTTTTAGGTAAGGCATCTGGCAGCTTGATAGTAATTCAAAGTACTTAAACTGGAACATCTCTTTACATATTTTTTAGTCAGAAGCCAAAAAAAATGGTTAAGAGGAAAATGCAGTCTATAGGAACATTCATGCAAAGTGAGAAAAGTCTTCTGTATCAATTGAGGGGGTGAAAGGGTTGCTTGTACCCACTTAGCCTAACAGTTTTGTTGAGTTTTATGATGTGGAATAATCCAAATACAAAACTCTTCAACTCCTCCCCTTGACATGTGTATCTTTGATTGCTTCCCTTCATTTAGCGAGGTTTAAGTCTTAAAAGTGCTTCATGTTTCGCACTACAGCGCAAAGGCTCCAGAGATGCAATGATACTGCCAGCTAATTAAACAAATCCAGGAGCAGCAGATTCTAATCTAATTTGTAGTAACATGTAACATAGCAGCATGGGCCACTTCATTTGGTCTGCACTGCTGGAAGGGAGATTAGAGCATAGGTCACTCTACATGACTTGTTGCAGTGACAGGTAGAACATACTTCACTTGCCATGTCACAGCACCACACCTAGGAGAAAACAAGCAGAGAAGTTCAATGGCTGGTTCCTCCTCAGCAAGAACAAAGTCCACCAATAAACAGCAGAACCTCCAGCTCTGAGCTCTCCCAGTCATCCATCAACTTCCTTCTCTGGTTTACTGCAGTCACTCTTCCAGAACACAATACAAGTGTCACATTTTTACTTTTTTAAGGGGAGAGGCATAAGAAGGCTTGTGCTCATGAGAAAAAGGTTTGTTGATTGGGCTTAATTTTTGGCTGACAGATTATTGTGAAGTTTAATACTGAATTAATAGTATTAATTTTAGACAAAAGTCATTAGAGTACAGATCAGGGAAATAAAATGCCAGCTGTGTTTCTCTCATACACTACAATAAGGAAAACATTGTTGGAATAGATCTGTATTTCAACTCAATTATATTTGGCAGGTCAATTAGAACTGCTCATTAACTAATACAAATATTTCTTCTTTGAGTGTGCTACAATAATGGTTCTTTTCAATTTTCATCTCACAATATGAGTGACGAACAGCATGATTCTAATTAAAACCAACACCAAGCATTCCATTCCCCAATCATCATCTTCTTATGTTCCTTCACTGACTACTCTTCCACACCCCCAAAAATTTGACTCATAAGTCAGACTGCTACCTTCTTTCTCCCACACCTCACAGGTTGAGCATGGAAATAACATTACTACATAGTCCAACAGAGTGTCTTGCAATAGAACATAGCTGTCAAGACAGCCAGCCAGGCTGCCGAAACTCTGTGACTGGGATACGTACCCAGACATGTTCAGAGCTAGATCCCAGCACTGCGCTGCCACAACCCAGCACTGCAACTAACATCATGTTGGCATGCAGTTTTACTACAGAACACTGAATCTCTTTATTCACTTACTACTAATAAAACGCCTAACTTCTTTTTTTCTTTTTTTTTTGAACAGATATGCTAATCCATACTGAAAGTTGTTCACACAAGTAGTGATATCAACAGAGATGTAAGTCTAAAAACCACCAACCTGCATCAAGATGAGCCTGGTTTTGCCAGGCAACAATAAAAGTCATTCACTGAATCACACACAACAATAAGATCATCAATTTGATAAAAAAGGAAGACAAAGATCAGCTGTTAAGAAGCAAAGATTATAAAACAATAAAAGCTGAACTTACTAACTTCTAGACAGCTAGCCTACCTATCTGAAACATGCACTTGCAACAACTGTCAATAGCTTAGAGCACAGAGACATTGCTTCCCTTCATCCCATTCCTAATAGGAAAATTCTCTAAAATATTAGGCTCGTCTTGTCTTAACTCAAGTTTTCCTTCTAATCATTGGCTAACTGAGCCATGAAAACACATGATGATCTTCATTCTCCATTTTCCTCTTCTGCTTTGCTGTAAAGCAAGTCATAAAAACTTAAGCTGAGGAGCAAGAATACACGAGATTTTCAGTGACAGTAAACAGGAGTTGGTAGTACTAGACACAGACAAGTGGAGAAAAAAAGACTTTTATTTCATATATTTAAAATAGTTTTGTAATGTGTCCTTACAATAAATACATATTCACCTATGCTATATAAATTTGAGAACTAGATCACACTGATGCTCATCACCAACAGTCAGTGGAGAGGATTTTACAGTGCTATTGATTTCATTTATACACAATCTTCTGAACAGATCTGTTCTCCATCTCTGCTTGTCAGCATAAAACTGATGAGATCAAGACATTAACTTTTAGGTAACTGGGAGAGGAGAGCATTTCCATACATAGCACAGTTACCCTTTATCAGTTAATTCATGTGAATTCTTGGTTTACTGTCCTTTGCATAATGAAAAGGTCATGTATCTTTTGGTATTTATGTTCACAAACTGAGTAATACATGGTCAAGACTGGAGAATACACACCTATAGGGCATATACCACACACTCAGCTAATGCAAGCATTCAGTTCCCTTCAACTGCCAAATCATCAAGTCTTCCTCAAGGAAGCAGCCTACCACTCCACCACTGCCCTTGGCAAGCATAAACGCCCATCATCTCCAGATTAGCTAGTTAGTGGCAAATACATACCGAAGACTCTTTATATAGATTGTCATCCTGAAAGTGAAACAAATCAATATTCCATATAAAACAGCCTTTACTCAAAGTCCTGGAGTCTCAAGATGAGCAGGAATCAGACTAGATGGATTGAGACAGACTATGCTTCAACCAGCAATGCCACAGTGAAAGGCATTGAGGACAGTACAACAGCTGACCTACAGAGGACAAGAGAACAGAGTTCAGATCTCACCAGAGAAACAGGGTCATTGTGGAGACAAAACTGTCACAACCAAGCCTTTAACTGAGGTGATAATGATAGGATAGGAAAATGATCTAGAATAACCTAGGATGACAGCCAAGCAAAGATTCAAAAGTAGGCACCTGCAGCGTGCTACCCTGAAAATCTATTCTGTCAGCTGTCTTTAGCAAAATATTTTCTGGCACCAATTAGCTGACCCTGCTAGCTGAGGTGTAGGAATGGTTACATGTAAAACGGAGAACAAATAGAAGCAAATATGTCCCCACCGTGTGGATAACTGGAAAAAAACATGCAGCACTGGAGACAGTAATTCATAGATATTGACCTGTAAGACATTCCTTGTCTATTTATATGCCACTTGCCTTCACTTTGGAAGTCCAAAGCTCCGTGAAGCCACCAACCAACATCACCACCACGTGGCACTAAAGAGAAATGAACTGCTTAAAGTCATTAAAGTCTCTACTTGTGGGATCCCAAGTTGGTCATCTTTTAAGTACACAATGCCACCTGGTTAAACAGATAGCTCAAACAAGAAACCTAACGTGGTGCTTCAAGAGCAGCCAAACAGATGTTTCAGCATAGCAGCTACTGCTGAGAGCATTCCAGTAAAACATCTAATTAAAGATGGTTTTCACCTGAAGGCCCAGGGAAATGCTGAAGGCATGCTTCCACAATCACAGTAAGCCAATCTGTATGCAGTTCAGATTCCTTCACCACACCGGGGCAATCCTTTCCCACCACTTTTCTGTGCTAACACTTGCACATGTGCCTGAAAAATTGCTGTGCTTTCAGCTGGATTAGTCTGCAGTCAGATTATCTCCTTGATCAGCCTGTGCTGCTGCATAAATGCTAGCTGACAGAACAGAGGACAGGGTAAAGGCAGCAAGAAGATGCCTGGGAAGAGCAGGATTGCTTCTTAATAGCAATGACAGTTTAGACCCTAAGTACAAAACACTCCTCAAGACATTCAAAAACCCTTTCTAGGGAAATCTTTCAGTCACAAGGATAACTAGATATTTTCGACACACTCATTAGATAAACCATGACTGAGAAATCTGAGACTGAGATGGAGAAAACGGACCTAGACCCCTCTCTTCTAGCTGCCCAACCTAGAAGGAGCAAACTGGCAAGACACACACATACGACATGCTAAACTTTTTTCTGCATGAAGTTAATGGAAATGAGATTTCACAACCTTTCTGTATTTAAAGAACTCATCTGTAGAACAGGATATAGGTTTGGAGCAGGACATTTTAAAAGGCATTAGTCTTCCAGACAGCAAAGCAAAAGCACTGTAGTATTCCTCATATTTTCCCTTTTTCAGTGTGAAGAACTCTTTCCCACCAGTCAACACAATCAGCTGTTAGTAGGGTAAAACTGTCAGATAATACAAATAGCTCCTACACCCACCTGCTCTCAACAATTTGAAGTGAAGGCAATTGTACCACATGTAGTCACATGCTTATGGAGAGACTACAGACACTTTCAGTTTCTCATCTCCAGGACTGAAAGAAATACCGCTTCTCACTGCCAACCCTCCTCTGTATGGAGATACTGAATCCTATTAAGAAGCACCCTTTGGATGCTCTACAATGCTGCCAAGTTTGACACATCAAAAATGAAGACTGGGATTTCTCATGCTCATTTCAGATTTAGCTGCTCATCATGAAGGTAAAGCAAAGTGTCCTTATCTGCTCCTGCCAATCTAGGCCTATCTTGGATAACATCAAGGAGCATGAGAGCTTTGTAAAAATGGGAAGCTCAAAATCCCACTGAGAGATTTTGAAGGAAGAACCAAAAACTTCCCTAAAGAAGCCATTTTTCTCTCTTTGCTAGGTCTAAATCTGGACCCTGGCCCTCATAAAACTCCAGCCTCTTGGTATTAAACAGCTGATTTTTCCAGTCGGTAGTATTGGATGTACTTCTTGTAAACCTCTCTCACTAGGGGCCTCAATTCATTATGTTGAAAGATCTGCTCAGGCTGTATCCTCTCCAAGGCAATATAAGCAATACACACCAGCCATATCTGGGGGCAGGAAGCCCCAGCTCTAAAAACAGAACTTGTCATATGGACACACTGCTGATGCAATGAGCAGAACAAAAAGACTCCAAGAAACAAAAATTGAGCCCAAGACAAATTTGAAACTAGAAACTAACTAATTTGGGAAATTTCCTAAATCTGAGCCACAGATTTGAGAGGAACTACAAGTGTACAGCCCAAGCTTTTTAAATCTCTGTACAGTCATGTTTGAAAAGGAGTCATGCGAAACAAACCTTTAGTGAATGACAACCACTGAGCCAAACTATTTCATTATTATATTATGTCTAGACAGATCATTGAGGAGAATCATGCTATTTTGCCAGGTCCCCAGTAAAAAGGTGTGATTTATACCCAATACACTTTAATTCATTTTAGCAATGAAGCTTTGCATCAAGGAATAAGACTTGTTTGGGCTGGAAGGGACCTTAAAGCTCATCCAGTTCCAACCCCCTGCCATGGGGGCACGGACGCCTCACACTAAACCATGTCACCCAAGGCTCTGCCTAACCCTCCACTAGACCAGGCTGTTCCAAGCCCCATCCAACCTGGCCTTGAACACTGCCAGGAATGGGGCAGCCACAGCTTCTCTGGGCAACCTGTGCCAATGCCTCATCACTCTTATAATAAAGAATTTCTTCTTAATGTCTAATCTAAATCTCCTCTCTGTCAGTTTAAAATCATTTCCCCTTGTCCTGTCACTACACATCTAAATTCAGTACAAGAGGACCAAGCCTGACAACTTCATTGGAGGACAGTGGGTATCACTGGGGAAAAAAAGGCTGAAAATATACAGTTCCACCTTCATGTCACAGATGGCATCCACACTAGCTCCTCAACATAAATTCCTGTAACTGACCATAGGCTGGTCCGCACAGTGACATCTCTGCCCCAGTGCTATCTTAAAATTGTCATCCAGGTTTCATCTCTAGTATAAGCTGTTGCTCCTGTCACTCTGAGCTCCAGCCCTCTCAACACTCCTGATTTATAACCAGGACTGAACATACCATTTTCTCAAAATTTCATTGACACAAGGGTAGCTGCTGATCCCATTTCCCACATGCTCCCATGTACAACACATCAAGCTGCTCAAGCAAGTGTGATACCAAGCCCTGCTGCAAGCCTTCTTCTGACTTCCAGGGCCCAAGAGGGTTAGACCCTATGAGACAGCCCTGCAGCAGCCACAGCTCTGTGTTAACAGCCCACAGGACCACTCTCCCCATCCAGTGCTTCCCTCCTTGCTAGGCACCCAACAATATAAAACTGGGTGCTTTTCCCATCAGTTAACATCCCTCAGATGGACAGAGGCTTCATATCCCCTCTTCCTCCTCTGAAGATACTCCCCAAAAGATCTAGAAGGCAGGTGATGTGCATATATATCCATCTGGTTTATAGCAGGACAGCCAATAACGCTTTAAAACTCAGACAGCATTCCTTCAGGGCTTTTTTTTTAGCAGTTAGCTTCATTTAAAAGAAAAAAAAACTGAGAAATGAAGTACCATTTGGGCTTCCAGAGCACTTTTGTTAGAGCAGAATCAAAATGAACATGTTAGATAAACATGCTGTAATAGTCATGTGAACTTACAGGAAACAACACACCTCTCCCCACCCTGAGGTCTTTCTTCTTTGTGCAGAAACCAGGTTGGTAGAGCAACAGAAAACATCCCAGCCACAGACATTCACCCAGAAGGCAACCCACTAAGATCAGCTAGCATCAAGCTAGATTTCGAGAGACATGGATCCCAGGTAAATGAAGGGGAGATTTAAGTCTTTTCTGTAAGAGTGGGAAGATTTAGCTTCATTATATGGGATGTAAAACACAACTAAGGAAGTCAGGGTCAGAGAAATCATAACAAAATGGCATTAATATTTGTGAGCTGCAAAGTAAGCAGGTTCAACCAGTTTTAGATATTGCTGTTTCTGAAAGGCCCACTTCTAAGCTTGAGAAACAACCCTCCGGGTTTAAGAATTTAAAGTCAGTAGTCCACATAGGATTCAGTTCTGAATCTTCAATGCAGTATTCTTAGTCCAGGGATATCTTAACAGCTTAAAAGATGGTCAGAAATAATATGCAAAAGTCTTATGCTTCTGAAAGCAGTAATGTGACACTGGAGAAAGCCTTAGATAAGGCCTCCTGTACCCTGAGTTCTATTCCTGGCCCTGTCAATAGCCTGTAAATGCTCTTGGGCAAGTCATTTCAGCCCTTTTTGCTTCAACTTTCATCTGTAAGGAGAGGGAGAGACATGTGGCTCCTTTGCGAAGCCACATGAACCGATTAAAAAGCACTATAAAAACTGACTTCTTGTCCTTCTTGGTCAAACCCATGAGCTAAAGGCACTGCAGCGGGCTTTGCGTAACAAAGTGCAACAATGCCCTCAAAATGTTTCTTGTTCTCTCACAAACATTAGGAAGCAAAACTAACTTACAGTAAAGTTACAGCACATTTTCCACTTAACTGCAAGCCAGCAATGTGGGGTTTCTTTCTTCAGGTTTTTTTTTTTTCCTAATTTGCAGTTTCTGAACAATCTTTAAATAGAGCTTTAGGCCATCACGTACAAGTTGAAGTCTGTTCTTTCTTACCTTTTGTGAGCCCCTTAGAAGCAATCCACAGATCACCATTCACTAAAATCTATTATCCTACACTTTTTTTGATCAACTGTTAAAGCAATACTCGTATCCTTAGGACAAGTAAGGACCACAACTTACATGAAGCTGTCCCACATTCAAAGCATTTCTAAGAGTCTCTGAAGCAAGGCTTTTCAGGTTGCTAGTAGGTATGTACATTAAAGAGAATAAAACTGTAGATTCCTGGAGTTCACCCTGGCCAGAAGCAGCCTTGCTGACATAACAGTTTACACTGCCCCACATCCGTTTGCCAATCCTACTTATTCCACGGTCCCACCATCTCTAGTCTCTCATCTATTCTCTACTGAGACTCTAGAAAAGGAATACTTACCTGTTCCACTATCTTGATCGGATCTTTAACTGCCTTTAGAGCAAGTCAGCTCCTCTCCCCTTTGCCCTCACAAAGAGATGGCAAGCCCTGTATCAGTATTTCCTTCACTGTAACTCACACTACTTCTGTGAAGCGGCCTCATTAGCTACAAAGCTCTAACTATTCTATGTTAACACATAATTAATAAGTTATTGTTGTTATTGCTTAGCACTCTGTGGCATCCTTTCCTCCACAAAGAAGGAAGGTGATCTCTTCAAAGCAGCAGTCAACTCTCCATTTACATACAGAGAATCAAGTATCATTAGTGTTTAAATACATATACATTGAAGTTCAGTGCAGCCTAGAAGATAGTCTCAATATGATGAGCTAGCACTTGACAACTCTGCCAAAATTGCTTATGCTGTAAATGCTCCAAGCAAACTCTTTACCCAGGTCTTATGCCTCTCTGTTTATAATGTGAAGTTGTTCATGGGTCACCAAGAGGTGATTTGTGGCCAACATAACCAGTCTAGCAAGCATTTACATTGCAAACAATTATGCAAAAAAATCACAGTATAGTTTAGATCCACTTCCCACCCCCTCTCTTCCCAACTTAAATAAGGAAAAAGCTGTCTTGACAAAGGCAAACTTATATTGCCAGCATGAACTGCACCCACATTCAGGAAAGGCTTATTAGCACATCATACAGGATAGCTTAAAGCATCTCCACAGCAGTCAATACAATGAAGCCTGAATGTTAGTTTGGACTCCCCGTGTCATTTTCATCATAGAACAGTTCTTTTCCTCCCAGAGACTGTACAGAAACAGAGGCACAGGATGGCTAAGTATAACCTTTTAAAGACTGACTTGGGAGATGACATATGGGACCTGTTGTTTTCTCACATTTTTCTCAGTTACAGTAAGTTTTGCTAGATTCTCTCCATCATGTCCTTAACACAAGTTACCCCCTTAAGGAGTTAATGACAATAAGCATTTTGTTTGGTTTTTTTTTTTTTTGGCCAAGTGGTCATTTGGGTTCAAACTAGTTCAAGATTTTTTAAGCAAGTCTAAAGCCTGCTCTGATTAAAGTTCTCAATAAAATTTTATCCAAGTATTAGACACTTTAGATTCTTACATGTTTTAGGTGGTAATGAGCTCACCATCCATCTTGATCCTTGAACAGGTTTTCAAAGACTTAAGTGTACTAAAAGTTTGGAGTACATCAATACTGAGCAATTTCAGGTAGCCTTGTGACACTAAGAATTCATTTGCTAGATCCTGGTAAAGAAAGCACAACTAAAATGATTGCACAGAAATGCACTTAAGCTACTAAAATACTGTGTTTTAAAGATTGTGGGTTTTTAATGATGTGAAAATCCTTAGCCATGACACTAAGTTCAGCAAGGTTCTTGGGTATGGTCATTGTTCCCATTCAAGAGTTAAAGCAGTTTCACAATGCTATCAGAAGAAAAATATTTTTATGATATGTACTTGTACAGCTCTGTTCAGTACACTGGCCTGGTAATTGTTACTGATGCATAGAACAGATAGGGTTGGAAAGCACCTTAAGATCATCTAGTTCCAACCCACCTGCCATGGGCAGGGACAACTCACACTAGACAATGTCACCCAAGGCTCTGTCCAGCCTGGCCTTGAATACCACCAGGTATAGAGCATTCACAGCTTCCCTGGGCAACCCATTCCAGTGCCTCACCACCCTTAAAGGGCTTCCTCCTTATATCCAATCTAAACTTCACCTGTTTAAGTCTAAATCTGTTACCCCTTGTCCTATCATTACAGTTGCTAATGAAGAGTCCCTCCCCAGCATCCTTAACTGACAGAAACTAACCGCAGAGTGATGATATTTATTCTATGAGGTTCTTTTCACAAGTGCTTACCTTTATTATTTCTTCTCCTGCTACCAGAGGTGTTAAGAATTGCTTTTCTCAGGCACAGAAAATAATCCTCCACTGTTTCTCTAGTCATTCCTCAATGAAACAAAATACTAAGCGTAAGAAATGCTCCTTAACAGCTACTGTGAGCATTTTCATACGTTTATTTCTGGTCCAATATGAATTTAAAAGTACAATTTCACTATCATTTACTTTAGAGGAATAAACAAGTGGTTCTAAAGTGTTTTTTTTTTTAAGCTGTCATTTTCTATAGTTACACCTTCATTTGTCAGCTTTCAACAAGCTCCTGCCTAATGTATTTTTAATTACAACTATTTATTTACATTTCATACCAGATAACACACTTTTGGTTCTCAGGAGCAGACACAAGCCCTAGTTCCACATATTCCACGGGGTCATTTTAAGCAGGACTACACACAAACCCACCTTTGAAGCATTAGAAGCAGGCTCCAAAGCAACCCTGTAAAGAGAGCTTCCTTACTGCTTGGGTCTTGCCATCTATTTTATTAAGTAATTTCTGTAAAAGAAGAAGAGCACAGCTAACTTCAGCTGTGGCCTAAAAGCAGAAAAATTATTAAGCACCCATATGACAAACATAATAGAGCAGGAAAAGCTTCAATCATCTTGCTTGCCCAAGGCTGGTAGTACACTGCTGCATTAGCAGAAGGTAACACTGACCAAAGAATAGGTGGATTCCCTGAGTGAAAAAAATTGTTAACAACCAGCGAAGAAACAAACAGTTAGTGCACATAAACCGAAGTAGGCCAGTACCCCCTGCCCAAGGCGTCCCACGGCTGACCCCCGCTCCAGGCCGGCTACCCGGCCCACAGAGAGGCAGTGCCACCTGCCTCCCTCAGCAAACACGGCCTCACAGAGGGCCGCGGGCGATCAGGACCCGCCACGCTCCCTCTGCTGCCGGCCGGCTACCCGCGGCGGCCCCGGCGGCACTCGTGGTGCGGAGCGGCCCGTGACAGGCACCCGAGCCACCCTCACAGAGCCCGCTCCCGCCGCCTGCCGGCCCGCCCCCTTGGCCTCAAGGCAGATCCGGCGGCGCGGGGCCCTACCAGGCCCAGGCCCCGCGGCCGGCTCCCGCGGCTTCGCCTCACGCCCCCAGCACACGCCGCCATAGCCGCCTGCCTCACCCCACACGGCACAACCGCCCCTGGCGGCGCGGGGCCCCGCCGCGCCCGGCCGGGCACCGGCAGGAAAAGCCCAGGCTGCTTCACCCCCTGGCTCCCGCTCAGGCCGCGCTTTGTTTGGCTTGGGCTCTGCCCCGACTCGGGGCCGCCGGGCCCTGCCGCCGAGCGGGAGGGAGGCGGGGGCTCGGCCCCTTCCCTGTCCCTGCTCCCACGCCTGCTGGGGAGGGAGGGAGCTGATCGCCACCGGCCCCCTCGGGAGCGGAACGGGGCGAACGACCCCCACCCCTCCCCGAACTCCCCGCCCCGTCCCCGGGGGCTGCGGGGAAGCCAGCCGGTGCCTCCCTGGGGGAGCGGCAAGCAGGGCCCCGGGGCCGGTGGAGGGGAGAGAAGGCGCGGGGGGAGCGGCGCCCGGGGGTCTGCGGACCTGGGGGGGGGGGGGGGGGGGGGGGGGGGGGGGGGGGGGGGGGGGCGGTGCAGCTTGCGCCGGCACCTTCTTCACCGCCGTGGCGAAATGGTGTCCGGGGGCGGCGGCCCGGGTCTCGCCGGGCCCCGCGGCCCGCCGCGCCGCGCAATGTTTGCTGCGCAGTTCGGCTCCCGGGCTTCGGTTACAGCGCCCGGCGGGGGGGCGCAGGCCGCGGCTGATCGGCCATTTATTTAGCTCAGCAACCACCCCCGTCTGCCCCCTCCACGGCACCCGGCGGCCCCGGGCCGGCTTGAACGGAGCGGGGAGCTGCGGCCCCCAGCGCCTTAGCGCGGCCCGCCGGGTCCGCCCGCGCCGGTGGGGCTGGGGCCTAGCGTAAAAATGTTGACAATTCGGAGCTAATGGGGGAAAAGCACCATTGTCTGAGGGGATGAGGAAACGGCGAGGTGCGATCCCTCCCCGAATGGAGCCCGGGTTGCCAGTGCAGGCGTACGGGGGGGGTGGTATGCAGAGGCTGGCGGCCCCTCAGCCCTGGCTCCGATGGCTCTCGGGGGTACGATGTGCGTGTGCTCCCTCTTGTACAGGGCTGGCTTTTTTTTTTTCCTTTTTTTTTTTTTTTTTGAAGGCGAGATGGGGGTGGGATTGGAGGAGACATTTTGCATGTCTTATCTGGTGGATTGGATTTTAATTTTTCATGCATTCGCTGTCACAACTCTGGCATGATAAAGGAGACTGATCCGTGGTGCAGTTTTAAGATGTACAAATGTCTTTTTAAAATCAAAAAGAAAGAAAAGGGGAAAAAAAAAAACCAACCCGCCTTCATTGTCATCTGAATGTCTTTTGTTTGAGTATCTAGGATATCACATCGAGAATGAGGTATTTTAACTACGGAGATGCATCGTGACTAACGTTTTAGTGCGTTTTAAGCCATCAAAACATTTTAAGCGAATGAAGTAAATTTAATCTGAGAAAGTATTTTTAATTCTCCATTCCTCCCCCCGTCCCCGTCTCCGTCCCCTCCCTCCTCTTCCTTCCCCCGCCCCCTTTCCCCCCCCCCCATTGGTCAGAGCAAAGAATGTTACCCGGACCAGATTGCTGTGTATATAACCAGAGGATGTGATGTCTTTTGCCCAATTATGGGTCTTGTGTAAACCTTCCAAAATCTTCAGTAATTGTATCATTAAAATGACTTCTCTGGTATATTGACATTTAAAAATTAAATAAAAAAAAAAAAACACAACAAAAATAAAACCCCAAAAGAAAGAACTTCCTCCTCTCAATGACATGCACTGAGGATTTTCACCATCAGTGTTCCATATACAGAATATAGACACTCTTTTCAACCCCCCAGTTTACTTTTAAACAGATGAAAATAAAACTTCTAAAAGGCATCCGGAAAGGTGTGCTTATGGATTAAATGCTATGATTATTCAGTTTTACCTTGGATGGCTTGTCTCAGGCTGTTCGTATGTTATTAATTTGCTAAAGATACAGGCAGAAACTTTTTTTTTCCTCTTAAAATATGAGGCTGCAATTTCTTTGTATTATTCTGATGCTTTGTGGAACTCTATATTTACCTAATTTTATGTTATTTTTACACTGATCATTGCCGTCTACCAAAATATGACAAAATATTATTACAAAATCAAGCGCCACAGATTGCAGGAATTACGGATGTTTTTTCTTGCGTTTTGAAGGTCAGTTGCATTAGGTCTGACTTGCTCAGAAATGTATCAAACGGCATGAGGGTCTTTTGTCATTAGCATTACATCCGCATTTGGGTTGTCTCTAGTGCAGTTCCTATTCCTGGCTCAGAACTTCCAAGGTCTAATCCACTATATCTGGAAGCTAGTGCCAGTTTTACCTGTGACTTTGAGTGCTTTGTGCAGGGCTGTTACTGTAAAGGATGGTGAATAATGCTACTAAATTATAAACCAATATATTAGGGTTAGACTGTACCACACAAGTCAGTGGTGACTTTTTTCACCTTTATTCCCAAGCAATGTAGGTCATCGCAAAATAAGGCTGCACAAAAATGCAGTGTAAGTTACTAGGAAATGGTTTCAATTAAACTCAGATTTAAATCTGTTAAAAAAGTTACTAGATGATGTGAGTGCAGCTGTGATTAAATGAAGAAAAAATATTATTTATTATAAATTTCTTTCCTCCTTCGTATTACAGCACAGCACTTATAAGTACATATGTCATTGAATGGAATTGATAACGTAGGACGTAGTTAATCTGTGGAACTTCTTGTTTCATATCATGGAAGTAGATTGCTTAGTAAAAGGTGTACTAGGTCTTGAGGTTTATTTATTGTTTAATGCTGCATAAATACAGTGTTTTGCAACTGTGTAACAGCTGTTACGTTTTCACCACTGGGTAAAAATTGAGTTATGACTTCTGTTATTAATAAATAGATCACTAGGAAAAAAATGGTTTTATAGAAGTCATGAAAGGGCTTAAGTGTTCCTTATAAGGGTTTTATGCATGCAAAGCTGTGATTTATACTGTCAAGCAATTCTCATTTAAATGTATTTTACATATGTAGTATGAGAAGATCTCATGAATGTATAATCATGGTATCTATATTATACATTGATAAACAGTGATTGTGTCCCTGTGATTGCAGATAACAAATTTTTCTTCCCCAAACTCACTGTGTTGTACAGGCAAGATGAGATGTCATCGGGATATACTTCCCAAGATGTTTTGCCTTATGTTCTGCTGTTCACACCTCCCTCCATCTAAATTAGCCACTCTAGCTACACTATACCATTTCTGTTTTACCTTCTCCCTCCTGATCTCTCCCCGGTCACCAATGGAGTTGGCAGTGGTTTGTTCTGTGGTTTTGGAATTCTGCATGAAGGTTACAGAATAGATGGGTCCTTTCATTTTCTTCGGGACAATGGTCTACCCAAAAGAAATCTGGACTGCGTGATGTCTCTATTTAAATATGTCTGTGTTTGCTTATAGTGCTATTTTATTTTTCCCCTTGAGCATCCAGGTTTGGCTACGGCTTTAGGAAGAAGACAAGGTTAGGCAGTTATTTAAATAAATAAATAAAAAAAAATCTTGTCCAGAGTGCAGCTAAAACTGTCAGCCTCGGAGCTGTCACACACGATTTTATTTTTTCTTGTTCCTGTTCTCAAAATAAGAACTACATAAGTGCCTGTGCGCTGCTTTTTAACATCAGAACATTACTGGATAGGCTACTAAGGGGGTTCTGCACTTTATGTCCAGTATTAAGTGCTTTTAGGATGGGATCCTGTGTAGTACTGAATGCATAGCACCATGGCAGCTGCGTTTGTCATAATCCCGTGCGTTCCTTTTACGTGATGTCCATGTGACAAGGCAGGGAACTGGCTCCCGAGCTGCCTGTGCCAAACACTTAACTGATTGCCTTTTTTTTTTTTCCCCAGGTTGATTTTTGGACAAGTGCCGGTTACAATGGGAGGGATAACACTGAATTCCTGTGGGTGTGGTGGGACTGGCAGCTCCAGTTTAGATTGGGTTAAGTTGGGTCAATACTTTTGGAGTTGGAGCGTATTTAATACATACAGCCTATAAATCTACCTTGCAAGTCTGTTTTTCCCCCAGTCTGTCTTCCAAAGAAAACAAGACTTTCACTGTCTGTCACTCTGCAGCCTCTGAACTTGCTAGCTTATTTCAACCCCATTTGACAAAGGGGTGTGAAGTTTTTAAGTTTTGTGGAAATTATTGGCAGGGCATAGGAAGAAGACAATGAGAGAAAGACATTTCTAACTTACACTCTCTACCCATGCCAAGAAGCAGAGACCAGCTGGCCTGTCAGCACACAAGGTAATTGAATTAGTCATTTGTCTGTAGAGGGCTCCAAGTACTGAGAGAAAGAGTAGGTTAGGCTGTGTAAGACAAAAACATGTAGAAACTAAGCTCAAGTAGATTCCTTGCTCACAAGGCTTGAATTTTGTAATGTGGAGATAAATATCTCAGGAAAGTTAAAGAGTCTTTATTTGGCCCTATTTCAAGTGCATGTGTGTAAGCATGTGCATGATTATATTTATTTATTTTTATTATGTGCAACAAAATGCTTATATTGGCATGTGCTGGGCTGTAATAGTAACTGAATTAAACAACTCTTATTCTGAAGCAAACGCCCAGACTTGCATCAAAATAACTAAATTGGTTTCAGTTTTTATAGGATCATCCCTTATGGCAAGAAGACAAGAAGTCAGGCATCAGTTGCTCCAGGTGGAAAGAAATCTAATTCAGGCTTTTCTGTATTACTTGATAGAGAGTCCTGGGTTGGGAAGAGATATATTTACATACAGATATGTATTTCCTGTTTCTGCAGTGAAAAGTTTCCAGAGTCTTCCTTTCAGATAAAAGTTCAGAATCTATAAACTTGGTACTTCAAGAACAACTTCTGTTGCCCAGAGCTGGGTTCCACATCATGAGTACAAAGGAGTGTCCGGGTACTTCTGTTGTCCTTCATGTAGTATAAGTGCCTAAATTTATGCTAAAGCTTTCTCTTTGATTTGGAGAGATCAAAATCAAATGTATTTATTCTTGCTATACACAGTAATGTTCATTGCCTGTAGTTTTAGTATATTTTGGTAATTCATAAGACTGTTAGTTTCCCAGAAGTACCAGATATTTTTTAATTCGGTTAATGTGTTTAAAAAAAAGACTTTGAGCCCGGTGGTTTAAGGAGAGAGGTAATGAAGCCTCATGCATCTCTCTGATGGATCTGTTTTATATATATATATATATATATAAACAGAAGGTTATGCCCCTCTCCTGCTTGGGTGCTTCCCAGTTAGACTGAGGTAGACTGAGGCTGCCCAACATGTGCCAGGCTTTTACTGCAGGTGTGCAGGGCATTAAGCGTAATAAACATTATGTGCACTGGATATGGAAGATTTAATGTCTACACATAGGGTTGGAGCTCTGTGAATGCTTTGTCAGCCCATCAGCTGACTGGGAATGTCAGGCTTAGGCAGCTTGCTTTACATTGGCAGTTTCCTCACCAGCATGGCAAATCTGGTGTGGCTGGCAAGTACTGAATTGGCAGTGCCTGTGCAGAATGACTGCTGTGTGCATGTGTCTGCGTCCAGCACGATGATTCTGCACATACACACAGTGGGATCATCATAGGGGCTGGCACTGCAGCAAGCACAACTCATTTGGCCAACCCTCCAGCCTGGGTCCCTTCTGGAAGGGGAACGAGTATGCAGGTGTATTGAAATGTGGGTCACCTGTGGAAGCACTTAACTTCCTCTTGCAGCTTGTGGCTGTGAAGCATTTGGTTTGTTAGGAAGAGGAGGTAGTGTGGTTCTCTAGGATATCTAGATGTGCTGATTAAATGGATTTAGCCTTATGTATTATAACAGATGGTGTTGGAGAAGTAAATCAGGCCTGTGCATTGTGTGGACAATAAAAGCAAAGACAAGAGGAAAACATGACTGAATTAACAGGAATTGAGAAAATGAAAGGTTTGTTCAGTTGACTTTGTTGTTTCCTAATCTGTTAGTGTTTTCTGGTTGTTAAGTGCTTCTGTTTGTTTCTTGCTGATGTGTTTCTCTGTTTAGCACTTGAGTAGGAGGGGAGACATACTTGGTGATTTTTTTTTTTTTTTATCATTGTTCATGATATTAAGCTATAGTATCTGTATATAGCCTGGGTGATTTTTTTATTATTGTTCATGGTATTAAGCTATAGTATTTGTATACAGCCTGGGATGTTTGAGTCTTTCAGTTCTTGATTAAATGAGCAGGGGGGAAGAAAGCAAGCTAAAACATACAGTTAAATTAGAAAGCATCTATAAAAATCCTGCTTTTATAATATATTGTTACTTTTAAAAATGACTTAAATTCTTGTGAGAAGAGTGAGATCTAGATGTACATTCTGAAGTAAAGATGATATGCTAGAGGTATCTTCCACTATTTTAAATTGTATTTCCTATTGGAAAGTTTAGTGGACTTCTTTTGAAGTGATTAAAATCTCTGAATCTGGAATACTTCTTAAAAGAAAGCTCACATAGTGGTTACTGTGGTTCTTCTCAATAACTAAGGTTGTTGGTTATACTGCTGCTTGTTTCTAAAATGTTGTTCATCCATATGTAGAAGCTGGGAGGACACAGACAGGCAACAAATGACCACTTGCAAACCATACGGTTCTTCTAGGAGGCTTTTGGGGACAATTTTTTTATGCTGTCCTTTGAGATACTTCCTTCAGCTGTATTTTGACAAGATAACTAAGTAATTTCAGAGCCTGGCTGCTAGAGGAAGGGGTCATCCCATTATTTCAGCCTCTAGCCCCACATTCTTATCCCCTGCCTTGTAGCTCCCTGAAGCAGATCCCCAGGGAAACTGAGCTTCCAAAGTAATCTGAATCTGCTTGTTTAGTGCTTTGAACTAACCAACTGCAGAGTTTGATGAGTGTGTAAGAGAGGTGGTCATCAGGTACACAGCAGGGAGTGGGAGGAAGTGGGACTGCTCCTCGTCCTTGCAGGTAACCCTTAGACCAGCTTAGCTTTTGCGTGAGGCTGAAGCCTTGCACAGCGACTGGCGATGGTCCTGTCCGCTTGAGAGGAGCTCTCAAAATGTTGCCATGGCTCTGTTCTATGAGATGTGCTATGATACATACAATGAATCCTACTGTTTGTTGTAACAGAAACCTGCAGTTTCCACTTGGTTGCCAGGTTTGCTGGGTCCCTCCTGATCTTTTAAATGTGAGAGCTTAGGCACTGCTTTGTTCCAGAAGCTGGAACTGCTTGCCTAGAAATGTTGCTGGGGCTCCTAGGTTTGTTTCTGTTAAGCAGCTGTATTTTCTTGAGTCTGCTCAGTTTATTCTGCAGAAGGCTGTGGGGCTGTGGATATATCATTCCAGTGCATGCCAGGTATTACTAGTGTTCCAATGTCAAAATAATAATAGTGTTTATCATCTTGTGCAACTGACTTTGTGTTCCAAAAACCTGATTCAGCTCTACCAGGTAAGTGCCAGTCTAGTGTCATTAGAAATTGTGTAAAGTTTTTCCTCAGTTTTTGTCCTGTTTGACTTTGTTGAGCATAGGTAGCTGTTTGGATGAGGGTTGGTTGTTTGATGATGGGTTTCGTAATTATTAGGGAAAATTGATTTTAAAAGAGTTAAACATTTTATCAGATATTGCTGTTGGGCAGGGAAGATACTGGGGGTGAACAGTAAAAGTAGATGTGGGTTGTTCTAGCTGTAAGTCACTGTAAGTATAGACCTCCTTATGTTCCAGAGAACTCTTTAGTTCGTAGCTCCCAAACACAGCATAAAGAAACAAGTACTCCTGGGAATGAGGTTTAGAAGCAAAAGCTTGGGTTTTGCTCTACTGTGAATTGCCATTACAAGGAAAAACCAACAGCCATACTTGGAATTATTACACTTGTTTTAAATAACCACTGTCCAGACCAGCAGAAGAGCTGATTTTGCAGTCTCATGGTCATGCTTTGTGCATGCCTTTATACCAAAGGACTGGTTAACATTAATAGGTCATGTTACAGTAGCTGTTTCCTTTTGGTAGTCCCAGTTTGTAGTATTTGGAAACAGCCTGTTTACCTTAAGGGCTTTGATTTGCGGGTTCCCTTCTGTTGCTTTGTTTTTAGCTTACACATCTAGAAGTAATGGTTGGAGGGTTTAGTCTTCTTTATTTCTGTGAATAGGAATGAGTTTCAGCTGTGCAGCCAGTCAAAATTTCAGGCTATCTTCGTATTTGGACTGATTATTGCAGGATGACAGGTTACCATATGTCAGCTGATCTGTGGTATCTGATTCACAGTAATTGTTCATGTGTATGCTCTTAGCCTGTGGCAAATGGAAGGTAATTTGAGTTAGCTTGACCCTCTTTCATTACACTCTTTCAAGGCACTCCCTTCTCCACATGGATTGTTAGACCTGCTGGAGTGCCTTGGCTAAAACAATAATGCAGTTTCTGTCCCCAAGCTAGTTTGGGTGTATCTCTACAACAGCAAGATGAGGACTTCACCACAGTTTCCTTTATTGTTGCTTGTTTGAGTCTATACCTTGCTGAAGGAGGGATTACTACAAAGATGCTACCCTGAAAATCAGTCAGATATTGCAATTGCCAGGTGTGTTTTTCTTCAGCAGAACTTAATGAAAGCTTTGTTAGCGCATTTTAAAACGCCACGAGTAAATAATTTATTTCACAGTATCCACATATAAGTGGGTTTTGCTTTGAGTTCTTTCGGAAGATGCTTGGTAGTTGAAATCATTCTAACACTGCTGTAATGCTTCTGGATGTTCTGATTCAAAGCACACTGAAATCCCAGCCAGCTGGAAGATTCCTGTTGACCACAAATGGCACTTGAATTTGATCTGAAAAGATGTGGAAGGTAAAACAATTGATTTCCTTTTTAGTGCTTAGTTCTTATTTGCAGTTTGATTTTTGTGACAGTAAATACATAACTATTGATGAACCAGAATGGATAGCTATTAAAAATCTAAAATACTACTTGAATGCATATGGAAAAATACTTTTCAGTAGTTGGATATTGCTGTCTTGTTTTGGTGTCTTGCTGAATTTCTAAGGTTTCCAAAGAGAAACTCAGAATTGCTCTTGAATCTACCTCACTTCCCTTTTCCCACAGCTAAATCTGGTTAATTAATTACTGCACTACTGATCTTATGTGTATATGACGAACAAATAAAGCTCCTTCCCCATTTTTCATTCTTATTTGGCCAGTGAATGTTTAGGAGGTATTTTGGGCAATTTACAGTTCCCAAGCCTCTTGTACTTGGGAAAGTGAGTGGAAAAGTGTGACTTTTTTCTTTCTTGAAATTCAGATCCCTTCAGACATAGTCTTGGTGCCGACATGCTGTAGTCCTTTGAGAAATAAATAGTTGTGAAAGTTTGTCAGTGTACCTTTTGTGAAAACTTAATGTTGCAGAAGCATAGGAAAGCTTATGATTTTAATAATTATTCTAAGAGCTGAGGGCAGCTCCTGTTGGAGTCCAGAGGAGGGCATGAAGATGCTCAGAGGACTGGAGCACCTCTCCTGTGAAGACAGAGTTGGGCTTGTTCGGCCTGGAGAAAATCTCTGGGGAGATATTAGAGCAGCTTCCACTACCTAAAGGGGGGCTACAAGAAATATGGTGAAGGATGTTTTACAACAGCATGTAGTGAGAGATCAAGGGGTAATGGATTTAAACTGAAATAGCTTAGATTTAGATTAGATATTAGGAAGTTCCTTACTGTGAGGGTGGTGAGACACTTACAGAGGTTGTCCAGAGATGCTGTGGCTGCCCCATCCCTGGCAGTGTTCAAGGCCAGGTTAGACAGGGCCTTGATCAACCTTGGCTAGTGGAAGTTGCCTCTGCCCATGGCAGAGGGGTTGGAACTGGCTGATATTTAAGGTCACTTCCAACCCAGACCAGTCTGTGATTCTATAAAAATGGCTGCTTTGTAGCCAAATAAGCATTTCCTGACTATTAGGAAAACAAGAAACCAGAAAGATGACCCAAATGCTGTTGGGTCATCAGTTTAAATTGTGTGTAGTAGCTCTTCAAATTAATGGTTGCTATTTCCTTAAGTTGTTGCTGTCTTGAAGGAGGAAGGATAACAACTTTGTTTAGATGGTTGTTATGTTAGTCTTTAGCAAGATGTGATGCTTCACCTTTCTCTGAAGATAGCAAGATCAGTGACCATCTCTTTTGGGAGAAAGGTTCTGTCCCTTCACCTTCTTCAGCAGTCATTGAAATCAATTACTTAAACCAGAGTTTACTCTGGAATTTCACTCCATTTTGACCTGTATTGACAGCAGCTGTCCAAGTCAAGAGCAGGGAGTTGAGCTCCATCCGTTGCGACCTCAGAAGCTGCAAGACTGAAGGTCTGAGGGTGATTGCAGTATATAAAAATGAGTAGTGCATTTTCCAGCACAGGAGAGTTGTTTTATTTGCATCCATTTGGTGCTTCCTCTCTGCTTCTAACTCTCTGCAAAGCTATATAGCAATTGAATATCTAAGGGATGTGATGCAGATGGTTGTTGAGAGAACCTCCCTCAACACAAGTTGTTCAGGCCTTTGGCTAGCTAAGCATCAATGGGAAGGAGGAGAGAAGTGCTTTGGGCTACTCTTGCTGTCTGTATGATTAGAAGAAGAATAGGTGTGATTGTGATAATGGGTAATACCTGAATGATTTCAGGTGCCCCTTGATAATGAGTTTAGACCCTTTTGTATCTTGTGAAATTTAGCAGTGCCTGCTTCTTGATCAGTAGCTTGTGATCAACAATCTGCTGATATGCTTGACAGCATCAGTGTGGATGCTGGCCCTTGTCAAATTTTACTTTAATTTAAAAGGTTTAAGTAACTGTAAAAGGCACACCTAAGCGGGTTCAGTGGGTGTCTAATGCAGCTCTGTTCTCAAATAAAGTCTATGTTGATGTGATGCTGGATTTCCCTTTTTGTCTAAGTAACATTTGGACAGTTGAGTTTGTTAATGTTACAAGTGTTAAATATTAGAAAGGTGAATGTATTTTATCAGTTAAAAACAAAATAACATTAATAGGTAATCTTAAAGGAAAATATTGGTCAGGCTGATGTTGAAATAAACACATTATCTTTTAAGGGCTTCTTGCTTTAGTATAGATATTAGCTATAGCTTCCAAAATACACAGGCTGAAAATAAAAAAAGCGAGTATAAAGGAAGTGTTAAGTTAATCTTTAACTTAATGGCCCCATCCCTGTCAGCGTTGAAGGCCAGGCTGGACAAGGCTTGGAGCAATCCAGTCTAGTGGAAGGTGTCCCTGCCCATTGCAGGGGGTTGGAACTAGATGAGCTTTGAGGTCTTTTCCAACCCAAACCATTCCATGACTTGATGAGTTGTAAAAATGTGGGGGGAAAGAAGAACAGAAAATGAATTTTAAAGCAAATTTTATTTGAAAATTTTAATATTGATACTTGGTAATCTAGTTTAAGATCCATTTCAGCATTTACCTAATTTTTCAGCCAATGTCTTTGTGGACAAATTTTCCAAGAAACTGAAGATTTGAGTGTGCACTCTGCTGTGGGTTGCTCTTATGCTGATAAAATACAGTGGAAGTTGAAAATAGGTAGTGTATGAAAAAAAAATAATTTTAACTGTTTGAAAGGCCTACCAAGCAATACCTGCCATTCACTGGTGCTGCAAGAGTGGGTTCATTGCTATGCTCCTGAGTAAATCCTAGCAGACTGACTGCATAGTTTGTTTCATTTTTTCAGTCACCTTAATGGCCAAGATCTCAGAGAGCACTAGGAGCTGCTGGTGTAATGTTTTTTGTGTGTAAGATTTAGAAAAATTAAACAGTTGCATGAAGTCAAGACCAGTAGCTCAAACACTGAACAGACTGTGAAATCCTGGTGAGTTTGGCACAGTGATTTCAGACTAAATATAGTTTGGGTGCCACCTTCCTTAGCAGCAAGGTTGGACTCCAGCATTCCTCTGGACAACCGCTGTTGGCAAACAGATAGTCTGTTGAAGTAGTACTGTAATGGTTGGGGAAGGCAGAAATATTCAACTGGTTTTGTCAGTTGAGTGGTAGAAATAATTACCACTTTCAACATGAGCAAGTTTTAAATAGTAAGAAAAACTGAAGAAATGTTCTGTGTTTAGTGTTTTTGTGTTGTTTTGATGTAGAGATGTAGTCACTAAAATGATGTGTATATTCTGTATGTTAAAAATTCGCTATGATTTTTCTTAAGAGATGTGTGTAGGATCCTGTTGCCAGAAAGGCTGTATTTTTCAGTAACAGAAATGTTGTGTGTGTGTTATGGTGGTTGGGGGAGCTGCTTGAGCCTGGTGAAGTTTTCTTTTGTAAGATTTCTGGGATATATTTTGTCTTCCCCCAAATTCTTCATTACTGCAGAAGTGACTGAATGTATTACCAGAAAGTAATTTTAATACCTCTAGTTTGTGAAATTGAAATGCGGTTTAAGAAAGGGGCAAAGAGGGGTAGGTCAGAATAGCAAGATTGGAGAACTTGGTACCCCCAAATCCTGCTTGTATTGAATTTGTAGTATAGTTTAAAAAAAATGAACAAAAAATAAAATGGAACAAAAGAAACCCAACACCTTTTTTATTAATGCAGGTAAGTGATACCTTTCCTCTCAAGGCATGCCTCTTCCTCTTCCCCATCAGGTATTTTTCATATATGTGTAGGCAAAATTCTTCTCTATCTGTTTCTCCAAACCTAGCTGGCAAAGTCTCTCCATCTAGATAAAATTTCTGTTAGTGAGAGTCTCTGTAAAAGGCTTGATCTTGGGGGTTTAAATTAAATAAGTTACATTTTTAGTGTTTTTTTTATTGTAAAAATATTCATGTATGTGTGCATGTTTAACTTTTTTTTTTTTTCCAGAAGAGTAACTTAGTGATTCTTTGTTTATTCTTTCAGTATTTCTGGTAAGGGTAATGCAGTGGGTGGAGTGAGGCAAAGGATCAGTTTTTACTCCAGAAGGTTCCTGAGTTGGGCTTATTCAGCCTGGAGAAGGATCAGGGGAGACCTTAGAGCAGCTTCCAGTGCCTGAACAGACTGCCAAGAAATGTGAAGAGGGACTTTTGACAAGGGCATATAGGGACAGGACAAGGGGGAATGTCTTTAAACTGGCAGAGGGGACATTAAATTAGATGTTAGGAAGAAATTCTTCCCTGTGAGGGTGGTGAGGCACTGGCACAGGTTGCCCAGAGAAGCTGTGGCTGCCCCATCCCTGGCAGTGTTCAAGGCCAGGTTGGACAGGGCTTGGAGTAACGTGGTCTAGCGGAAGGTGTCCCTGCCTGTGGCAGGGGTTTGGAACTAAATGAGCTTTTAAGGTCCCTTCCTACACAAACCAGTCTGGGATTCTATGGCTTGCTAACCTCACAGAAATCCTTATTTTTGTAGGAGTTAACTTTGGAAAGAGCTGTTCTGGCATTCAGTGATGTAAAAAGATCCTCATCAGTGCACCCAGCTTTAATCCTTCCTTTCTGCCTTAAGGTCTTACATTGGGGTTGCAGTAAGTGTGGGGAAATGTCTCTTATCCTACCATTTCTTACAGTGATTCTAGTGATGTACTGGTAAAGGATCCCCTTTGTCTTAACAATTTCAATATTTACCTTGTATAACTTTTGTGTCTTGTAGGCTGTCAGTGGTGTCTATCGGTGTCCTCCTTGCCCACCTGAGGATTCATGGAGTGCCATTGTTCTGACACCAGTGGTGGGAAATGAAAGTGTAAAGAAATGATGTGACTTGCCCAAAGTCACCAGGGCATGGGTTCGCCCCTGGTTTAAGCAGTGTAATTGCAGATGACCACCAGAAGGGATTTTTCTCACTGGTGCTTTGCTTCTTCCTTCCTGTGTTGGAAGTATCATGCTCTTAAATTGGTTTAATTTTATCATGGAACCACATCTGTTGCAAAGCACAGAACTGAACATGATGCTCTTGGGTTCCTGTGGTTGGTAGGCTAGTTTTAAGCTATGCAGTCTCTTTTCTGGACTTATTTTAATACTCAGCTAGTCCCAAGATAAAAACCGCTTGGTTGAATAGGGAGTTGTTCTCTCTTATCATTTGTCCTGTGCTCCCAGCTGATCCCTGTTCAAGGTGAGGATCACTGAACAGCTCAAGACACAGTTGCGGTGGTGTTTTAATCTTTTAGGGCGGCATATTAAGGAAAATGGGAATTGCAGTTGGCCGACTTAATTATGCTGGGCTGAA
The DNA here is from genome assembly GCF_028554395.1 of Pezoporus wallicus. Classification (NCBI taxonomy): domain Eukaryota; kingdom Metazoa; phylum Chordata; class Aves; order Psittaciformes; family Psittacidae; genus Pezoporus; species Pezoporus wallicus. Next base: position 2,144,410 of record NW_026636333.1, on the reverse strand, counting down.
AACTGGAGCTGCTCTTGAATTGCCATGTGAGCTGTGCAGCCATCTGTCATTGGGGCAACAACTTGTGTTGTAAGGGGCAGCTGGCAGGGTTGAGGCTGGCTTCAGCTGGCAGACTTAGGGGTTTTTAATTTGCCACTGTGTGTCAGTCAGAGCCCTTATTTGTGGGTAAGGAAGAGAGTGAGGGTTGTCTTAATTGTTTGTGCAATTAACTTAAAAAATCCCAAGAGGAGCAGTGGGCATTTCTGTGAGAATAAATTACATTTCTCTAACTTGCGTTCTGTCTCCTTACGGACTATTTCTTGCGGTTTTCGGATACAGCCCTAATGTTACAGCTGTGAAGCCATAGGTGTGCTTGTGGGTGCACTGAACTATACATGTGGCACAAGAAAATAATATATTCTTACTAAAATGCAGTGTTATATTGTGAAAGCACAAATACTGAAGGAAGTAGATTGAGAGACAACCTACAGAAAGGATCATGTGGAAGATTCAAATGTTGAGATTTTGCACTAGTCCTTTAGAAACTTTATCTTACAGGCTGCTAAGTAAGGACATAGGAACTCTTAATGCTTCAATTGATATGGACACTGCTGTGAGCAGAGAGGGGAGAAAAAACACTAATAACATCATTTCATCTAGGGAAGGCTGTGTGGGTTTATGAAAGGTAATTGTTGAGAAAAACTAGTTGGAGAAAACCCTGCAGTTGGCAGTCAAACAATATATGGCTTTTAGTTTGAAATACTTCGATTTTCTTGTTTTATTGGGAGAGGGGGTAGTGTTTCCTCTCTTGGCTGGCTTTCTTGGTTTGGTTTTATTCAATACCAAGCAGGAATTGATAGGTTACTAGTTTGGGGAAGTACAGGGCATCCCAGGATGGCATTTTACATTGGCTCTTGCATAAGTCTGATTGCTGGTACTTGTTCATCCCATACAGCCAGCTAATATGCAGCAGGTAGAGGGTAGGAAGCAGCACTGCTTTAAAAATGGATTCTTAGTCCTCAGTCTGGTCTGGTGCAGGTGTTAGCCTGCTTTAACTTAAACCAGTTGCTGTCTGCTCTAAAAGGACCTTTATAAAGATGGTGATAGCTTGGTGTATGTGTGTCCTGTCCACTTCTCCCCATGCTTCTACCGCATCCAGTAGCCTAGAGATCATTAAAGGGCATAGGTGTGACTTTGTACTGTTAAAAGACACTGGTTTGGGCTCGAAGTCTGTGTAAGTATTGGTTATGCCTTTCCAGTGTTTAAAAATAATTGGTAGGGCCCTTGGCTGTTAAGGTTGGTGTCTTATGAACATGCAGTAGGACATGTCTGAAGCATCTCCTCATTTTACTATATGTAGCACAGGAATTTTTCTATAGACCTGTCCTACATAAACCATGTAATTTGCCAGGTGAAAGCAAATTTTTGATGGGAGACTTTCATTCTTTGTTTTCAGATGTGATGGAAGCATTTGTCCTTAATTGCTTCAGTTTTCCAGGAAATTATATTTAGTTCTCTGTACTCTTAATTCTGAAAACTAGAGTTGATTTAAAAAAAAAAAATACAGTGATGTGGAATAAAATGTTATAATTGTGAGGACCAGAAAGGACATTGGCAAACTCTTGTACTCATTTATAATGGCAAAATAAAGTTCAGTGGCACTTTCAAAATTACTTCCAGTGTAATGTTTTCTGATAAAGGATTTGTCTGATGCTGTCAGTATTTTGAGTATTCAAGTCCACGATTTAGCTGCTTTGGTTTTGATCTTTACTATGGCACCACACTTCGTAATGGATGCATTAGAGACAGTTTTATGGTGGCAGCCATGGTGTCCTGTCTCAGGCAGTCCCATTGCAGGGCTGTGGAGTCCTGGTATTATTTTTTTGTTAACTTGTGTTTTGATGCACATTGGTCTCCTGTCTCTGTGGTGATGAGTGGGGAGGATGGGACAGTGGTACAACTTTTTCCTTCCCTTCTCTTTATCTCAAGTGTCTTTACAGTGAGCAACACTAGTTCACAGTAAGGTTTTGTTCGATAGAAGTTGCTCTTTACTCAAGATGTCTGCAGCTCTGTGTTTCTCCAGGGGCACCAAACCAGATCTTTTTTGGTATTTATCATTGGCAACTTGGTTGCTCTCTCTGTTGGTTCTAGTTTTCCCTTTTTAGGTTTTTCTTCCATTCCCAAGTGTTATATATGAAGGTTTGCAGATCTTCAGCCATAGTTCATAACTTTTTATTAAGAGAGCTTCTCTCCTTTCCCATTTGTTCTCAAAACACCACAAAATATATTTTTTAAGGCTTTTTTTCTTTAGCCTAAAAATCTAAGCTGAAGTAGTCAAACTGGATTTTGTTTTTTGAAATGACTTCTTTTGTTGTGCTTTTTAAGTTTGAAGGCACTAGCTCTCAAGTGTGGAACATGATTAACAGATTTCTCAACCTGTTACGTTATCTTGCAGCTCTTCACTTTGTCTGCAGGAATGCTGACATTTTGTGACTAATAGGTAGCACCATGTATAGTGTAAATGGTTCTCACCCTTGGAATATAGGAGAGTTTGTTGTAATGAAGAATGGTTTTAGTCTTTTACCTAACTGCTGCTTTTAAAGTCTTGTTAGCATAATGCTGGTTTGTGTATGCTTAATTATATGTATTCAACACTTTACTGCCTGGCAGTAAATCTGGGCTGAGCTCTAAATATGACTTTTACTCTCCCAGTCTAGGTTGTTATAAATGTTTAATGTTTAATTTTTTTTTTTCAGTCAGGTAACTGTGTTTAACTAATGCAGTTGATCAGAAAGTAGCTCATGTTATTGCTGTCTGCTTTGCTTAGTAGCAGATGGGAGCCCTGATATATCTGAATTGCTTCTCTGTATGTTTAATTGAAAGTAATAGGTATATATTGCTTAAAGGAGCTGTCAGCCTCTTGCATGTATGTGAGGCCTAGAGTAGCTTGTGGAGTGTTTCTCTACGTGGTGCCTGTGTATGTGCTGCTTTGTTGTTGAGTACTATGGGCTGCTACATTGCCCACATGTCAATTGAGGTGTTAGAATGACATATACCTGTTACCTAGCGCTGGTAGAACTCTGTCTCTAGGTGTGGGAAGGGTTGGTATTGGGAAGAATGTACGAATAACAGTTCCTTCAGCTGAAACTACAGAAGTTACTAGAAAATGGGAGTTTATAAGTTTGAGTAATTCATTTCCTTCCACCCCCACTCAGGAGAATCAGAGTGTGTATTGAACACAAAAAAGTGATAACATTTTTTCTTCCTTCTAGAACTTTATTTTTACTTGTGATAAGTGTGGAGGCCCAATATATTTTTTTTTAATTATTATTATTGTTATAACCTAAACTCTGAATAGTTACTGTTGGGTTTCTTTGTTGTTGTGGTTGGTTGGTTTGAGGTTGTTTGTGTGTTTTGGTGGTTGTGTTTGGATTTTTTCTTCCCATTTCTAACTTACTATGTCTGGTATTAATCTTGCACAAGAATTTAGGCATCACTTCCTCCATGTCACAGCATGTATATTGATGATGGATTTGCTTGGCTCTGTTGGGTTGCTTGGTTCCTCCTGTTTCATATTCCCCTCTGCTATTGTATTTGGTTTTGTTGTTTTTATTGTTATAGCGGTCTTACTTTTCATGTACCTTATGTGCATACTCAGATAGCAAAAGGAGGAAACTCAAAATCAAATGCTCCGTGCAAGTGGGGCAGATGCAGAAAAGACTCGGGGCATCTATTCCCAGCTGTGTCTACAGAGATTAGTGACTGTCAGGAGGGAGAGGTTTATAAACTTTGCAATTAAGAATGGAGGAGAATCAAGTGCAAGTAAGTGTCCTCACTCAAGACAGGGGTCTTGTCCTGCAGCCTTTTTCAGTCCTTAAGTGAACAACCAGATGTAGGAATCTCAACCTCACCTGGAGAAGTCTGGTTTGTGGTCAAAAAGCGGAAGTAACTTGGGGATTGGGTGTATCCTAGTGAGGGATAGAAATGCAAACACAATTTGATGAAGAGGAAAAAGCAGAGATGATCTTAGTAGGGGCTTGTATTGTTGTTATTGATGGGTGGGTAAAGGCTACATGGATCAAGCTTCCTCAAGAAGGAACTGAAAGGGGAGTCTTTCAAAAGGGTGGATGGTGTTCTGAAGTGTATTTCTTTGCCTAAATGATTAGGAAGGCAAGTCATGTTTGAATAGGTACTATACACTGGAGAATTGTGCTGTGAAGGCGGCATCCTCTCATTTGTGCTTTATGCCTTAAACTGTGTGAAATATTTGGGAACCAGCCATAGCTGCTGTGGATTAACTTCAGAATGGTGAGACATGTTGCATGCTGAAAGTTAGTATTTTAAAGAATTATTATTAAAATCTGTATTCTGTGTAAAATAGTAACAATTACATGTGAATAGTTTGCTTCAAGTAATATACTGTCACTTTAGTATAAAATGTTTACTCAACCTATAAAATAGGAGCAGGGTTTTTTTTAGTTAGTCGTAATTTGAGAGGAAATATTTCAAGAATTAATCTGACAGTTGTTTAGAATGCATCTTCAGACAATTTTTATGGCTGTGTTGAGCATGAGTATAGCAAACGTGGCTCACACTCCCATGTGCTGAACCAAAGTACAGGGGAAACATGGCAGAACTCAGTGCGCTTGTAGAATGTCCTTGATACATGTTAGAACGCTTAGAATATTCCAGTTCTGTTAGTGGAAACCCGAACAATGATCTAAGGATGCTGTTCTGGATGGAATATAATTAAGGGTTGACATATAATTCAACCATTGTTCAGTGGAGGAAAGCATCTACTTCTTTAGTAGGCTGTGTTCATGACCCATGTGGCATATGTTGAGTGCACACAATATATTTTACTTGATAAATCGTGAGCATTCAAAACATGTTTTTAAACATAAAAAATAGAGCATAACAGACTAAATGAACGTAGTTGTGTCATGGGGCTTTTTATGCTTTTAAATATATGTACTGTACATTCTGCATGCATAAGATTATTGGGATCTGTTCTACTTAGGTTGCACTCCAGACTCTTGCTATCCTGTGATGGGCATTGGTCTGCTGAGAAAGCGGATTCGGCTTATGGAGTTGGCTGTGTAAAAGGTAGTACCACGGGTCTGTAGATGCTCTGCATGCAAGGTTTTCCTCTAGGAAGGCTTAAGAGAAGCTCTCTTCAAGGTGAAAATGCCAGATGGTCAATAAAACCCTCTTGCCTCTAGAAGCGATGGTTAGTACAGGGTTAGGGCTGAATTGTTGGCTCTGACTAGTGTTCCTTCAAGCATTGCATATCTCTGGAATCAAATTATGCAGGAAAGGTAAAAGCATAGGAGCAGAATGGGTGCGCTCTGACTCTTCTTGGTACTTAAGATTCTTTCTCTTCTGTTATCTAGTATCTGCATCCTACTTGTAACAGAGGCCTTGAACGTTCCTCCACCAGAGACAGAATCTTCTAGAAGTCCTTTGAGAATGTGAGATAAATGTGGAATTTTTTTAATTTTTTTTTTTCCCTTAGGAATGTTTCTGGAAATTTTTTTTTTTTATCCTTTGAAAACTTTGAAAACATGAGAGGTGGCTGCTAACAGAAATAAGTCTTTGGTGATACCCTAGCTTTGTTTACTTGTTATTTTCTGGTTATGACTGGACACTTTCAACTGCCATAGTATTTTCCCAGATGTCTTGGGTTCAGCAGTAAGTGTCATTTTCTCAGTCTCAGTAGCTGGTGCAGTGCTGTGTTTCGGACTTTTTGCCTGGGAACAGTGCTGATAACACCAATGTTTTCAGTTGCTGCTCAGTAATGTTTACTCTGACCAAGGACTTTCTGAGTCTCATGCTCTGCCAGGGAGGAGGGGAAGCTGTGAGGAAGCAGACAGGACACCTGATCCAAACTGACCAAAGAGGTATTCCATACCACAGCACATCACGCCCAGTATATAAACTGGGGGCAGTTACCCGGAAGGACTAGATCGCTGCTCAGATCGGGCTGGGTATCGGTCGGTGGGTGCTAAGCAGTTGTATTCTCTTCCCTTGTTATTTCCCTTATCATTATTATTATTGGTGGTAGCAGCAGTGGTTTGTGTTACACCTTAGTTACTGGACTGTTCTTATCTCAACCCGTGGGAGTTACATTTTTTCGATTCTCTTCCCCATCCCTCCAGGAGCGGGGAGAGGAAGAAGGGGTGGGGAGTGATTGAGCGATTCGTAGTTCTGATTTACTGACTAGGCTTAAACCGTGACACCAGAATGTCGCTGTAGATAGTGCAGTATGCCTGTCTGCTACTAGTGTCTCTATCAACTGGAGATAAAGATTCATTCCATCATAGTTCAGGCTCTGACCTGTTTCTCATCATCGTGCCTGTATCAGAAATCCAGACAGCACTGATGTGAAATAAGTCACTGGCTGTTAAGTATTCCACTTCAAAGATAGCAGTCTGATTTGATGTCAGGCTTCACAGTTTTTTCAGTCATGGTTTGACTGATGCACCAAAATTTCTTTGTGTTCCTTACTTGTTAGTCATCAATGGTGGCATATGCTCTGACATCTGGGGGGGGGAAGAAATACTGTCAGCCAGCTACTGTATGGTGCCAGGGTTCTTCAAGGTGTAATCTGTATTTCGAAGTAGCCTGCCTTCCAGCCATGCTGGCTGGAAGGCTTAGGCTTCACAGGGTTGGAATAATGGCCACTTGTCCAGCCCCTGCTTGGGAGCATAGGGAAGCCATGGGCTGTGTGTTTTCGTCACAAGTTGAATTGTTTTCCGGAGACCTTTGGGGGGTGGTGTGTTTCTGAAATGTATGCTTGTGTGGCATCAAGATGCTTTTGTTATCTTTGAGGTGGAGGGAAAAGGTGGCCATTCTATCAGAATGTCAGTTGCACAGTAGTGAGTGTTACTGTATAGTTTGCAAGTTCAGTAAAGAAAAACATGGGATAAGTGTGATTAATGAAATTAAGGACTTTTGCTACTGAATTGATTTCCTAAGCGTTGGCACAAGCTAAAGCAATTCAGATCAAACATTAGAAGGCGTAGTTCACTAAATACTCCCTTACTGTCATCAGCAGTTTTCAGTGCTATTTAAATTCAAAGGAGTTCATAGGAAATACTTAAATTCTATCCTTCCTGTATAGTGGTGATGTCTGAAAGAAGCAGCAATTGAAAGAATATAAGCAGCAATGTCTTTTAAACCCTCCCCACCTCCTTTTGGAAGACATTACTCACTTGTGTGCTTGTGAGTCAGGTAGAGTATGTTGAGATGGGAGCAGCCAGTTTTGGCTTGGCTTCATCAGTTTCAAGCACGTCTTTGAGAGCAGAGTTCTTAAACTGTGTGGCCATCATCCCAAATGATCAGCTAGGGGAAGCGATGGCCTCAAGCAAGCCAGCAGGGACAGAGATGTGTGAAAGTTGTTCACATAACCCCAAAATACTGCACATCCAATATGCAGGTGTAAGCCTGAGTGAAAACTAACTCAGCATGATTATTTTCTGTGTTTTCCTGTTCTAGTCTTGCTTGCAACCATGTCCATGAGCTCTTCAGGGTAAGTTTGGGTTCCCCCCCTGCTTTAAGTGTTTGAAGTAACTAACTTGGCTGTGTCTCCAGTGCTGCTGCAAATCAACAGCAGTGAAACAACTGAGTAGTTTACAAGTGTGTTGGTTTGGAAAGTTCAGAACAGGTGAAACGGATAGGCTGATTTGCTGAAGGAAACTGAACCCAAGCTGATGATGATGATCACAGAAAACAGGGCCAGGAAAACAAATTCAGTTTTCTGGTGTTACACAACAGTCTCAGTGCAGCAGGTAGATTCATTAGTTAGAGATTTGTTAATTTGAGATCATGCTTTGTAAGGGGGTGTGACTGTGTGTGGCTGCACTTTGAGCAAATTGACTGTAATTCAGAGTGAAGGTGTAGGAGGGTGAATATATTATTACTGTTTTTCTCTAGCTGGTGTGTTCTAGCAGGTGAGTTTTTCTGTGTCTTCTTGCACACTTCAGTTCACAGTTGCAAAGATCCCTGAAACCATGAATTGGCAGAGTAGAACCTCTTTTTTTTTTTTTCAGAAACTATGAGCCTAAAACAATAACATGGGAAAAGAATGAATTCTGTCTTTGTACCAGGAGGGTATTTGCAGAATTGTACAAGATGGTGTACAGTAGTAGTGTAAGTATTTCCTTGATGAAAGATGGGGACAGAGATATTATTTTGAAGTCCACCCTTAAGTACATAGAACTTCTAAGTCAAGTACATCATCCGTCCTGGCACAAACAGAAATGACTGGAAGAGCACAAGATTGTGATGGGAAGAGAGCATAGGGACTGCAGTGGGAGAGCTTGGTGCGCACAGACCAGGGGTATGTGCCTGATGAGACTGTAAGCCCCTCCTCAGGTCACTGTGTCTGAGGAGGCTTTACTTCTGAACAGGGATGGGGGTTATTACAGCTCTGTGCCCACCCTAGCACTTGATTGTGAAATCTTAATTATTTTAAAGAAGATCTGTTGGATGTCTTGGGCTTTGTCTTGCTTTTTCTCACCCTCTAGTACTAAGGGATAAATCTCTTCCTATACGTCTGTAATAAAAGCTTTTATTTTTGTTATGACCAAGTTTGAGCAGTATAAATTTGATCACAGGGCTAGGCAGCAGTTTCTTTATTTCTGTGTGCCTGTCTTTATGCATCACTTTGAGATTGCCCTCTTCTCTGGTGTTGATTTTGTGGGTTTTTTTTTTCCCCTGTAGATAAAATTCAAGAAATAGAAAGTGATGTTTTGATGAGTTACTCATCAGCATTCAATTTTGTAAAAAGGTTGCTACTACTCTGAAGTAGCTTTTTGTTACAAATAACTCATCAGTTGCTAGTCCTGTAGCTGTTATTAAATAAACAGTGTGTTTGTAAAGGCTTGGTGATGTTTCACTTGCCTGGTCAAGTGTGTAGAAGTACCTTATGTTTTACAGCCTAACTCATGGTCAGAATGTTTGGTGTATTTTTCCCCTCAAACCTCTGGACCAGGAAGATGATGAAACTGGGTCTAACACTTGGGAAGGAATGAGGTAATGCATATGAGTTTCTATAACTGCAGAACGCTTTAACAAGTTAAATTTTAGTACTTTTAATAAAATCTTTAAATTGCTGTGCTGAGGATGTTTTGGTTTAACCCAAAATAGTCTTCTTATTCCTTCATAGTAGGTTTCTTGCTGACAAAATATATTTTGATACAGATTCTTTGTTTAACATAGCTTGCCAGTGTAGAAAATACCCATGTTTATGCAGCAGTGTAAGCTGTATGGTGACTATGGCTGGTCTTTCAAAACATTGTGATATTAGGATAGGATTTTTCGATGTGTGGAGTACTCAGGAGAGTGAAAATGGGCTGAGGTTTTCAAGACTCTAAGGTACTACGAATTTCTGTTTTATAACAAAGCATTCCTTTTGTCAAAGCAGTTGAACTGGAGCTACAGTGTACTAGCAAGACATGTAATAGGAAACCTGGATGCTGAATACTTAATCTTGATAGGTGCAGCGGAAGTAGGAGAGCTGTTACCTGCCTGATGAGAATGCTGGAGTCAAGCAATGAAGGAATTGCTCTCTGATGGCACCTTCTCCCTTTGCTGACTGTGTGGGAAGTCTGGGCTCCTAACTTGGGTCACCTTCCAAAATGGACAGAACAGCTATTTGAGCTGATCTTTTGCTTATTGTCCTGTTTTAGCTCTAATAAGCCATAACTAGCAAAACCATGGCTGCCTTGAAAACGCTTGGATGCTCTACAAACTCTTCAGACAACCTCTGAGTTCTCGGCCATCCTTGGAGCAAAAAACCAAGTCTCCTTACGTTCACATGGATTCTTTTTTTTTTTTTTTTTTCCTGATGTTCTTCCAGTATTTAAATGTTTTCTCAAGTTATTTGTGTGGAGCTGTAAGCTAAGGGAAATTTTGCAGTGCTTTGGGCCAAGAAAAAGTCTTTATTTTATATGATACTTGAGCAGTTTGTCCTCCAGAAGAGATGATTATCTATAAGATTAGCTGTCATACAGAGCTTATCTGCAGGTTCGTTAGCCATCTTGCTTGTAATGTGATGTTCCTTCTTAATGTTAATACTCTACATCCTTAAAAGGTTGCAGGAATAAAACCAAATGACCTAAACCCCACAATGAATTAATGCTATAAGCGGCAGCCCTCTTCAACTGAGGTATTGCGACTGACCTAGTCTGTTGACGTACTAAGTAAAATTAGTTTGGCCAAATGAGAGTTTTTTCTTTCCTGGTGGATCAGTGTGTGTGGAAGTGTTCCAGGGCTGTACACCCATGACTCTTTATTTATACATATATCAGAATTGTCTGCAGGAGAACACTGTGCGCCTTGACAGCTATGAATGTGCAAACAGCTGCAGTTTTATTCTGTATGTGTGTGTTTAACTTTTCATCAATACTAAGAAGTATACTAAAAGGGACAGGATAGACCTGTGTAGGCTTGTTGGGAATAGGGGGATAGAGAGGGAGTCAACACTAGTTATGGGATGGAGAGGAACCTCTGCATGAGGCAGCTGCACTGGGAAGTCTTTTAGTATTCTCTAATCAGTCTTTTTGCACCTTATTTTCCCAGAGAAGCTGTGGCTGCCCCATCCCTGGCAGTGTTCAAGGCCAGGTTGGACGGGGCTTGGAGCAACCTGGTCTAGTGGAAGGTGTCCCTCCCCATGGCAGGGGGTTGGCACTAAATGAGCTTTTAAGGTCCCTTCCAACCCAAACCAGTCTGGGATTCTATCAAACCTAGGCAAAATAATCCGAAAAGGACTTTAGTGACTCAGGCTTTTTCTGTACGTATTTTGTCTACAGACTCTTCAATGTCTTGTTCTTTAAATACCCTGCTTTGTGTGTATGCCTGAGAGAAAATACTTGAGGCAGACGGGTAGTCATTGAACTATCTGTACATGAAAAGACAAGCTGCTTATGAAGATGGTCAGTTTTCTAGATAATCTTTATTTTTTTGGCCTGGTGATAAAAACCAATATTTCTTCCCCATAAAGCCTCTTTAGATCCTTGTGGCCTTCTGGTCCTTTTCTATGGCCATTTCAGTCTGTATCTTAATGACTTACAACACGGAATTACTGTGTATAGTGCAGGGCTTCTAGAGTCTGGAAGGGGCTGAGTTATTGGTCCCTTTCTCTTACCACACCATTTCCCCATGCCTTTTGTTGCATATGTTCAAGCAGTTTTCACAGTTAATGCACATTATTTTAAAATAGAAATTTACCATCCTGAAGCATGACAAATTATAGGGAATTTGTAGGAGTGTGGTGGCTCAGGATTTCAAAAAGGATATGGAATAAATGACAAAGAACTGTTCTATCTGGTCTTAAAATGGATGAATATCCACAACTATGGAAACTAAACAAAATAGGAGTTTAGGTGCATGAGAAGGAGGACCTGTCTAAGAAAAGGGAAAGTTAAGGATTCTGCTGTAAGTACAGAGAAAGACTGAACATAGAAGGCAGTTGAAAGAGGAAAAAATAACCCTGTTGAAAACTTTCAGCGCTTTCCTCTGGACGTTTTACAGTATGAAAAATTAGTAGTTCTCTCCATTTTGTGACTTAAGCCTGCTCTCAGGTAACCAAGCTTACACTGCCTACTTTATTGTCTCAGTGTTCTTCAGTAGAAACTTGAAATGCAAATAGCAAGCAGCTCCTTTATTTGGGGTGGGGAAAAGAATGTAAAATACTTATTTTCTTTTATCTTTTTTTTTAAGATAGTGTTTCCAGATTTTTTAGTAAAACAGACCTTTAGCCAGGTTTGCACTATGAGAAAAATAGTTGAGAGATGCTGAGAAAAAGCTAGATTTGATTAATTTATTTTAAATGAAATTGTGAGTGGTTGAAAACATCAAGATACAGGGCATCATCTGCAGAGTTTTAAACTTGAAAGCATTGGCTGCAAACATTGCTCAGTTTGGAAGCTCTTAAATGAAGCTGCCATCACATTTTACTTGAGAATCTCAGTGAAAAAATGTAGCTGCAATTAACATAATTAGTTGCCAGAAGATATAATTGATAGCCAAATGCACTGATATTTGCCCTCCACCTCCACACACACCTTAGCAGTTGCAGCTGCTGTTTTAGTCTGAGTTTTGTTAAAAACAGTTCCTGTGTCAAAATCAGTTGTTATGTCTTAAAAATGTATTTTTTATGAAGTTCAAATGCCCTTAAATGTTTATGTAAACTTGTGTAAGAGCTCCTCACAGTGAAATGACAGTGTTAATAGACTATACTAATGGAAATTTAATAGCTACTTGAGAAAAGCTTTTAGAAGTTCATTGATGCAGCATCTTACGTGTGATACTGCTTTTATAGGTAAAAATACATGATCAGGCTGCATCTGATAGCATGTTTTCATTGCAGTTGAAAATGTGAAACTTAAAACTAGGTGAGTGCTGGTTTATGAAGTGCAGTGGAATGGTCTGGGTAACTAACGTGTATAGAACTTGCAGTGTTTAGGTTTTAAATAAGTATGCATCTTCAAAAAAACATAGTTTTACAAAAGTTCTGTTTAGAAGGAGAGAAAGAAAGAAACAACAAAGGTAAAAACCTGGATTAATATAGCAAAACAGTCATTTGGTTTTCTAATAAAAATAGGAATGTAATTTTTCTCCTCGCCCTCCAGATGTCCAAGAGTAGTAACTGCTGGATTGGGGTGCTTAGGAGATCCTTACTCTATAGGGCATGGAAGAGCAAAGTATCCTCCCTGTGCTGCAATTGCCTTGAACATACAATACAAAACATTGTTTCCATCTTTCTTAATGCTTGTTTTGTAACACATTGGTGTTACAAAAACCTGAAGGGGGCCTACAAGAAATCTGGAGAGGGACTTTTGACAAAGGCCTGTAGGGACAGGACCAGGGGGAATGGCTTTAACCTGACAGAGGAGAGACTGAGATTAGCCATTAGGGAGAAATTACTCTCTGTGAGGGTGCTGAGGCCCTGGCACAGGTTGCCCAGAGAAGCTGTGGCAGCCCCATCCCTGGCAGTGTTCAAGGCCAGGCTGGAAGGGGCTTGGAGCAACCTGGCCTAGTGGAAGGTGTCCCTGCCCGTGGCAGGGGGTTGGAACTGGATGAGCTTTAAGGTCCTTTCCAACCCAGACCATTCTATGATTAAAATCAGACAGTTGTGTTCTTCCAGTAAGTATTTATATAATGTATTAATATTTTAAAACTTGGTAGAAACCCACTTTAGTCTTATTTTCCAGAGAAGAAGGTTTGGATATGGGTAGTTGCCCTCCATATAGGGCTTACTTTACTTTTGTTCTCGAAGCAGCTTGGGTTTAGGTAGTCTATTGGCCCTTAGTACTATGGTATTTGGTGTTGGTATCAGCTTTTTATTTTTACTGTAGCTCTTAACCAATTTAGATTTCAGTCAGAAGTTACCTGCTACACTAGCGCTTGAGTCTGATGGCAAGTTTCGTAACCCATCTTAATAACATACGTGCTGGCAAAGTAATGAGTAACAAAGCATTTTTTCCCCCACACCCTGACAATGCTTGCTTATAGTTCCACACACTATTTTCTCACAGTCATTTCCCTGAAGCTAAACAGAGCCATGCTTTCCTGCTCTTGTCAGGCACTTTGGAGTTGGTAATTCAAGTAATAGAATATTAGGAACAGTCATTTAGAAAGCTTTTCAGGGTAAGTAATGATAAGTGTGTCTTGGTGCATGCAAACCTTGCCACAGTTAGTCTTGTTAATTCCGCCTTATTACAAAGTACGTTAGATCCAGCATACTTTGGACTGATCAAGGACAATAAATGCGTGCTTTCTTTTTTGATGTGCACATATTTTGGCATAATTATCATTGAACAGCCTTGCTAAAAGGTAGTGTAAATATGTACTGCAATAGGGAGGTTGTCTTTTTGGTGAATAGAAGAACAGGATCTAATGAGCTAGGTTTTTTTCTCTTCAGTCTGTAGTGTGTTGGAGTTTTCAGTTTACTGTTGCTAGTCACATTGTTGATATGGTGGCAGTTGACATGGCGTCGTTTCATGGTTGGGGGTGGGTATTGTTTGGTTTTGGGTGTTTTCTTTGTTGTGTTTTTGTTAGCTGTAATATTTGAAAAAGTATTTACATTTGTAGTACTTGGGCAGGAGGAGAAAGTGGCATATGTATTTAATGTCATTGTAACAGTAAGATAGGAGAAATAGCTGAAAGAGGTAGCAGAATTCTTATTTTACCTTTTGCAATTCGGTTATCTTTTCCTGGTGACATTCTCTTGGAGGTTGAAAGTTTTGAGTATTGGCTCCAGGTGTGTTTTCCTCCCAGCTGTCTGTCAAATTTAAAGCCAAGCTTTTTGCCTCTGGATTGTTTGGTCTGCTGCTTCCTAATCTAATGACTGGTGTAAAGTGCCGCTGCAGCTGAAAGTAACTTGAAAACTTTGCTTGGACAGTATGTATTTCATAGAATCCCAGACTGGTTTGGGTTGGAAGGGACCTTAAAGCTCATCCAGTTCCAACCCCCTGCCACAGGCAGGGACACCTTCCACTAGACCAAGTTGCTCCAAGCCCCATCCAACCTGGCCTTGAACACTGCCAGGGATGGGGCAGCCACAGCTTCTCTGGGCACCCTGTGCCAGGGCCTCAGCACCCTCACAGGGAAGAACTTCCTAACATCTCATCTCAGTCTCCCCTCTGTCAGTTTAAAGCCATTCCCCCTTGTCCTGTCCCTACAGGCCCTTGTCAAAAGCCCCTCTCCAGGTTCCTTGTAGGCCCATTCAGGCACGGGAAGCTGCTCTAAGCTTTCCCTCGAGCCTTCTGTTCTCCAGGCTGAACCAGCCCAGCTCTCTCAGCCTGTCTCCATAGCAGAGGTGCTTCAGCCCTTGAAGCATCTCTGTGGCCTCCTCTGGACTTGCTCCAACAGCTCCACATCCCTCTTGGGTTGCGGCCCCAGAGCTGGATGCAAGACTGCAGGGTGTGAGGGGGAGGGATGTGTCTCACCAGAACAGAGTGTAGGGGGAGAATTCCCTCCCTTGATTTGTCCATCTATTCTAGTTTTCTCCAAAGAAACTATGCTTTGTAGTCTGTTGGCTTGTATTGTTTCTAAAGGCTATGACAAAGTGTTATCTAGGATCTCTGAAAAAAATGAAGAATCAAACAAAGATTCGCTTGGTGATCCTCTGTTTTCCAAGTTACATTAAATCATGCAAAGTTCTTAAGTTGATGGTTTCTGGTTCTTGATTGCTATTATTTTTCTTCCTCTGTAACGTAGTAGTAGGATACAGAAAGAGGTGAATGACAGCCAAACCCAGGAAGCTCTAAAGTACTGTTAAAGTACTTTTTCTTCCTCTTGCTTCTTTCTTGGAGGAAATAATACTGACTGTACCCCCTCAACCCCCACAACAGAAAGAACTCTCTGGCCTTTCATCTTGTTGCCTTTTTTTTTCCACCTTAGGTTTTTGTCACTGGAAGGTAGATCTGTGACTGCCTTTCCTTGTTAAGATTGTCATTTCTAACTCTTAATTCTGGTGAACCTCACAAAATTCCTAGTTTAGTATATCAAAACTGCTCCTTGACATAACTAGGTTCCAGTTGGTCCAATGTGTTGATAGATGTCAGTCGTTTCTGATGTAGAGTCCGTAGAAGGCAGATGGCTTTGCATGGCAAGTATCTCCAAATCTGCTACTACTCTTAGTAGCGAGAGAGACATTATACTTTTTTCTTTTCTGCCTGTGTTACAACAGTGCTCTGCAGATGTTGCTTATGGCAGAAAAATCTGTGGGAAGCTTTCATTTCCTGAAAAATTGGTGAAATGATTGTGCCCTGAAATTGTTTTATGGGAGTTAGGCTTGAATAGCTGCAATAGGGTTTAGTCATAATGAGACTTGTAGCTATGTGGGTTGTTTCATTACACACACTTTGCTGTCCTTTCAAAGGGAGCCATGTTTCTCTTAGCTTCCCATGCATCACAGAAAATAAAATCTCTGCAAATGGTTACAGACCATAGAAAATTTGAAATGTAAATTGTAGATGCGTTGAAATAAATCTCTGCATTCTCACTGAATTCACTCATTTCTGTACTGTGGGTTCCCCCTACCCCCCCCCCCCCCCTTTCTTTTTCCTTTTTTTCAGTTACTAGAAACTCTACCAGAGAGAAAATAAGTGTCATGCTCATTCTTTAGTTCCAGCAGTGCTAAAGGCAGTTACTCATGTAGGATGAGATTAGACTGAAATAACTGCCGCTGGAAGTTAATAAAACCAGGAATTTAGAAACTTCTAATTCATTCTTTTTGGAGTTCACTAGTATCAAGAATATCCAGACTTACTCTAATTAAAGAATGTAAGCTTTCTACTTCATAGCTTGGCTACTCTCTGCTTATTAGAAATAATCTATACTCACAAATATCTCCTATTTATTTTACATATGCTAGCTATGACATTTTTCTCAGGAAAAAAATGTTATCTAGCCTGAGCCAGCCTGTCAGACAAGATGGAAATACCAGTTTGCCTTAATGGCTATTCCATAAAACTAATTTACTTAATTGTCCCAGCTGACCCCAGCCAGCATCTGCCCTATTGCCAGTACATAAGGTTTGGAGGCTGGTTTTCATCCCGTCAACGTTCGGCCTTTTTACAAACAGCATAGTTGATCAGGAACATCTTTCTGGTCAATTGTGATACAGAATAAAATGGGAATATTTGAACCTTTTACAGTGAGTTTTTATTGTTGTCACTGGCTACATTCTTCTAATGAGGTGGAAATTCATAGACTCACAGACTGGTTTGGGTTGGAAGGGACCTTAAAGCTCATTCAGTTCCAACCCTCTGCCACAGGCAGGGACACCTTCCACTAGACCAGGTGGCTCCAAGCCCCATCCAACCTGGCCTTGAACACTGCCAGGGATGGGGCAGCCGCAGCTTCTCTGGGCACCCTGTGCCAGGGCCTCAGCACCCTCACAGAGAAGAAATTTTTCCTCTAATCTTTATCTGATCTAAAGCTACCCTCTGTCATCTTAAAGCCCTTAAATTTGGGGTGTTTCAGCCAAAGAGGGGGATGACCTTTGAAACTGGTAACCCAACTGCTCTAACAAATGAAGTGATATGACCAGGTAGAAATTTTAATTAAATAGGTCCTAGTTGGAAACTTGAGTTAGTATTCAGAATAGATGGAATAAGTATTTCATCTATTGTGTGGAATAAATCAGTTTGTAGTAATAAAGTCTATTTTCTTTAGTATCATTCTAATGTAATAAGAAATGTAATGAGAAAAGGCTCTTAAATACTCAATATTCCTGAGCCTTTAAAATCTACTTGGTCAGCTTTTTAATTGTAGCATCAAGAAATCATGCAGCAAAGGCTACAGCTTTGGGAGTATTGCTTTATTAATGAGGAATGCACCCAAAAAGGGATCCTTGTGCCTTCTCAGTGAAAGCTTGGCAGAGCAGGAGTCAAGCTGCCTATTAAGCAGGAAGGGAAATTCTCTTAATCAAATGCTTGCAAAGCAGCCACCTGGAAATTTGTTTATTGGTTTGCTTAATGGTATAGATGATGCCGTAATACTGTATCATCAGTTTGGGAAAACAGGATAGTTTAGAAAAAAAGACAAAGGAATAAAACTATATTCTCATTCTAGTGTATTGGAACCAGTGTTTGAAACATGCTGGTGCTGATTCTTAGAGCTGCTTATTTGGAGGAAAAAAGATATTTTTTCTTCCCTCTCTGAGTTAGTTAACAAGTAGCTCAAGCATGCAGTACTTGCACAGTTCTTCTGTATGTCTAATAAAAATGTGCATGTTAATGTATTTTTTATTTTTAGGAGTGCTGTCTTTAACATGGTGTTCAGTACCTCTTTTGGAAAAGAAGCTAGAATTTTTCATGAAATCCTAGTTATCACTTTCTGCTCCTGGCTTCTGAAAAGGAAAATGGGAGTCGTGTGTAACTAATGTTCACACATGGTTTTTGTGCTAGATAGTTTTAGACTATGAACTCCCTAGTGAAGGAGGTTGAGATGAGAGTTGCTGCTTGTGATGGTTGATAGTTTTTAAAGAAATATAGCTGGGAACAAGGTTTGGGCTTGCAGCCAGTTTATCTTTCACAGTTGTCTCCTTTCACTCCCTGTCTGCTTTGTGCCAGCTCTAAGAACTGAAGCTTTGCCTTGTGTATATGAGCTGTATAAGCATGATTTTGAGGGTGCTGGCTGACCTGACAGACCTTTGAGGCAGTGTATTCTCTCCAGATTTGGGTGACCTATGTGAGGATGCTGTAATGGGATTCACAATTTGCTGAGGGGAAAAAAGATCAGATTCTTAGATAAAAGTTGATTTCCATTGGATCTGAAGAATAACACAAATAATCTGAACCTTAAGAAGCTCTCTATGTAGATAAAAGGAGTAATTAATGTGCTTCTTATAGAAAATAAATCTAAACATGTTGTAAAACTAACATGAGCTTTTGAGCAAATACAGATAGAGTTGAGCATCAGATCTATTCTTGTTCTTTTTAGGCCATCGTAACTGCATGACCTATTTCCAAAGAATAATAAGCTGTCTCATTTGGGTAAATTCTGCTTAAAAGCTGAAAATGCATATTCCAGAAAAGTGCTGTTTGAGTCCTGGCGAGTGTGTGTGTGTTGTTTCTTTTGCTTTATACAAATACAGAGACTTTTAGCTTAAAGCATAATTATTTCTTTTTTCACTCAAATAAGAAACAACTTCAATGCAGGAAAAATTCTAGGTATTCCACATCTTGTTTCTCAAGTAAACAATTACAAATTACAGTAAGTTTGCATAATGTTATAATCTTCAGTTTATTATCAGTGAGAAATGGTATGTATATTTAAAATACTCTAGTAGTCAGTAATAGTTATTGTGTCTAGTTCTTGCTTCCCAGAAGGCAGAATCTCTTTATTCCATATGGTGTTCAGTAAGTCTGATCCTCTGTAGTCTTTAAGCATGCATTTTTAATGTTAGGTCTGTCCCCTTTCCAAACTGAAAGCCTGCTTCTCTGAGTGGAGAGCTGTCTCTGAATGTTTCTTGCTGGGTCTCTTCCGGTTCCCAACAGCCTTGACTCCTGTCAGAGATTAATCCTTCTTGTTGACCTGTGCCATCAGAAGCTTGCAGAAACACCACCTCTTAGATTTTTATCTTTGTGAGTCAAGCTGCTTTGGATACTGCTTGGAAAATACTGCAAAATTTCTTTCCATGATGATAATTAAAATGTATTATGATATTTATTAAAGTCTCTTTCATGCTAGTAGTAGACAAGTTTGCATCTACTTCTTGTTTTAATACCAATTTTTCATTAACATTAAACATGAAATGAAGACAATTGCTGTGTTTGTGCGTCTTGTTTGTGGGGGGTGGGTCTTGGGGTTTTGGGGTTGTTTTGAAGACCACCTTGGGGAAATGGAACTTGACAGTGAAAGACCACCAAAACACTCTTGCCCGTAGGACATGTTGGTTCTGGGCTCAGTGAACTTCGTATGTCATCTTCCTCAGTTTGAGTTGTTTGGGGAATGTTTTTGGGGTTTTTTGGGGGACGTGAGGGTGGTGTTCCTAGCTCTAGTGGCTTTCTCTCTATAGAGATAATCAGCTTTCAAGAGAAAATGGTCTCTGCTTTCAAAAGCAGCCTGCCATCTATAATTTAAACTAACCTTTCTAATGCTGCGCTGAATCAATGGGAAAGTTTCTACTAGTGGGCGAAACTTCTTGCTCTGAGACAAGGAGAAAAATGTACCATTTCTATGTTCAGTGTCTTTCAGGCTTTGTTACTGTATCTGCTTTTAAGCCTCAGCCACTTGTTAGGAGTGTTTGCGAGGACATAGAATGAGTGTCAGTCACACCATTGATGCATACATTTATTTAACAGCTCACTCCCAGAGATTTTGCTGCTTAAAGAAAAATGGTGGGTGGGTGTATTCTCCTTCGGGTTTGGGTTGACAATTTGTTACGGAGATGTCTATGTTCTTGCAGTTACTGTATGTGCAAATTCAGAACTCCTGCCTTGCATTCCTGTTCTGTAAATTATTTTGCCTTTGTTGCTATCTCTTTTGTGTGTACTTTTCCACTCAAATTTGTGTTGTCTGTTCTGCTCCTTTCCAATTTTAAGCTAATCCAGCAGTGAGGTAGTTGGAGCTGTCATCTCACAGGTTGGCAGTATGCCTTACCCATGGTTTGCCAAATGCATGGCAAGATTTCCTCTACCCAAAGCAACTGAGCTGGATCAGCTCACATTTTGGTTGCATTTATCAGATCTTCTTCTCATTATGAAGATGGACAGTGTTGGTACTTCTTTTTTGTCTTGATAGTTTATTATTTCATTTCCAAATTGCACCAGTTCTTCTTAAGACACTGTATCATGAACTCTTGTTACTGTTTAAATTCGTTTGATAGGCAAGATCTTTGTTCAGATAGGTTCAATATGGGTTCATTTTGTTTTTCAGGGGTCTCCTAGGACCTACTCCCAATTTGCTAAGGATTTCTCTATTTTAAAACTAGTTACATTTCTCACCATTTTATTTCCCCAATCTGCAGGAATAATCCCAGTGCTGTGCCTGTTTGGGAATACCTGCCGCCCCCAACATTTTGCATCTCTGGACTTTTGATTTTTGGTGTGTTTCCCCTACCCCATTTTGGGAAGATACAGAAAAACAGCACAAAAAAGTGAAATTACTGTGTTGCAACTGATTAAACTCTACTAATTATCCTTGAAACCCTCTTTTTTTTTTTTTTTTTCTTCTTTTTTTCTGGTAAGAGTGTATTGGGGTCGGGGTGTGTGTGTGTTAAATACTTTTTTTTTTTTTTCCCCAAGCTTTTTATTAGCCTTATTTCTTCATGACAGCCATCATTAATATGTAAGACTCCTTTTGGAAATACTATCTGAACATGTGTCAAGTAGAAGTAAAACCACATGCACATGTGTTTTGTTGAGAAGATGGTGTGGACATGATCAAGCTTTTCACCTGTGCGTGTGTGTGTATATATATATTTTAAATTATTTTGGCAGTCTGTTGTCACTCTTCCATAACTTACAGTCTCTTCACGGAACAGAATAAAGTTAATTTTATACTCTTTGTCCTACACACTTGAAAGTAGAGACTCACATAGCATTTGTGGAAATGCAAGACTCTCTTGCTTATAGCAGTTGACAGAGTGGCAGGTTAATCTCATTTTTCTTTTCCTCCTGGAAGTATTTGTGCGTACAAGTCTTTTGTGGGTGTTAAAACTTGTGCTGTTATGGGTCAGGTTTCATGAGCTGTTTTGAAGTATCAAGATACTTCTTAAATTATTTAGGTTTGACCTGTCAGTATCATTAAGGTTTTAATTTTCAAGAAACAAGATTTTGCTTGAAATAATTTTATCATACTAGGTAATATAATTGGTGTAAAACATTCAGGTAAACATTGATTTGAGAGCAGATTTAGCTTAATTTAATATCTTAAAACCTGCAAATGTGTTGACTTGGGTAAAGCTGTGACAGCATTTGGCAGTCATTTCAGCAGGTGTTTGTATGAGGATATTAACATGACGCACACTCCTCCAAATTTGTTTATTGACTTGAATACTTCTACCATCAATAAATGTGATTATAATGCCTCTTATTTGTGTTAGATGTAGTAGCTGATACAGTTGCGCTTTAAAACCGGGTTTTCCAAAACATGTTTGAGGCACTGAGGTTCTGTATTTTAAAGTTGGTTTCTCTACTTCAAAGCAAACGTGTTTGTTATGTGAGAGTGTTTTTTAGGGAAGGATTTTCAAAATTCAGCTGGTGGAGTTCTCAAGTCTGTTTTGAGTGTTGCCAGGTTGCTTGCTTAGGGAAAGGTAATGTGCAGTCTTCAGGAAATAGTACGTTCTGAGAAGTACTTATCTCAAAGCTGGTATTGTAGCTGTTGAGTCTGTTCAGACCTTACAGTGTGGAGCATCTGGAAGGCTAAAACCAAGCACCAAGACTGCTTCTGTAACCGATTACTTAAAACTCCTGGCTTTCCTGATAGTGTTTCATTTCACAGTAACTACAAAGGCCACGTATCAGTTGTTAATGGCCCTGAAATGTTCTAAATCTATGCAGGAGCTGGTCAGTCCCTCGAAGGTGTAGCTGCTGATGAGAAAGAAGTCATCTAACTTGCCTGAGTCTGCTTATCATTTCCTAGCCATGAAATTATGTGTGTGCAATTAGAAGGCTTAGGCAGGGCCAGGCTGGGTGGAAGCTTTTGGTTCCTAAGGCACTTTTCTCCCCATGAGCCGCTCTCATGTTATGTGAGCCGCTGTCATGATATGTTCCCTGGTGCCTCCAGGCCAGCTTTGCTCAGTGGTGATGGGCACCTTGGCACATGTGTGTGCCCTGGGCACCCTTCTGCTTCCTGCCTGCTGCATGGATTTGTACTTTCCCTCAGTGCCCTTCTCTCATCTTTTTTGCCATTCAATGGAGAAAAAGATGACTTTAATTCTTTGGATAACTGCTGTGAATTTGAGTGAATGTGTACATATCCCTGAATGTCATCTGTGTTTGAAAAGTGATCTTCAAGTGGGACTCCTGCCATCCTCACAAATCCACTGCAAGAAAATGAATACATTTCTTTTCTGCTTAGCTAGTCCTTCAGTGTTTCAGCCAAACTGACCTTTACTTCCATTTTCCCCCACAGGCTTCTGCCTTGTCTTTCCAGCAGTAGTATGTTTTGTCCTTGGTTGCCTCCATGGGTTTACTTCTAAAGACCTGACTGGGGTTTGTCTCTGCCCTTTTCATCGCCTATCAAGGGATCAAAATTCTGTCCTTTGATTTATTTCTTTTCTTCCTCCTATTTTCTTTGCTTTTGCTGTGTTTCATGTGGCAATTCTGAACTATTGTACTGACCATTCAGAAGGGGGTGGGGAGCTGTCCTTTTGTGTCTTAATGCAAAACAGGAGAAAAAGCGTAAGGTAGGACACTGAAAATCCCTGAGTAGCATGCTTCTGGGGGTAGTAACAGCAGAAATCACAATTGTTGTATCGGATATTAAATAGACATGAGGGGTGAGAAGTGGATACGTGCTGCAGTGTTCGGGTGCTTTGCTGTCAGACAGCCTTGCTGCTGGTGGTGTCTGCCTGTATTCCTCATGGTGGGGCCCACCTCGAACCCTGCCCTGGTTTCAGCTGTAACAGTTATTTTTCCTCCCAGTAGCTGATGCACGGCTGTGTTTTTGACTTTAGTCTGAGAACAATGCTGATAACACACCAGTGTTTTAGTTGCTGGTAAGTTATGCTTACTCTGATCAAGGACTCTTCAGTCTCATGCTCTGCCAGTGAGGAGGGGCACAAGAAGCCGGGAAGGAGCAGAGACAGGACACCTGACCTGAACTAGCCAAAGGGGTATTCCATACTACAGCATGTCATGCCCAGTATATAAGCCAAGGGAGTCACCCAGAAGGGACCGTTTGCTGCTCGGGTAGGTC
The DNA here is from genome assembly GCF_028554395.1 of Pezoporus wallicus. Taxonomy (NCBI): domain Eukaryota; kingdom Metazoa; phylum Chordata; class Aves; order Psittaciformes; family Psittacidae; genus Pezoporus; species Pezoporus wallicus. The sequence goes on along the minus strand of NW_026636333.1, from coordinate 2,121,052 downwards.
TGGGCATCAGTCAGGAGGTGGTGAGCAGTTGTATTGTGCATTACTTGTGTTTTCTGGGCTTTCATTTATTCTCTTGTTGTTTCCTATTATAATCGTTATTGTTGGTATTCTTTCTTTTATTCTTTAGTTATTAAACTCTTCTCATCTCAACCTGTGGGGTTTACATTCTTTCGATTCTCCTCCCCATCCCTCCTGGGGGGGTGAGTGAGTGGCTGCATGGTGGTGATTTACCAGCTGGGTTTAAACTGTGACAGACCCACTGCTCCTTTTCTGCCCTGATGCATGAGGGAAAGCTGGGAACTCTTCTGTAGCACTTTCTCTCTTCTATCTGCTGGTATCTTGTTAAATTGTTCATGTGCTTTTGACAGGCAGGTAAAATTAGGTAACTGAATTGTGAGTATACAATGGGTCTGCTCTGGGGTCAGTAGCCTTCCACAGGTGTGCGATGCCAGTGCTGGACCAGGCACTTCTTAACAGGAAAATGCACTGCAGTTCCTTTATCACTGTCCTGTAAGTTTTTTCCATAACGCATAAATACTTTGCCTTCATAGGCAGAGAAATACTGAGATGCTAGTGAGGCACGTCATGTATGTAGCAGACAAGGAGAGGGCGAGTGAGCTAGCTTCTAGCTGAAGTTACAGAGGTTGCCTCTGTTATTTTAAGAGAGTGGTGGCTTTTTGGTAAAAGTTTAACAGTTCACTTCTGTCCTTAAATCCTGTGCTATTGCTGCAGAAGAGGTAGAGGGGTGGTGGTTCTTCCTAGTTGTGTGGTCTTGTCCCCTCCTTGCAGAGAGCAGGAGTAGCTGCTGAGCTGGCTGAAGGCTGATCATGGAGGTGCTTCTGGCAGGGCTGGTTTTCAGGGGGATTAAGGAGCTGATGACGCTCTCCTAGATTGCCCTGAGCTGACTGTGTGAAGTGGCACACGTGCCACGAGCTAACTTCATCCTTTCACCAGCTTCTGTCATCTATTTAGATGTCCTGGCAGTCTTTATGATGAGAAATTTGGACCAGAAAAGAGCAGGACACTGGAATAGCTTTTTCTTCAGAATTTTGTTGGTTAGCTGTCACAGATGTAGCAGCTTGAGCTATGATGGCATGCATCCCGTGTAAATGAAGTGGTTTATAATTTATGTCAAAGCTCACCCCCTCCCAACAAAACAACCCATAGGAAAATCATGATATTGGGATCATGACGGGGACCTGTAGAAGTTTTAAAATTGCTTATATTTGTAGTTTTTAAACAGACTGGTTTAATATTTGAAGGATAGAGGGGTTTATGGGGGGGCGGTGTTATTGGTTTGGTGTGGTTTTTAGTGTTTACATCTGTCTCCACTGAAATATATTCAAGAAAACTGTTTACTGAATGGTATCGCTTTTCTGGCTATCACTTTTACATCATACATATCAAACGAATAAAAAACTGCTTATTCACCACACTTCCTGCACTTTTTGGTGGGGTGTAATTTTTGTTAACTTTTAAGGGTTTGGAGAAAATACACTGTTTTACAGCATAATTTAGGTAAACGGACTGTTTGTATTTAAAGCTGTCTCCATTTTACAGAAGCATTTGTATGCTGGCCTAGGCTATTCCTGAAATGTTTGGGGAAAATGCTGCCTTGAGTTTTGTACTAAATGCTGTGTTTACTAAAGGCTTTCTTGATAACACCTGGTTAATAATTAAAGCTCCAGTGTTCCTGGTTATGCTGGTAGTGTTAGGTCAAAAATTTGAGGTGATGAGGTTATGGAATTAGCACAGTGAGTGCAAGCACGTGCTTGCAGAGAAACTGAAAGCCTAGGTTTTGGGGGGGGGGGGGGGGGGGGGGGGGGGATGTGTGTTTGGTGGTTTGAGGTTTTTTGAGCAGCTTTTGGTATAGCTGCTGTGTACATATGAGAAGTTATTTCATGTGTACTTTCTCATGTAATTTTATGTATGCTGTGTATATATTCTGATTTCCCCGCGCTCCCCACCAAAAGTCCTCCGTGCTCCAGCACTACTTCCCCGTGCTTCTGGCTGGATGTCTATATCTGAAAACTTCTGTAGCCTTTTTCTGGTATAAACCAAAACTTCAATCCCAATTGGCAAATTCTCTTTTTTTTTTCTGTTGACAGATGATGATGTACCTGCAGATATGGTTGCAGAAGAATCAGGTCCTGGTGCACAAAATAGTCCATACCAACTTCGCAGAAAAACTCTTCTACCTAAAAGAACAGCTTGCCCTACAAAGAGCAGCATGGAGGTAACTTGCTTGTTTGATTTTATATAATTGTAAAGTAAACCTTACTGGTTTAAGAACAGCAAGAACAGTACTTTTCATAAGCCACCTGATGATTGAACTGATTCTTATATATAGGGTGCCTCCACTTCAGCTACTGAAAACTTTGGTCACCGAGCTAAACGTGCAAGAGTATCTGGAAAGTCCCAGGATTTATCAGGTAATAACTTTTTATACAATAAAGGGGGTGGGGAAGAAGGGGTGGAGACATCACTTAACTTCACACACCCACAAACCACCCCCAAACTTAGATTTCCTGTCTGCCCTCCAACCAAGAAACAGCAGTGAAAAAACAACTGCAAACTTGTTCTGAACTTCAAACTTGGAAGGATGAATTTAATCTGATATTTAGAATCTGATCCTTCAGTCTGGCATGTTGCAGGCACGTTGGTTTGGGTTTTTTTGATTTTGTTCTGGTTTTGTTTGGTTTTTTTTTTTCTCCTTGGAATGCTGTGTAGATGTATCCAACCTACTGTTAGAAGCAGTAATGCTGCAGTGGTGCAGCACTCTGACTAGGCTTATTTACTGTTTCTCATGTTGATGTATTGTTCCAGTATATTGTTTAGAGGTAGTTTCAGTGTGTCATTAGAGCACCTAATTGTGGAGAGAGGGAGAGAATTTATGTGTGCTTGTAAGTAAAAAAAATTACACATACTTACTGATAGATACTAATATATATGTACATTGTATAATAAGCACATGTGCAGTACATGCGTATATAATTATATTGTGTGTGTATGCACATATGTATATTTATACACACACATACACATACATAGACATACATACCCTACTTGTTCTCTTTTTTTTCTGCATCATTTTTTCAGTCTCCGTTTCTTTTTGTCTCCTGACACACTCTTTAGTTCCAGGAGATCTGCTGTCACTCTTCCCTGGAAAATCAACACCAGCTCTTTCAAACTCCCATTGATGTGGTTTCTGTTGCTTTTCTTGTTTGTTGTGTTGGAGGTTTTGATTGTTTGTTTGTTTAGGGTTTTTTGGTTTTCAGTCCATGTCTCCCTTAACTTTGTGAATTAAAACTGAGCAGCTGGCACAAGGCTTTGGTCCATTTTGATTGCTTCTGTTGAAGTCTGTTCTTTCTGGCTTCTCCCCTTCTCCATAGCTTAGATTTTCTCTTTCAAGCCCCCCATTAACTCTTATAATTTCAGCAACTGTTCAAGAATCATTTCATCTCAGATTTATATCCTTGAAACAACCAGAACTAGCTGAACATCAACCTGTGCCATTCTACTTACAGTTTCATTTCCTGATTTGATACCTGAAGCCTTGTGCAAACTCGCCTTGTCATAGACTCAGTTTCTCTTGCTAGTTCTTAGGGGTTTTTTTCAAGGTCATTCACTTTTGATGTGTTCTTCCTTATGCTTGTACTCATGTTCTTGCTTTAGAGAAGGTATGTGATTTGACTTCTGTGGTACAAATTACAGGATGAAAGACATTGATTTCCAAAGGAATTCTCCATGTTTTGACTGCACATTCCTTTTGTTACATTCTTGAGTTCATGTGGGGAAAGATTGTGGGGGCTTCTCCAACATGGAAGTACCAGAGGAATTGTAATCAATGATTTATTTTTATTGTACTTTTAAGATTGTATTCAAACCAGTTGCAGTCTAACAAGAGTGTCCTTCTTAACCCATTTTCTATTAATCTCTTTCCCCGTATGAAGGATGGTTATTTTTTATTTTCCCAATTAAGTTCCAGAAGTAATCTTCTAAATTTGTACAGGTATTGATTGCAGTGAGATTTCCCCATACACACACAGTTTTTGTTAGCATAGATAATGATAGCTGTTGTGACTGAGTTGTAAGCATGAGACTTTCTGGATTGCCACCAGTGGAGATTGTATATTGTCATCTGGAACATATAGCTGCTTTTTTCAGAACTGTGGATGAAATGAAAGCGTGGGATTAGAAACACAGGATCGTGTTGGTGGAGAACCGTTCCTTCTCACATGGACTCTGAGTTAAGGAAAATTTGGGTGGAAATGAAAGGAGAGATGGAGTCAGTTAGTTTCCAACTGGATTGGAGCCAGTAGCTGGAAAAACAGAAGACTATTCCTTATTTTAGTACTGATTTCAGAATTACTGCTGCTGAGAGTTGCCATTTCAAATTGTAAGGGGCGGGGGGGAGATATCAGTCTCTGATACTGTCACAAAGAACACATTAGAATTTTGAAATACTGATGTGGTTTTTTTTCCTACCATTTGCAGCTCTGTCCTGTGATGGGCAACAAGTTCTTCAGTCCTGAGACAGAAAGATCAGTGAATATACAAGAATCTTGATGGGAAAGCAACACATAGAAATACAGGAAAGAGAAATTTTAGAATACAAAAAAATACAGAAACCAAAAATTTAGTCAAGAAATAGATATGATGGAGCTGTGCTGCTTGCATCACAGCTGACTGGTAAACCTCCAAAGTCAGCATTTGTTACATCTGTAGAAAGCATTTACAGCATTTAGATCTTATTGATCCAAATATTTGTTTCATATGCTAATATAGTATTTATTGATTTACAGAAAGATTGCAATTCTCTACACTCTGACAGTTTCCTTACATTATCTCAACTGTAAATATATGCTTCTGCTTACTGGGATATTTCAGTCTTCACTGCCACTTGTCATTCTAATCCAGGGTTTTAATCATTTGATGTACTCATCCTTTTTGTTTATTACTGTGTAGGTTCCTTCCTCTCTTGCTTTAAGATCACTATATTTGCATAACCATTTTATACTGGGCAGTTCTTGCAGACTTAACCATCTTTGGCAGGCTTCAGTTCAGAGATGATTTCTTTCTTTTCTCTGAACTACAGAGTTTCAGTGGATACTGAGAACCCTGAGTTACTGGATCACTCATCGATTATTCTGTGCATTAGATACATGCACTGCTCATAGGTCATAGAACTTAATGCCTTTCAAATTTATATTTTTCTTTTCCTATTGATTTATTCAAGTATTTTTCCCAAGAATACCGCATGCTGTATTTTCTGACATATTTCTACTTCTTAATAAGAAAGTATTTTTACTAAATGCCTTCTTATGGAACAAAAGCTGTTTGTCTCAATCTTCTCCATTAAAATGGACATAAAAGTTACCACTACAAGATATAACTTACAGTTTGGGTTTCATGAATGGCATTCTTGGTCTTTGTACAAAGAAGGTAATTAGCTTTCAGGCAGCTTTTTCTGCACTTTGTCTTGGTATTACTGTCACGAATTTCTGTCTGTTAAATGGTCAGGATTGAAACTGAATTAACTTCACACATATCCTGTGGAAAAAGAATGACATAACCGGTTGTGGTTCTGATTTTCAGTTATCAAGTATATTAGCACTTTATCATAAATCATAAATAGTTCAACTGTTAGCATCTGTTAGGGCAAAGGTAAAGATTGGTGATTTTATTTTTATTCTTGTCTATTTTCAGCACTTGGGAAACTGACAATTTTATTATTATTTTTTAAAAGTAAGAATATGCATTTATATGTGTTTAACCTTCACCTTGTCAATGGCCATAAAACCGTCAGGAGTAGCAGCACATAAAAGCTTCTGATTTGATGGCCAGATAAATGTTTAAACCATTTTGGCTTATTTTCGTAAACTGGCTTCGACAGATTATGGAAAGACACCCAAAAGGTGAAGTGTGAATGTATAAAAGAAAAGCGTGACATTCTCTCTTGGACCCAGGTGGTATTCAGGACTTCACATTAAGAAGCAAATTAGTTTTTTGTCAAATGATACTGGAGAATTCTACCTAGTAATCACTGTATCGGTGGTTTGAGTGGAGGAATCTTAAATCAGCTACTGCTTCTGAATTGATTAGAAGGGCAGTTTCAGTCCCTCATTTCTGTGGATTTTGGATAAAGGTGGGTTAGGATAGCAAGCACCTCTAAAATCGTTGTCTTCCTTTTGCAAGCAGAGCCTAGGCTTCCAAGTAAATACAATTCAAAAAATTGCTGGGTTTGAGAGACCTTATTCTGGCTTTATCTTTCTATTTATTATAATTGAAGAAGTTTTTTGGCACTTACAAGGTTAGTCCCTACTCTTTGTTGTAAGGAAACGCATCTGGGTTTCAATTTCTCTCTTGAGATGGGGCCTAGATACCATGAACCCCACTGAGCTGTGGGGGGCATTACACTAGTGAACTTCCCCTTCAATAAAAGAATAATCAAGGTCCTAACATATATAAACTTAAAGGAAGAAAAATTTCTGCAGTTCATTTCGGAAAGTAACTGAGTGTCTTGGGAAGATCAGATTGTATGCCTCAGGGGTTTGTGCGTTAAAAGGAGAAGACAGGTTGTGGAAGGCTTTAAGGATTTACTGCCTTGCATTCACAGTATCACATTTCAGCTTGTGAGACAGTAGAAGACTGTATCTCCACATCGACCTGGAAAGCTACTGGAAAAAGAGGAATTCAGAAGGAATGTCCAATTAATCCTGTTACACATTTCAAGGGTTATTAGGACTGTAGAATGAATTGCTGCTGCTTGTTTGACACAGGGAAGAACCTTTATATCTTCAGTGGAAAAGGACCTTTTAAAGCTAGCATTGATCATGTGCATAATACTTTTTTGGTGATACCCAGCCATGGTCACCTCGTGGACTCCTGGTATATGGTCCCCAGACTTTGGGCTCCTCAGGTGTCTCTTGAGCACGAGGCCTTTGCAGACTACTTGCTCTTTATTCATTTTGCTGACTTCCTGTCTTCAGTCTGGCTTGTTAGATCCTGAAGGGAGCTGTCTTTGCCAGTTTCTGGGCGTTCATTCCTGTATCCTTCCTTGTGCTAACACTTCTGTAGCTTGCAGTGAGCTACAACAAGGAGCTGATCCAGAAAAAAAATAGTTTAGGTGGATAAGGATGAGGAAAAAAGGAATCTGTTTTACTCTGCCATGGTCAGGGCTGCCATCTTAAAAGATACTTCGGGAGCTCATAGCTGTGGGCATGTGGAATAGTGACCCTCATGCCTTTTGTACAGTGTAGCTTTTTGTTGAAGTGGGCTGTACCTATAGCTTATGACTGTAAGATGTATTACTGTTGAGAGCAGTCATCATCAGTCCATTAGATAAATGCCCTCCTAACATCTTAGGGGAAATCAGTATTTGTGAATCACCCAGGTGATGCTTGTATAATGTATCTTGTACATGTACCACCAAGGTGATGCTTGTACAATGTATCTTTGTACATGTACCACCAAGGGAGTTCAAGGGTCTTGGGAGAACACAAACTGCAGATGGGGTTTCCCTATATGAACTCTCATATGTAGAGCATGCATGTGCCCAAGAGCAGGGGTTTAACAAAGCACGCTCACGTTGCCACACAATACAGGAACAGTTTCCTCAGACCTCTCTCAGGACATACATCTGGCAAGGCTAATGCTGCTTCTGGCTTGGATTTTTCATTTTAAAAGAGGGCGTAAATGGGAGTAGGTGGAAGAAGGAGACTTGAACTGTTGCTGGCTACTGGTTTCCTGCATCCCAAAAGATGTTCTCTTTCCTTATGTGCACTGAGGGAGAAAAGGAGATTTTACTAGTAGCTTTTTGAGATAGTCACTATTTCTGAGTAAATTCTTTTGTGTTTGAAAGCATTTGCAGAGATGTTGATGTTGGGATTAATTATTGTTGTTGCTATTGTCACAACAAAGCTAATAGTGAGGAGCCAGTAAATCTGGAACATACACAGTAGCCTTCTTAATGTCTGCCATTGTATGCACATTGATTCCTTCAATAGAAAAGGTGGACTAAGCATTTTTGAAAGAGGAAGACTGTAATTTCTACTTGAATCCAGAGTCAACTGTTTGCCTCTTTTATGCCTTAGCTTTAGATGAAAATACACTTCAAAAATCAAAAAAAGCTGCTTTGAGGCTGTTGGTATTTTAAATGGGAATCTTTCAGATGGCATGTTGATGATCTGGTTTAGTCAGAATTTGGGCTGGTTAAATATGTCAATGATCTTACATCGATTACTGTTCATTAGCAGCACCTGCAGAGCAGTATCTTCAGGAGAAGTTGCCAGATGAAGTGGTTCTAAAGATCTTCTCCTACCTGCTAGAGCAGGATCTCTGTAGAGCAGCTTGTGTGTGTAAACGCTTCAGTGAGCTGGCTAATGATCCCATTTTGTGGTAAGTGAAATGCTATTGCTCATTATCTTGAGGAAAAACTAGATGTGCTGCATGAAATGTCAGTACAATAGAAAAATTGATATGTTGGTTGCAATTAGCTGATACAAAGCCAATTGTATTTTAATACGTCTGGCTTCAGTGTTATTTGTAACTTAGGAATGTCTGGTTATCTGTGTGAAGCAGTAAAACTTTTATTTCTCTTGTAGTGTAGATACTAGTTAAATAATGACTGTCGTAAAAATCAGTGAGGCATTCCTTCAGTAGCCACTTTCCTTCTTCCCCCCTCTTTAACCTTCTTCAGGCTTCTGCGGGTATTGTGTTGCTGCAGAAGAATCAACACATTTCTTAATGTTACATGCAAGTTTTGCCTAGTGTTACTTAGATTGCTTGTTTGGTTTGGTTTAATAATTGGATACTCAGACTGGTTCTTCCCCCATATGAATCCATCTTACCCATGGGTTATTGAGAGCTTGGAGAAATGGGATCTGAATTAATATTTTTTTAATAAGGGAAAAATTAACACCTGTTTCTTAGCCTTTTATTTTTATAAAGAATAAGATTTTAAGAATAAGAATAAAATTTCAATATAACATGGCAAAAATGCCTTCCTCCCCACCCCCTTCTCTCTTTTCTCTCTTACTGTCCTAAAGACAGTTTTGGAGATGTCTTGTCAGATGAATTACAACTACTGAGATTCAGTGCCATCCTGTAAGTCTGGTCTTAATATCAGCAGGCTCAGGCACCGCTATTATTTGTATTCTGGCACTAATCGAAAGAGTCCAGTTGCTGTGTGCTATTTTCTTCTTTCTAAGCTACTGTAATGTGTCCACTAATGAACTTTTTGGAATACAGGGCATAAGTTTGTGAATGCATCGTTATTTTTTTTCCAGCTTTTTTTGGCAAGGTGAGAAGAGGTGGTGATACAAGTTTTGTTGTTCTTATGCTACTAGCTTTTCTAAGTCTTAAAGTAATGCTGAAATTAATGTACAATTAGAATATGATTTCTCCAGTGTAACTAACTAGTTAAGTTTCTCCATGGCAATTACATATTGAGAACTCTTCTGCTTGGATCATGAAATACGTGCCAGGATTTTTCTTAGAAGTACACAGAAGTTGGTCTAACAGGCAAAAACAATGTTTTGGAAGCATTTGGTAGTGATCTTGGTCAAATTTACTGTCACAAACTGGCAAATACTGTTGAGAAAACCCAGTTTTTAACATTTGATGTAGATATTAAAGCAGAATAGTAGTCAGAAATATGCTAATTTTCTTTTCTGCTTGACGCTTCTGCTCAGGAAAAGATTGTATATGGAAGTATTTGAGTACACTCGTCCCATGATGCATCCTGAACCTGGAAAATTTTATCAGATTAATCCAGAAGAATATGAACATCCAAATCCCTGGAAAGAAAGCTTTCAGCAACTGGTAACAGTAGCATTCATTTATATTCCAATTTAAAGATGGTTTATACAAGAACCCCAGCTTTTGAAATATGGCTGATTAACAGTAATGATTTCAAGTTTAGTCTTTAAGTTGATGGGACTGAGGTGGTAGGGAGAGATTCTTGTGTTATGCAATAGGGGGATATCTGAAGTTATTTCATGGTTTGAGGCACACTTTAGGGGGAGACACATCACGGTAAAGTGGAGCACTTGAACATCCAGCTCTTCTATGTCTTCCTCATGTTTTACATTACTGAAATTTTGTGGAAGAGATTGTCATGGTCTGTGGTTTGCAAATAAACTTTGAATATATTGTTGCTGTCATATATTACTAAACTAGTGTGCGTGCTGGTTGTCAGATTCATATGCATTCCGTAGTAAACCAAACAGTATATTGATAATATCACTTAGGCTTAAATAGGGATTTACAGCTGATGTGGCTGGATCTGAACAAGTTACCTTTAAGGCATGTGATTGAACCTCCAGTCCAAAGTCTCAAAGGTATTGTAAAGATGGCTTGGTGTAATATCTGAAAAACATAAATAAGGGAAATATGTATCCAGGTGCGTATATTATACAATGCTATGTGTGACTGGTTAGTAAAATTCTGAAGCTTGTTGAGGGCAAGGTTCTTCATTCTGTACTGCATCAAAAGTGAAGGTATAGGATTCTTTTTCCTTTGCCATAGAATTGTAGTTTGTTTTTTGTGGCAAGCTGCTAGAAAATCAAAAGATGGAAATAAGAACATCTGCTGTGGAGCAGATAAGGTACAAGAGGCTTTTTAGTCACCTCAGAGGCTTGTGGTTATGTAAGTAGGTTAGCTTCTTGGCTTAGTCAATCACTTAGGCTCAGACTTTTTGTGATGTTGCCATTTCAAACTGAGCGCCTAATATGGGAGGTCAGAATACTATCCTTAGTCCCTGGAACAAACTGATACCAGCAAATGGCTTATGAATTAGGGAATTAGTAGATCTCTTGTTTGTGGACTCAGATCCACCTGTCTGCAAGCTTATAAACTATTTTCCTTGTTTCAGTACAAAGGAGCACATGTAAAGCCAGGTTTTGCTGAACACTTCTACAGTAATCCTGCGAGATACAAAGGAAGAGAAAACATGTTGGTATGTTTCTAAAGCAGTTGTTAAGAATATTTCTTTATCTTTGCATAGATACTTCCCTGTAAACCTGTCCTTTTTCTTCTAGTATTATGATACTATTGAAGATGCTCTTGGTGGAGTTCAAGAAGCTCATTTTGATGGTCTTATCTTTGTTCACTCTGGTATATATACTGATGAATGGATATATATAGAATCTCCAATCACCATGATCGGTGCAGGTATTTAATCTTTGTCTCAAAGTATGACTTGTGTTAATTATAACCTTAATTACAAAGATATTCTGGTTTATTAAATATCCAGTATAAATGCTCATCTTTCTTCATCAGCTTAATAAGTATTTTCTGTACAAGTGTCACAAACTAAAAGGTAGGTGATGCTTCAGATTGAAGTACCATTGTCTGTGTGTTAGTTCTTGGAATAACTTATTTACCGTTTTATTTCATTAGGATTAAAAAATGAATTTGTCAGGAAGTATACTGAGTTACATGGCTGCAGTTGAAATTTTCAGGTGGCTCTTATGAAATTTGTTTATATATAACCTATCGCCCAAGTAGAATCCAGCAGTGGGAGCAAGCTGAAATTAGTATCTGTCCCATTTTCTTCAGCATCTTAATTTCATCTTGAGGAAGGAAATGAGAGCATCCAGCAGAAAGATTCTGAGACAGGAAGTTCTTTTCTCTGTTCTCCTCCACAAAGGAGAACCTTTGTGGAAAAGGAAGTGAGACTTTTGGAATAGGAAAGATTTAGGAAGTTGGTGTAAGCTAATACATCTGGATAAAAAATGTGGTGCTTGTGGAGCTGTCTGCTTTTCCTGTCCCCACTCTGAGCATGGTAATCCCAGTAGCATGATAGCATGGTAAGAATTTCAACTGTCTTAATGTCTGGTACACACCTAGTTTAAGGGTTCTCAGACCTCTTGCTCCTGTGGTAACCTGAAAGTTATTTTGCTCCCTGCTTTTTCTGAGATACTGTCTGTCTGGGTTGGGGTTTTTTTGTTTATGTGGGGTTTATTTGAGATGGTGTGTTGCTTTTTGTGGGGTTTGGGGGTGTTGTTTGTGAGGGTTTTGTTGGGTTTTACTTGGTTTTTGTTTCTTCCAAGTCCCTCTTTTCAGGTATCTATCTGTTCTGAATACCAGCTGCTTTGTTCTTCAGCAAGCTTATTCTGGCACTTGCCTGAGTTTCACAGCCTTGGCAGCAAGAACAGTTTTGAGCAATGCAGTCAGATTGTTCCAGTGTTAGCCTTAAAACTTGTCCCTGCAGATCTGCAAGGTGCAGCTGTGTTAGTGTGTTAGTTTGTCAGTTCATGACTACATTTCTGAAGCTCATATCCTAAACTTCCCTACTTACAGTGCTTTGATTTGTGCTGTGGAGACATTTTGGAGCACAAACTGGATTCCTTTTGGGTGAGACTAATGTGAGACATGTTCCTGGAATACTCTTATTGCTCTCTAGTAGTTGGTGTACATTCAGTGAGAAGGACCAGGCTAGGACTTGTCCAAAGTCAGTGTCTCTTCTACCTTCCCTGTCCTGCAACACATGTGGTGTGGGTCTGACCCACAGGACTACTTCACTCTGTAGTGCCACTCCTGTCATGCTGCAGTGCTTCCTAATGCAGACGTGGCCTTAGGCAAATAACAAAATAACCCCAGCATCTGTTTTCAGATGACAGTTATAGATGCCAGTACAAACAGGGCAAGTTGTATTCCTGAAGTGCTTAAAAATCCAGAAGAAACTGGATCAGCACTGACCTAGGATATAAAATTTCTCTATTACTTCATGGAACTTGAAACGACATGTTTGATATCTGGTTGAACTCCTACATGTTCTCAGGCTCCTTTTAAGTTTTGAAAGGCCCTCTGCTTTCTCTTCCACTGGAATTAATTAAGTTATTCAGGAAAAACAGCTATTTTAACTACAATTCTTTAAAAGCAAGGGATCTGCATTGTGTATTTTTGTAACAGAAGAGCTGTCTTGGGGAGCAAAACCTCCAAGAGGAATCCAGAAATGCTAGATGTATTTATATTTGTTTCTGGCACTGCTGACTCTTCACTTCCTCAGACTTTCTCCACTGAATGGTGAGTGACATTGTAGAGGGAGTCAATTTTCATTTGTCTGGAAAAGAAAACAAATTAAAGTGAACCACTAAGACTTGGAGAACTTCCTCTTCTCTCTTCACTCTGGCATGCTTTTCAGAATGGTGGGATTAAGGCAGTACCAAATCTCTCCGCAGTTCTACTCAAATGTCTTTAATAGTTTCTTCTGCTGACCTCTGAAGAAGCACACTATTAGAAATGGAGTTTTGCATACCTCGAGCTTTCAAAAAGCTTCTGCTTTCTCATATTAGTAAAAGTGTTCTTGCAGAATAATGCCTGGTATTCTTGGTTTGTTGTTCTATTGAAATTTGGGGTTATTTATTTCTTTCCTTTAATACGTAGGGTGTCAGATTGCTACAGGAATACAAGCCTTACATGGAGTGCTTGTCTCATTCTAGATACAGTCTCTCATCTTAATAACTGAGTTTCAGCAGTTGTACTGACACGTGTCCTGATCTGAGAATCTATATTGAATATGTGTGTTTCCTGTATTTTTGGGGGACACAGATTTCATTTCTCTCCCCCCCTTTATTTTCCATTTGACTTAAATAACATGCAAGTGAAAAAGGGATTATCAAAGGATGTTCTAAGCAAGAAATAAAAACACTAAAAACAATTAGAAGGATTATGGTAGTTTTAAAGGTAGAAAAATCTAAAATCAAGACTGTCATAATTAGGTGTATTTCTTACTTTTGAGTGCCAGAGAACTTTCATATGCCTGAACTTTAAGTGTCTGTTGTGCATCTTTGAATAGAAAATTACATTTTAGTCTAGTTTAGGGCTTTGTTCTTCGCTGTAGATGTTACAGCCTGCAAAATCTAGAAGGGTCTCTGTGTTTTTTGCCTGATATGATTGAAGAGGGGCACAACTGTTTTCTTCAGAAGCTACTTATTTTTCTGTTAATGCACAGAAAAGTGAAATTGTTCTATTCTTTTTGAGGAATAGAAGAATTCTGAGGCAACACCCAGTTAATTTTTAATTCTTTAGGTAGTTCCTTATTACATGTTTTCTGTTGAATTATTTCTAGTGCGAAGTGAATAGTGGTATGAAGCAGAGCTAGACTACCTTAAAATATTTGCAGCACTGCAGTAATGAAAGCAGAGATCTGCCTTTTAGATACTGAGAACAAGCTGGATAATGATGTAAATGTTGCTTCATTCTGACTGGCACCTTTCTGCCCGAGTGATAAAGAATGGGACATACCACTTGTCTGTTGACACTAGTACAAACAACAGAAAGATACCTGCTCGTGAGAAATCCTGTGTGTGGGCTTTTCAATAAAATACAGAGTTTAGGGTAAATAGCTGGTCACATTTACATTGGTGAGTCTCAAGTTGGGAATGATTGAAAATTGCTATCAGGTAATTTATCTGCTATAATATTTTTACATTTCACATATTGGGGAAGGCTTCTTCTGGCTTGCATATTTAATGTGCAGTTTTAAATCAAACTACCTTGCTTGTGAATGAGTATTGTTGAATTTTTACTGATGTGAGACCGTTACCTTGTGCTCCCTCTTCTGGCTGTTGCATACCAATGTCAACGTTTCCTTCCTTTGGATTAAAGATAAAGAATAGAGCAAAGCCTGCTATTAATACAGGAAATCAAATTGCAGATCGTGGGAACTTGCAAAGAGACCACTTGGAAACCTTCTGTACATTCAAAAGTATAGTTCAATCTAATTTTGTAAGATTTTCCTTCTAAAGAATGAGGATATCAATTCAAAACTCCGAATCTTACATTTGAGGAGGATGGGGAGGTCAGTTGTAGGTCATGGGCAGATTCCTAAGTAGTTCTTTAAATTGCTTCAAATTAGTTTTGGAATGTATGTATTTAGCTTTTATTAAAGGGTGTAGAGTACCAAAATAAATTGAACTTAGTAACAGAATTACAGTGCCTCTAGGCTGGTATCCATGTTTAAATTGGTAATTCAGTTTGTGATAAAGAGTAGCCAAAACTAGCTCTGTACAAGAGGTTTTTCTCCTGGTACTAGATACTAAATTGGTGCAGGATTGTCTTAGACTAGTTTCTTCATTGTCTTCGAAACTTTGTTTTAAGGTTTTTCTGACAAGAAGACTATTTATGTGCCAGGAATACTGTTTTTTTCCTTTGTTGTTGTGGACAGAATCTGTAACTCTTAAGGATTTCTTTTCAGTGGCATAAACTGAGACTTAATAAATGTTGTCTTTACAGCGCCTGGAAAAGTAGCAGATAAAGTTATAATAGAAAACACTAGAGATTCCACCTTCGTTTTTATGGAGGGTTCTGAAGATGCCTATGTTGGATATATGACAATCAGGGTAAGAATCCCAAACTTCAGCAGAGCTCTCAATCATCTCATTTTCATGCCTGTGCAGTTAAATAAATGGTACATTGTTGTGTTGTCTTCCTTTTTCAGTTCAACCCTGATGACAAATCTGCTCAGCACCACAATGCACACCACTGCTTAGAGATCACCGTGAACTGCAGCCCAATTATAGATCACTGTATTATTCGAAGTACTTGTACGGGTTAGTGGGCTTTTTATTGTTTGTTATTAACACTGTGTTTCAAGTTCCCAGACTAACCAGGGCAGTAGCACACAAATCGATTGTGATCATTCTTGCAACAGTTCATTTTTTGATGCAGGTGTTTAATACAGGTCTGCAAGCAGTTTTTGTGTGGAAATGGTGTTATTACAGTGACTGCTTTGCATCTAAGACCTTTGTGATAATTTATACTTGGTCTTTTTTTTTATGAGTTCGGGCTCTGGGCAGTTAGTTTAAAATGTGAAAAGTGACAGTTCATATAAACTTACCTGGTTCTGACATAAATACAGTTGTAGCTGCCAGGAGAGAGCATTTGAAGGGGGCACACATGGGACTTTCACATTAGGTTCATTGTAATATGCGCTATTCGGTTTGATGGCATGAAACAATCATGAGCTGTAACTGCTAAGTTCACTTTGCTGTCAAGAGTGGAATGATTCAACATACTCAACATACGAGTTTCTATACAGGCAGAAGAAATGCAGTGTGGAAAGTTAGACTCATTTCACCATCTGAGATAATAAAGAATTTATACCGCCTGATTAGGAAAACATTGGTAGTCCAGATTCAGGAAAGAAAGGGTTAGAGACAGTGGAAGTAAGGGGCTGGGTGGCATTTCAGTCATTTGGCAGGAGGACATGGCAATTGACAGTCACTGCATGCACAACATGGCAAGTTTAATGGATTTGAACACAACCAGATGAAATGGAGGTATGGGAGAATTAAAGTACTGTCTCTTTGCATGGAAATGGCAATATGAACTTTATATACCCAAGTTCAGCTAGTGAAATGGAGTGGATCAACATAGCAGGCTGTGTGTAAAGGTTAACATAGCTCAACATAGAGGGAAGACAACAAAGGAGATCATCACTGAGATAACAAACCCTACACTTCTCTGGTATGAACTTTGGAGGGGGGAATTCTGAAGGGAACTGTAAAAAGAATGGTGGAAGGACATCTCATCTGTGCCTTGCAGAGGGAGATATGCTCTTTCTTGGAGGTTTCAGGCTATCAACTACACTTTCGGTCAAGGCAGCTCTGTGCTTCGAATTGCCATCTGTTCTATTGGAGGCATAACAGCTAATATGCAAAAGTGCTAAAAAAAGAGGAACAAAGGACAGCTAGCTGCTCTCAGTATTTTGAGTTCTTTATTTAATTCTAAATACTGGGAAATTGAAGTATACAAGGAAATGCATACTATTGGTTCCTATGTATCAATACTGGAGACCCTGATAACAAATGAGAAGAATTAAACTCATTTCTTGGATCACATTCAGCTTCATTATAAAAGGAGTTTGAAGAGCTGCATGGCTTCATATTGAAACATGTGCTTATAGACAAGCTAGTAGGTCCTGATGTTTTTGTGAAAATTGTTTATCAAAATTAAGCTTTGATTAATTTTTTCATGCCCACTTCATTATGGAAGACTATTTCTGAGAATTTTGGATTTTTGGTCTCTTAAGTACTCTGGATTTCTGAATGTTTGCTGCATTGAATTATTGCTCTTCTTCTCCAAAATTAAAATTTCTGGTCCAGTTTGGAGGCTGTGTGTAGGCTGTACTATCATCACATATTGATTATTAATTTACATTGACTTTTTTAATCCTACCAAGCCTTGCTCTAACCTACTCAGGAAGTACTGGGTGCGTGTAAAAAGGGAAGAAGAATGGCAGCCTGCCAGAAAGGCTGTTTCCAATGCCATCTCTGAAGTATTGATCCATAAGCATTCACAATTTTCTAGCACATGCTTGATACCCTTCCTGTAGACCTGCAAATTGCATTAAAGCACATTTTTACACTGATATATGTAATACGGGAAGATTTGAGCTATGTAAGTACCAGTGCCTTGCCAGTCCAAAACATCTTTGAAATACTACTGAATAAAGTTTTAAATGCATAGTTTAAGTGGAAGATACTGAGTCTAGAGGTTCTGTTGCTTCTACTGGAGAAGAAATCTGTATTAGTCCTCACCTTGACAGATAAAAGTAGTAGTGGATGGCAGTGTGCCTTTTTTTTTTCCTAAGTATTGCTTAAGTGTGTGCAATCATTATATTCTAAGTAAACAAAATAAAGCTTAAACTAGTAATACATGTGCTTGGTATTCTAAAAGGACCAGTTTCACATGATCAGTAATAAAGACCAGTTGAAGTGAGTCAGAATACAGATTGCTTTCATTTAAATAAGCAAAATGTGAGGGAGGAGTGATGTCAGCACACCACACCAGGAAAGTGTGGGACACCACCAACACACATACACCCCCTGCTACGCACACTCCAACAAAGTACTCTTCCTACCCCCTCAGGAGAACTTGATAAACAAGACAAGATCTAACGTCTGTCTAGAAGAAACTGCTTGTGTCTTAACTTGGGAAACAAAGCGAGTGAGAGCAGGGATGCTAATCCATCAAAGAACAGAAGAATTTGAATGGCAAAGTATTGTGTAACTTTTGTTCCATATTTAATGAGAATAGGCAGGAATGATAAATGTGTTCATACCCTAGAGGGATAATGAAATATGTTCCACTCTTGACAGTAACCGTGGCTGAGGTTAAACAGCTGTAAAAAAAGACATTCTAAAATGATGCAGGAGTTTAGAAAGAACTGGCCAAGAAATCTTCTGGGCTCCTGTTACGTATCAACAGTATCTTGAAACCCGGGTGAGATGGTGTATGTCCTAAGGTGGAGAACAGTGGCACGGGGGAGATTAAGAGGGATGAAGTATGGCAGGTAGTTCTGCTTACTGCTCCTGTGTAGGATAAAGAGGTAGTAAAATTTAGAACTGAAAAAAGCTCGTGTATTTACATCAAGTTATAATGGTTACATCACACAATCAGCAGTTTTGATGACTGACTTTGACTAAAAGAAGGTAGCAGTCCTGGTATGATTGCATACATCCTTGAAAAATACTTGACTGCGGTGTATTGTGCCTTAAGAGATTAGAGATTCACAGAATTACCAGATTAAATAGATGAAAAATACTTTCAGGGTAAATTTAAATGGCTTTTTTTGTGGCTGTTTCAAAGGTGGCTTCTTGACTTTAAGCCATTTATCAGTGGCTTCCAGAGAAGAAATAAAATGCATATTGATGAGGCTTGTAGACAATGAAGACTTATGGCTGAGGGTATCTAAATAACCAGGAGTATGTGTTGCTGCCTTTTTGGAAGGTATCCTCTCAAACAATATTCACGTTACTGTGAATAAGTGTGAAGGCTGTTATATGCAGAACTTGATTTTATTCCTAGTTTTGAAGGATAAATCTCTCCTGCAAAGCTGGAGAATCTTGGGAAAAGCTTAAAGAGTTGTGGGTAAAGATCTAAATATGAGCCCTCCTGTAGTTAATTGGCTAAAAGAAGTGATGTGAATCTTAGTTGCACCAGTGGGAATACTGAGCAGAAGTAGAGAGACCGAATTACGCCTCTGCTTAGTCCTGCTTCAGAGTAAAGTGCTCTTCCCTTGTGTCCATAGCAACATGTGGAAAATTTAGAAACAGTTCCATGAAAAGTCCTTAAAGCAGAAAAATGCGTTTGTCATGAAAAACATACTGACTGCAATTTGTGACTTGCATCAAGGAGAAGGCTGAAGGACTAAATTGCTTGCACTAAATACGTACATGCATTGGGCATGGCGTACACGAGTATAAAGAGAACCAGGAGCCGGGTACTAAAGCTAGAGGAATTCAGATAAGCAATTAAAAAGGACATTAACAGGATAGCAACCCTGTCACCAGCTATTAAGCTTTATGGTGGTTTCTCAGTTGTTGGAAATGCTCAAATCAAAATTAAATGTGTTTCTAAAAGATACACACTGAAGTTCCTGTTACTAGAATTGAAGTAGGAATTAATTCAGGGAATCATTATAGATTGTATTATTCATAAGGTCAGACTTGACAATCAAAATAATTTCTTTAGGATTAAAAAAAAACCCTCTGTAAATGAGTCTATGAATTATTAAAGCACAGTCTTTGTGGTTCTGTGCTAGAAGGTAATATGAAAACTGACTAATAGAGCATGTACTGGCTTGCTTATGTAGTAATGTTTAATTGTGGATAAGGTGTGTGTTAAGTAGGCCAGATAAACCAGGATGAGCTCTGACCTTTCTGAAATCACCATGAATCCACAATTTGTTTTTAGCGGCTGTAGAATTTCATGTTTTCTTATTTGATGGAGTTCAGGGAATTGAGCTGACCTGATGAAGCCTTAAGCAGTTCGAGTCCTTGATGCCTACAAAGGGTTTATTTTCTGGGTGATGGTATGGTAGCTAAAATGATCCAAGGAGCTTTGTAATTCAGCTGGCAAGAGACCTGTTGGTTTCTGATGCGTATGTAGTTTTGTACTACACTACATGCGATTGCGTTGTTTGTATCCTGCTCATCTTTAGATAGACAGTGTGTCTTTGTATGCTACAGAAATACTATTTGTTTGGGCTCTTGGAATTACGGGGTTAGGAAAATTTGAAGGGAAGTAAAGTAAGGGAGTAAATACAGGATTTTACTGTGTTTCTGTTGTCCTTTGATGTGAACAGTCAGTATAGAGTCAGCCTAACATAGAGAAATAAGTGAGTGACAACTGTCATAAGCATGAATCAATATATAAACTGTTGTCCATTCTGGCAGTCATATACAGGTGCCCCTTGCAGAGGGATTTTAAACCAGTTCCTACCTCGGTTTCTGCCTCTGCAAGATGATGACATGTGTTTTCTGCCTGTGGTTTGCAGTGCTTTGGCGCTGTGCATGCCGAGTCCTTTTGAAATACCAGTTCACACTAACTTTTCTTGCAAAAGCACTGCCAGACTATTTATAAATACACTCTGCTTTGAAGCTATGGTAACTGTGCTGTTTTCTTCCAGTTGGCTCTGCAGTATGTGTTAGTGGCCAAGGAGCTTGTCCTACTATTAAACACTGTAACATCAGCGACTGTGAAAATGTTGGACTTTACATTACAGACCATGCGCAGGTATTTTTCAGTATCAGTTTCTTTACTCTGATAAAATGGTTTGCTACCGGCCTTGATTCCTGTTTTAATTTCCATCTTTATTTCCTAGGGAATATATGAGGACAATGAGATCTCCAATAACGCATTAGCAGGGATTTGGGTTAAAAACCATGGAAATCCCATTATCAGACGGAATCACATTCACCATGGACGTGATGTTGGCGTTTTCACTTTTGACCATGGCATGGTAACGTACCTGTTTTCCTTTGAAGAAAGAAATATAGATGCTGCATAGCTGATTTTCCCTGTCATTGAAGAAAGGTTCAAAAAAGATGCTTTTACATGTGACAGGTATTTTAAAATATGCCTACTGTTCTCTTACCCTTCAGTGGATAACTCCACTTTAAAGACATTATTAGCTGAAAGAGGTTTAAGAAAGGGTTTTGCAGCTGATTGGCAGCCTGTTACATCAAATTATGTTACAGTGACAAAATACCTCTTGAAATAGGATGTAAATGGTGGGCTTACATTTACACTATCACTGCATTCCTTTTTCTTTGAAACAGAATGAAAAATAAGGTGCTAGATTTAAAAATGAACTAAAATGCTCTGTGGAGTCTTAGTCTTATTTTCACATTAAATCTCAAACAGGGTATGTCCAGCTTCTTTGGGAAGAAGACTTGTCTAGCATGGAGTTATACTGGAATTTTAACATGGAATTTCCTTGCAGAATTCAGGCCTTCTTCCATAAAAAATGTTTTGGGTTTTGTTTTTTTTTTTCCTGTGGGATGAAGGCGATAAGTTCTGTGTAGCAGTAAAGTAGCAAGTAATGACTTTGCATAGCCCTTGAAATAAATTTTGCCACTGAAATTATTGTTATTATTATTATTATTCTTCCCTGAAATTGGTCAAGGCCAGGTTGGACAGGGCTCGAAGGACAGGGTTGCTACCTGGTCTAGTGGAAGATGTCCCTGCCTGTGGCAGCAGATTGGAACTGTATGATCTTTAAGGTCCCTTCCAACCCAAACCATTCTATGATTCTGTGCTTTTATTTGCTGATATATTTTAGGGTAATATTGTGCATGTCATCTAACAGTGCCAAATCATTGTTTTTCCTGCTTGAATGACAAAGTCCCAGTTCCCTCCACCCAGCTGGCAAAAATTAGTGGTTTTCTTCTAGTCACTGTTAATATGGCAGATCTTTAAGGATGCTTTCCATAGAGTACAACAGCTCTTGGTTCTCAGGTCTAAGAAATCATGAAAGGAAGGTGAGAGACTGGCATGTCTGAGTCAAGACCTGCTGGTCAAAATAAAGGCAAGAAGGAAATGTATGGGCAGTGGAAGCAAGGACCAGTATCCTGGGAAGAGTACAGGGTCTCTGCCCAGTTGACCTCAGGGATGGACTCAGGAAGTCCAAGGCACAGATGGAGCTGAGCTTGGCAAGGGATGCAGAGAATAAGATTGGCTTCTACAGGTATGTCTGCCAGTAAAGGAAGGTCAAAGAAAGCGTATCCCCTCAATAAGCAGAACTGTCAAACTGGTAACAACAGACAAGGAAGGAGAAGGCTGAGGTACTCAACTATTTACCTCAGTCTTCACTGGCATCCTCTCTTCCCGCACCTCTCAAGTGGATGGACTGGGGAGCAAAGTCCCTCGCACTGTAAAAGAAAACAAGGTTTGTGATCATCTGAGGAACTGGAACATACGTAAGTCTATGGGACCTGATGAGATGCATCCCAGAGTCCTGGGAGAATATGCTGGTGTAGTTGCCAAGCCACTCTCCATGGTATTTGAGAAGCCCTTGCAGTCGGGTGAATTCCCTGTGACTGGGAAGGGGGAAACATTGCACCCATTTTTAAAAAGGCTAAAAGGAGGAGCCTGGGAACTGCCAGCCTGCCAGCCTCACCTCTGTGCCTGGGAAGATGATGGAACAGATCCTCCTATAAGTTACACTAAGGCATATGGAGGATAGAAGTGTGATTCAAGACAGCCAGCATGGCTTCACTAAGGGCAGGTCCTGCCTGACCAACCTAGTGGCCTCCTATGGTGGAGTGACTACATCAGTGGACAAGGGAAGAGCTACACATCATCCACAACATTGTCTACCATAAGACATCCTCATCTCCACTCTGGTGGGAGGGTTGTTTGGTGGATGAGGAATTGGTTGGATAGTTGCATCCAGAGGGCACAGGTTAATGGCTTGACATCCAGATGGAGATTAGTGACAAGTGGTATCCTTCAGGGGTCTGCATTGGAGCAAGTACTGTTTAATATCTTCACCAATGACATGGTGGAAGCGAGTGCACCCTCGGCAAGCTTGAGATGACACCAAGCCGAGTGGTGCAGTTGATGCACCTAAGGGATGGGATGCTATCCAGAGGGAGCTGGACAAGGTTGAGAAGCGGGCCCATGTGAATTTTAACAAGGCCAAGAGAAAGGTCCTGTACCTGGGTCGGAACAACCCCTGGTATCAGTACAGGCTGGGGGATGGAGGGCTTGAGAGAAGCCCTGAGGAGACGGATTTGGGGTTACTAGCGGATGAAGGGCTCGACATGACCCAGCAGTGTGTGCTTTCAGTCCAGAAACGTATGCCGGGCCACATCAAAAGAAGTGTGGCCAGCAGGAGGTGATTCTGCCCTCCAGGTCTCATGACAACTCACCTGCAGTGCTGCATCCAGCTCTCAAGTCCTCAGGATAGGAAAGAAATGCACCTGTTGGAGCAGATCCAGAGGAGTCTGCAAAGTTAGAGGGCTGGAACACCTCTCCTGTGAGGAAAGGCTGAGAAAGCTGGGCTTTTTCAGCCTGGAGAAGGTCCAGGGAAACCTTATTACAGCCTTTTAATACTTAAAATAGGCTTATAAAAAGATGGGGACAAACCACAGCAAGGGTCTTTTGTGCTAGGACAAGGGAGGATGTCTTTAAACTAAAAGAGGGGAAATTGAGACTGTATATAAGGGAGAATTTTTTTATGATGAGAGTGGTGAAACATTGGAAGAGGTTTCCCAGAGAGGTGGTGCCCCACCTCTGGAAACATTCAGGGTCAAGTTGCATGGGGCTCTGGGCAATCTGATCTAGTTGAAGATGTCCCTGCTCATTGTAGGGGGGAGGGTTGAACTGATACCGCAGAATTTGATTATCTTGCCAAAGTTGTTGGATACTGCAGGACATGGATTGCCTATGACTTTGGTGATAGGGAATAACAAACTGTATTGTTAGTTGCTTTGGAGGTTTTACTTCTAAAGGTGCTGTAGGTAAATAGGAACCTCTTTGGTGCTGTGCTGCTGCTGTAATGAAAAACTCAGTGTAACAGACTTGATCTCAGAACACTGCTAAGAATGAGGTCAACCAAACCATTGCATGTTTCATGTACTCTGGGAGCGTATTCCCCTCCCTGCATTTTGGTCCTAGCCTTACTTCCTGACACTTCTAGTCTAGCTATGGCTAAATACATGCTAGGCCTGTTCTTTGGCAAGACCACTATACTTAGACCTATGCTAATGTTATATCCACAGATGTTCTTCGTGAGTAAATGTCTTCTATCGTCTAAGTAGTTTTGCTGGTAGATTGTACTTATTCCCTGAGAAAGATAAGTAATACTTGTAAAAATGCAAGCATTAGCCAATAATGGCTTAGACTAGCTGAGAAAGATGAGTCCCAAGTCACACTTCTGCAGGCGTAGCTTGGGTGTAGACTGGACTTCTGTTCTCTCATTTCAGTTTTCTCACTTTTTATCATCTGACCTTTGGAATCACTGTTCCTTATGTATCCCTCATGTATTCCATCTTGCTGTCACCACCCCTTACCCCCCCCCCCCCCCCAAAACCAGCTTGTTCAGAGATCTAACTACAGCAAACATTAATTTCAAACTTAGTCATCCGATGTTTGCTCCGAGGAAACTGTAGCTCACCATTTTGAAGTAATGTTATTCCTAAATAAAATGTTTATTAATTCAGGTACTAAATTGCTTTAGCTTCCCTACTGAACTTCTACATCAGGGTTTTCTACAGTGTGTTATGTGTTGGGGGCCTGTTGATTAAGTCTCAGATGCCTGTTGAATAGAATAATAATTTCTCGTAATAAGGCATTCCTTTGGGGAAATAAATTTCCATAATTTTGATGAATGATTAATGCAATTATAGCTAATACATAACATAGCAAAGCTTTCTGGGAAGAGGAAGAAGAGAAGCAGCTGGTTTTTAAAGATCAACATTTTTAGCCGTGACTGGGTGATTTTAGGTGCACTAGATTGTGGATCTTTTTTTTCCCTTTGGTGTCTTCCTTCCCTTGTAAGTACTTGTTCTATTGCTTTAGTTCTAACCCAGACCTGGTTGGGTTCCTGATGAGTGTTGGCAGGCTAGAAAGAGAAAATCCACTGTGGATAAAATCTAGTGAGGCTTTTGTCCCTACTACTGTAGATGTTGTTTGGCTATTTTGCAAAGAGTAGTGTCAACATAAGATGTTGTGTCTTTGTTTTACATTATCTCATTGTCTGGACGCTGCCACTGCCTCATTTAAGCTATATTGTATAAGCCCTCCTAATCAGCTTCAGTGGATACGTAGATCCCTGCACCCCTCCAAGGCTTATACAGGCTCAAAACATTGATGAAGTTATTTAAGCTACAGACAACTGGTAAAGGAGCGTGCTTCAATAACTCCTGGAGGGAAGATGTCTGTATGCTTGAGGGTTAATTGGAAAGTCTGGCTAGGAGCTGCTTCTTGGTGTAAGCACTGAAGTATAAATATTAAATATGTGAGTATTGAAATATTAAAAAATTAAAAAGCCAGACTGAATTCACTTGATTAATTTTAAATACGAGTGTATTTGAACCGTTTTCTTACCAGTGGAATGCCTGTTCCAATGCTGTGATCAGTGTGATAGCACAAGCAAAATGAAATAGAAATAAATGTTTCCTTTTTGTTTAAAGGAAACACTAACACATTAAAGAGAACATGTGAGTAATATGTCTCAGCTGCAAAAATTAATGAAACCTTTCTTAGTCATAAAGTCCTTTGAAAGATTCCCCCCTCCCCTTCCATCTCAAAATCTTCTTTTGGCAGTGTCCTCTGTTCTGCATCACACTAGTGATAAAGTTGATGAGATGGCATCATTGGCAGTATTTACACCCTCTTTGAGTGACATGGTATCCTTCTGATACAAATGCTACATATCTAAACAAAATCATGAATTTTCTGTGTTCACTTCTCTCACTTCCCTTCTGTTATTTTTGAGGGTGGCTTTTTTTCCCCCGTTGCTTGTGACTGTGAAGTGGGATAAGTACATTCCAGTGCCAAATTCCTGGCCTACACGTTCTTTTCCCGTGGGTTTCTGTGCTGGAGTGCTGCCTTTGAAAGGTTCAGGAGTGCTTTGTTTTTCAGTTTCATGCTCTCAGACTATTCTTTGTGTTTGGATACTTGTAGAAACTTCACCTCTTATTTCTAAACTGGCAATCTTCTGACGTTTGCCTTCGTGCTTGTGCCAAACATTTAGCAAGCAGGCATCAACACTGCATTGGCAGCCCTCAGTGCCCTGCACTGACCTCTCGTGCCAGTTGCCTAAGACAAGTTAGAAGCATTTGTCATAAATTGTATTTAGTAGTTGTATGCAAGCAGCAGAGGAGTTCCAGTTTATCGTAAGAGTAAGCGTAGTTTTACAGTTTAAAGCTGAGAGGCATTACACTTGTTCAGCCTGGAGAAGAGAAGGCTCCAGGGAGACCTTAGAGCAGCTTCCAGTGCCTAAAGGGGCCAACAAGAAATCTGGAGAGGGACTTTTTACAAAAACATGTAGTGACAGGACAAGGGGGAATGGCTTTAAGCTGCCAGAGAGAAGATTGAGGTGAAACATTAGGCAGAAATTCTTCCTTATGAGGGTGCTGAGCTGCTGTCGCAGAGATCCCAGAGAAGCTGTGGCTCCCCCATCCCTGGCAGTGTTCAAGGCCAGGTTGGATGGGGCTTGGAGCAACCTGGTCTAGTGGAAGGTGTCCTTGCCCATGGCAGGGGGTTGGGACTGGATGAGCTTTAAGGTCCCTTCCAACCCAAACCATTCCGGGATTCTATGAATTACACCTGCAGATAGTGTTCAGACATGGTCTCAACAACTGCAGAATTACAGTGGTTTTAACTGAATCAGCTCAAGGTCAGCAGTTCAGCTTAAGCTGACCCTGCATGAGGTGGACTAGGCTTTTTAATGCAGTTTCTCCTTATTAATATTGAATGTTATAGCATTTTACCTCTCAGAAAGCCTTGACTTTCTGACCCGGCATTCAGTCTTATTGGGAAATCTGAGATATAGATTTATATTTTTTAGTTCTGCTAAACTTTTGAGGAGCATTTCCTTCACAGAAGCTTACAGCAAGTTCTGTTTCTACTCAATCAGCAGTCCTACTTTTTTAGGAAGGTGGAAAGCAATAACTTTGAAGGCTCCGTTTTCTGTTTTCTGATGAAATTAAACTTGTACTGTGCTGTCAGGTGATGTTACGGTATTCTGGGCCTTAGTGGCAGAGTACAGTTCATGTACAGATACTTCTGTTCCTCTCTGAAGTTGAGTATTATGTAGATACACTGGGACAGAAGCAAAGGAGCCTTCTTTCTCTTCTACTTCATTTCCAAGCAAGTTTAAAGGTTACACAGTGTATGTACTGTTTTCAAGAGTTAAAAGGATTTCTTGCATGTCTTCTTACTGTTAAATAACAGTGCTTGCTGAAGCTTGCAGAGATGTTGCTGACCACATGATAAAATCTCTGCTGGTTTGCAACCTGACATGGAATCTGAAACGGCTGTGGTGAAGCACATCTGAAATACCTCTTCTTCATCATGTTGCTGTAGTCGCAACATACTTGGCACTCAAGGGGAAGATGATATGTGAAGTAATTAAAAAGATACTAAACCAAGTATAGTAATACTTTAATTGAAATGATATATTCCATTAAGAGGATTAAGCTCTATACCGAATAGTCGTATTACTTAAGTTTCTCTGAAGGCTTCATTTTAAGTGAAAATGAGGACAAGGAAGCGGTTCCTTTTGGGATAAGAAGTCCCAAAGGCTGCCTGTTGACAGGAAGGTGTGTTTCTGAGATCTCCTTTAGATTCCCCTGTCTCTCTGAAAACATCTTGACTCACTCTGAAGAAATCTAATCCTAAATCCTTGAAGAAAATACTTCCTGGATATTTACAGAAAGTAGATTGTTTCCTTTCCATTTTGTTTTATTTGTCTCCTGGAGGGGCCTGGGGAGCGAAGCTGTGCACACTGATAGTATGTTTTTTTGAGCATGTTTAATCAATGCACTGTCTTCCCTGGCTGCAGTCCTCAAAGCAGGAAGAAGTGCCTGCTGCCTTGATTTCCTCATTGAACTTTATGTATGTATATCTGCTTGTTTGTAATCCAGATACGTTTGATGAAATCCCTTAGCAATACTGCCCCACAGCACATAAGTAAGAGTGCTTTCTCCTTAAGCTGGCAGTAACTTGAGTAATTCCTGGGTGGTAGGTAGCAGAAACTCCAGGACTGAGGTGCTTTTGGTTGTAGGTCATGTGAGTACAAACGCTGGAATCCAGCTACACTGAGCAGTAGGAGGAGTTGTGCTTTTCTTGTAGTTTGTAAGTAAAACAAACCTCACAATTAGCAAGACTAAGTAACCAACTGAAGTGGCTACAGGAGAAACAGTATTCAGGCAAGATGCCTGTGAGGTTGTAGAAGACCAATGGAAGTTGGGCCCCTTTCCTTTTCAGTCAGATGTTTTACCTATACACATTACCAGTTCAGTAAACAGCTAATCTTTTGCATCATGAGGACTGATAATGCTAAAACTGTGGCTGGAATCATACAGATAGTTTATACTATAGATGTCTGTCTCTCTCTGCTCTACAAAGCCATCTAGGAGAAAAGGAGAAAGTAAGATTGAGTCATGTTGGTTTTCAGCTGTATGTTCTTGGATGTAAGGAACAGTGTAGTTTTGTTGGTTGTCAGCAGCAGAGTAGTGCTCTGAATGTCACATGTGCTGCTTTTGGTCTTGCTCTCCGCAGCTGCCTGCTGGAGATGGTCTGGGTTAGAGCTTTCCAGAACTTGCATCCAAGCCATCCACAAATTAAAACACATTGCTTAGTGATTGTCCACCATCTCCAATAAGAGATGCTTCTTCTTTTTCAGTTGTTCCGTTTCTCTTCTTTCAGTTGGGAAAAATGGGCATATAATCCCATTAAAATTCACCTCAAAGAATAGGTTGACTTTTAGTATCAAAGTGTTCCAAAACGGTGTCAGAAAAATGGTCTGCCATTTGCCAGATGAATTTTCAGATGGACCAGTTCTTGATGCTGCTACGCGAGTGCTTGTTGGCATGGCAGAAGGAGCATGGCCAGGATGGCTTTGTGGGACATCTTCTTGTCTTTTTTCTTCATAGCTATAGGGTTTTTGTAAAGCCTTTGTTCAAATACAGTGTTGGTGTAGGCCTGCTATTACTACTGCAGTGTCTAAATGGAAGTGTGCACCCTTTTGAAAAGGGTGAGCTGGGGGGAAACTTTACCAGTTGGTTGTTCAGACCAGTCCAGCCCTGGAAAAACTACTCCCACATCCACATGTATTTATTCTGACCAGTTATTTCAAAGAAATTTAGAAGACTTTTTTTACTAAATCAGTCATATTCTTACCAAATATATATGGTTCTGAGTTTGAAAATAAGTAGGTAGTCTTCCGATAGCAGTGTCCTTTTCATATAAAGCCTGTGGGCTTTATGGGCTTTGAAAGGAGTCTGATCCTTAGGAGCTGCTAAGGAAACCTGACATTCAGTCCTCTTTGAGGTGGCATATCCAGAGTTGCCATTTTTTTCTTGGTATTCCATAGATAGTAATAAATAGCAATGCAAACACAGTGTCTTTGAAACACTTACCTTTTTTTAGAGGGGGAAAAAGTAACTAGCTATGTAAGTATTTATGTATTGTCAGTTTTGGCACTGTCTTCTTTTAAATGAGGATTGTATTTAGAGGGGAGAGAGGGTAAGGAATAGCCTTAATTTTAACAAGGACTTTTAAAGGAAACTGCATTTTTGTGTGTGTGTGTTTTAAGGGTTATTTTGAAAGCTGCAACATACACAGAAACAGGATAGCAGGTTTTGAAGTGAAAGCGTATGCCAACCCTACAGTAGTTCGGTGTGAAATACATCACGGCCAGACTGGAGGAATCTATGTTCATGAAAAAGGAAGAGGACAATTCATTGAGAACAAAATCTATGCAAACAACTTTGCAGGTGTTTGGATTACCTCAAACAGTGACCCAACAATAAGGTAATTTTTTTTCCTCATTGATGTTTTGTTACTTGGAAGAAGAGATTAGATGGGGATGGGAAAAGAGCAATTTTATGTCATTTATTTGTTATTTCTTTTATTATTGGGTTCAGACTTAAAAAGAGAAGATTTAGGTTATGTATAAGGAAGAAGTTCTTTACCTGAGATTGGTGTGGCCCTGGCACAGGTTGCCCAAAGAAGCTGTGGCTGCGCCATCGCTGGCAGCGTTCAAGGCCACACTGGATGGGGCTTGGGGCAACCTGGTCCAGTGTGAGGTGTCCCTGCCTGTGGCAGGCAGTTGGAACTGGATGAGCTTAAGGTCCTTTCCAACCCAGACCACCCTATAATTTGATTTATAATGAAGTGAAAGTACTTTTGTATATGTATGAAAGTAAAATTGCTGTCTTGTGTTTGGTTGAACTGCATTTTTAATTTGCATGTATACTTGGAAGTATGTAGTTCTCAAAGCAACAGACCATAAATTTTCTTTTTTAAATCTGACTGTTGTACAGTCCTAGGCACTACATACCTGTGTACACTGTATTATAATAATTTCATAATGTGGATACTTCTGTTTCTTAGGGGCAATGCAATTTTTAATGGGAATCAAGGTGGTGTTTATATCTTTGGTGATGGAAGAGGCCTTATTGAAGGAAATGACATTTATGGTAAGATGATTTGCTTATTGCCTCTTGAATTCTGAGCCAAACCAGTGCATAAGTTGTCTGAAATAACATCTTTTTGTTAACAGGTAATGCATTAGCAGGAATACAGATTCGAACAAACAGCTGTCCCATAGTTCGACACAACAAGATTCATGATGGTCAGCATGGTGGAATTTATGTAGTGAGTATTACCTACAAGCAGGCATACAACTTTGTTTCCTCTTCGTATCAAGGTTGGGAAAGGGTGCTCTGTAAATGTTTGATTGTATTTACAATGACTAAAGTTCTTACGTTATAAACTAGGTTAATTCTAATAGACTGAAGGTGGTGCTGACATTTAAAAGGATGTCACTAAATTATTACAGAGTAAAATGTGTAAAATTGGATGATGACAGAATTTCACCATTCCTTGGTTAAAAGCTTTTTAAAGGCTTAGTGTTCATAGCAGATTGTCATTATTTAAGAAAATAGACATCTGTTTAGCTCTTTTGGTGTTTAATGTGCTTATCGCTATCCTCAGAAAATACTTGGGGTTTGCCTTCAGGATGCTATACATTGCAACTGCTGTATGGTCCTGTATTGTAAAAAGGAGGAATCAAGTGCAGTTCCCAACATGTGCAAGGGCTCTGCTAACTGAACTGAAAGAGCTGTCAGGTTCTCCTAAGCAATATCAGACTTTGAGAGAGAATTTGCCCATCTTTCTACCAAAAGTTACCTGTGATTCTGCTGATGATTCAAGTGTGCAGCTTCATCTGTTCGTTCTGTAAATCTAACCAGAACAGATTAACCTGACCAAGAATACGCTGCTTTACTTTTAAGCACAGCACATGGTAAAGATACCTTGAGAGACATGTCAATTTTTTTTGGCCTGGTGGATAGGGCTGGCTGTAGGTTTATGTGCTGGGTGCCATAGCTTTCATCAGATATGGCACTGGGGTGGTGCTTTTTCTACCAGCAGCTTGCAGAGGTTTGCAAAGATTACTGCAGACCCTTGAGATCATTGAATCACTGAATGGGTTGGGTTGGAACGGACATTAAAGCTCTCATCCAGTTCCAACCCCTGCCACAGGCAGGGACACCTTCCACTAGACCAGGTTGCTCCAAGCCCCGTCCAACCTGGCCTTGAACACTGACAGGGATGGGGCAGCCACAGCTTCTCTGGGCACCCTGTGTCAGGGCCTCAGCACCCTCACAGGGAAGAATTTCTTCCTAATGTCTCATCTCAATCTCCCCTCTGCCAGGTTAAAGCCATATCCCCTGGTCCTGTCACTGCAGGCCCTTGTCAAAAGCCCCTCTCCAGATTTCATGTAGGCCCCTGTTAGGTACTGGAAGAATGTTACAGGGTCTCCCTGGAGCCTTTTCTTTGCCAGGCTGAGCAAGGCCAAGATACAATGATTTACATGCAGAGTGGTCTTTGTTTCATGGCAAACATTCAGCATCATGACATACTGTTACTAAAAAATAATACTCAAAAAAGAATTACTTTTCTATGGTAAAGAATACATACTGGGGAGGGATGGGTACAGCCAGGAAAACAGTATTGGCTGTTGGCAGATTATCTCAACTCTGAAACTGTCTTGTGTTCAGCATGAAAAAGGACAAGGTGTAATTGAGGAAAACGAAGTTTACAGCAATACTTTGGCTGGAGTCTGGGTGACAACAGGGAGCACTCCAGTCTTGAGGAGAAACAGAATACACAGTGGGAAACAAGTGAGTGTTGCTCTGTGGCTACAAAGGGACCACTGAGGATAAAGTTCTTTTGTGTTTTCATACTTCATACTTTGGGATTAATAATTTAATTCTCGATGTACTAGGTTGGAGTTTATTTTTATGACAATGGACACGGCGTTTTAGAAGACAATGACATCTATAACCACATGTACTCAGGGGTCCAGATAAGGTAAAGTGTATTCTGGTTTGACATCAAAACAGATGTGGCTTGTTTTGTGCTCTTCTGTGCCTTTTTAACTGTCCTTGCACTCCTGTTTCTAAAAATAACTGTTTTGGAAATCCAGTATGTCTGAATACCTTCTGCTTCAGCTTAGAAAACAGTTCTGCCGTTATAATAGCTAGGATGTTGAATAGAATGTGTGGCCCTTGAAATCTGTAAAGCTAAAATATAATTGCTTGCTTGGAAATAACTCTATTTTAGTAAGATTTTTAAGCAGCAGGATCTATGGGGCACTTCTTTAGAGGTGTTCTAAACACTGGGAAACAGTAACCTGTTTTACATGACTTTTTGCTCTCTAGAACTGGAAGCAACCCCAAAATCAGACGCAACAAGATCTGGGGTGGTCAGAATGGTGGTATTCTTGTCTATAATTCTGGTAGGTTTGTTTTTCACGTTTATCCAGAACTGTTCATGTTTTGCAATATTACCTTTTCCCATTTATTATCCTTTTTGATTTTATTTTTTTTCCACCCTTCCTTCAATTTTAGGGCTTGGATTTATAGAAGACAATGAGATTTTTGATAATGCAATGGCTGGTGTATGGATTAAAACAGACAGTAATCCTACACTAAGAAGAAATAAAATCCATGATGGAAGAGATGGAGGCATCTGTATATTTAATGGGGGAAGAGGTAGTTTTTTCCCTTACTGTGGCATATACTGAATATTCTGGATAAGAGTTACAGATTAAGCAGTGTCCTTTTGAAAGTGCTCTTTAGAAACCTATCTCTCACCTTCTGAAGTAATGAAGTAGTTACAATGAACATAATATGGGTGCTTTTTAGACTTAATTACCACTAATACTGAAATCTGTGGGAGGCAGAGGTAATTAATCTCATCCAAGATGACTGTTGGATTGCTGCTTAGGGCAGTCCTTTTATGTCATCTGCTTTTGCTTTGCTATTTGACTGAAAGACAGTATTTAATTCAAGCCATACAGCCAAAATACTGCATCTGAACAGTTCAGGTTCAGCCAGTATCAAAGGTTTACTGGGGGGGGGGTGGTGTAAAAGTAAAAACACATCTCCCAGGAGGTATATTTGTAAACTTAGAAGTGGTCCTCCTCTGAAATCCCCTGCTGACTGTTGTGTGTCCCAATACCAGATTCTGATGTTTTGTAGGCAATCAGTTGCTGTAAATGAGCTTTAGTTTCAAGTTAAGCACTTTAAGGTAAACCTGTCCTGCAGTAACAAAACTGCAAGTTAAGCCTTGCTTTGGCAGGCTGCTCCTTCTAGAAGACAAGAACAGAAAGGTGTTAGAAAAATGGAAGAAACCTTTGGGAAGTGTAAAGACTTAGTTTTTCCCCAAAAGTAAACCAGGGTTTTCTGTAATGGTGCATATGATCCCAAATTCTATCTGTATGCTGAAAAAATACATGGTTATGCACTGAGGATCACTTTAAACTTGTCTTGCTAGCTTCACTGCCGGTGGGTATTCCCCAAATGAAAGGTATTAGCAGGGTGATGATACACGAGATGTTTTGCAAGTACTTCACAGGATGGTGACTGGTAAGGAAATGTTAACAAGCTCCAGTGTGGTGTTTGGTCTGTCACAGGTCTCCTGGAAGAGAACGATATCTTCAGGAATGCTCAAGCTGGTGTTCTTATCAGCACCAACAGCCACCCTGTACTAAGGAAAAACCGAATATTTGATGGATTTGCTGCAGGTTTGTGTTGTTCAGATCAAGTCTTGGAAGTGTTAGAGCTTAAGAGCAAGCTCCTCACAAAGCTAACACTGAGATTGTCTACCCCACAGTACTGAGGGATTTTATCAGAGATTGGGGATATCCTTCTGTGTATTCTAGAAATCATTTCAGAACTGTAGCCAGAATATCTTTACAGCAGCCTCTGGAATTCCTGGATGTTGAGGAACAGCACATGTTCTGCTTCTCATTTGTCTGGGAAATACTTT
This sequence comes from Pezoporus wallicus, assembly GCF_028554395.1. Lineage (NCBI taxonomy): Eukaryota > Metazoa > Chordata > Aves > Psittaciformes > Psittacidae > Pezoporus > Pezoporus wallicus. The sequence continues at coordinate 2,086,744 of NW_026636333.1, read as the reverse complement.
TTTCATTATTTTCCTTTAGAAGTAATTGAGGAAGCTATCTAGAGCATATTAGTAGCTGATCTGCTGGATGTCAGTTTGAATATTTTATCAGTGCTTTAAAAGGTTGGAAACAGCAAATAGACGTTTTAAAGAGATCTGAATTTTACATCTCGAGTTCAACTTTCTCACTCCACAAAGTTGAAAAATGAATAAAATGAGCATTCCTTACTCCAAAAGAGATGAGGAATGTTTGGTAGCGATTTTTGTGCAGTTTGCTGTTTAATGGTTGCAGTTCCATCCGTTTTCCATTCCAACTAAATTTGCATTCTTGAGTTTTCTCCCATCTTTCTTTCAGAAGAAGGAAGTTTTCTGAGAAGAGCCTCTAAAGGTGGTGTTTCAGTGTGGTGGGGGGGAAGGATAGGTTGCTGTCAAGAGCAGTCCTGGACAAATGACTTGGAAGACACAGGTTACAGATAAAAGCTGAGATTTAAAGAAATGAATTTTAGCTTACCCATCTTTAGAACTTTCTTTTTTCAAAGATACTCTAAGAAGGGTAAGGTATGTGCACAAGCACTTTCAGATCTACATGAAGATGACAGCTTTAAGCATCCAAAAATCATATCCCTCTTGAAAATACACAGTCACAATGCTGTTTTATTATCACATAAAGTAATAATGTATTGTTACGGCCAGCTGTAATGGATGTAGTGGAAGTATATGAACCTCAGCTTTATAGCAAATGACAGTGTAATTTCCAGCTGTGTAAGTTTCCTTTTTCCCCCTGAGTTTATGAGGGTTAAAAAAACCCCAGCCAAGTACAGATCATGGTAAGAGGTACAAATGCACAATCACGAAGGGTTTAACTTTCCCCCTTTCTTCTTTTCTCTTCCCCTGACCCAACAAAGGTATTGAAATAACAAATCACGCAACTGCAACGTTAGAAGGCAATCAGATTTTCAACAACCGCTTTGGAGGTTTATTTCTTGCATCTGGTGTCAATGTCACAATGAAAGGTGAGCCTGAGCCCTCGCTGGTTGGGTTTGTTCGCTTTGCAGGTTTTAATTTGCTACTGGGTTTGGGGTTTACCATGCCATTCTTTTTACCATTTCTGGCTCAGGTCTGGTAGTTGACACCAAGAGTTTCAGCTGAAGGTGATGAGCAATAACTTCAGTTACTGGGTCTAAAAATCTAGGATAGCTTTAGACAAAAGCAAGTTAAGGTTCATATATCAGAGCTCTGTTATTAGCTCTCTGTTTCTGAGCTGGGTACTGTACTTTGGGCCACCTCAAATTTCAATTAGCAGAATGGCAATTCCTTTGTCATATATCTGAATGCAAGTGTCCAGCAAAGAAGCATGTCTCACTTGGCTTTTAGGACCTAAAAACATGAATACTCACAATCTCAAATCCCTTTTTTCAGAAAACAGGAACAGATTGCATGCATAAAACTCCCATGTATAGTGGGGAAGTGTGCATGAGACAAGATCCTCTTGGAGGAGATTGGAATGATGGTTTCAATGACAGGCAGCTCCAGGAGGTTATTCTAGAAGAAAAAGGTTTGGTTTGCAGAGTTTTTACCCACTTGGCTGTACTTTATCTCCTTTAGACCACATAAACATGAGCTCTGGCTCCCTGCTTCACAGCCCCTGGGCTTGCCAACTGCATCACTCAGCACTGTGATGCCACTGGAGCAGACAAAACTAGTTTGAGAGGCACTTTGGGACATGGCAGAAGATCTAGTAGAATAACAGGATTATGAAATTCACTGTGCCTTGGACACGTCTTTTAAAAGCTGGAGTGGTCAGACCAAATTCCCACATTTCCTGCGTTCTAAGGGATGTGTTGAAAGTCCTCAGGGTCATCAAGAGGCTTTCAAATGTTCAGATTTCAGACTTCTCAAAAGAAGACTTCATCCTGAGAGGAAGGCTTCTTTCTAAGCATTAATTCACGGATCAGTTCACAGAGAGTATTTAAAGGAAGGCTGATCAGGTATTTTATGCAATGCGTGCAAAAAGGAAGAGTCTGTCTGGTCAAGGAGTGCACTGCAATCTTTGGGCATCTGTCTTCTAACCTGGCATGGAAGATTTGATATGCTTCAGTGCCAAAACTAAACCAGAGTTATCTATCCAGGTATGATTGACTTTGTTTCCCCCCCAACAGATAACAAAATAATGAACAATCAAGATGCCATAGAAAAAGCTGTCAGTAGAGGCCAGTGTTTATATAAGATATCCAGTTACACCAGCTACCCGATGCATGACTTCTACAGGTAACGGGTTTTTTTTTCCATTGCCTACAGCCAGGTTTTCAAATAAACGCAATTTCTCTTATACTAAGACCCCTAAAACAGTTGCCATGTGTCTGGTAGCACATAGATGCATGCTCTTCCTCAGCTGCAACAGATGAGGATTAAGCAAGTTCTCACTGTCATAGAATTCTAGGATGGCTTGAGTCAGAAGAGACCTTAAAGCTCATCTAGTCTCAACCCCCTTCCACAGGCAGGGACTCCTTCCACTAGACCAGGTTGCTCCAAGCCCCTGTGTCCAGCCTGGCCTTGAACACTGCCAGGGATGGGGCACCCACAGCTTCTCTGGGCACCCTGTGCCAGCGCCTCAGCACCCTCACAGGGAAGAATTTCTACCTGATGTCTCATCTAAATCAGTTTAAAGCCATTCCCCCTTGTCCTGTCCATACGTGCCCTTGTCAGAAGTCCCTCTCCAGGTTTCTTTAGGCCCAAGCAGTCCTTCCCTGTCTGTCTTTCTCTCAGCCCTGTTCTGCCCCTAGATGCTCCCCCAGCACTTCACTCAAGCACACCCCTTTTTGACCTGTGCTTAAATGTGATGTTTCCCTTCAGATGTCACACCTGTAACACCACGGACCGCAATGCCATATGCGTGAACTGCATTAAGAAGTGCCATCAAGGACATGACGTAGAATTCATTAGACACGATAGGTATGTTCTGGGCACGTCCTCTGAGCTGTTTGGACAGTGCAAGTACCGGAGGAATTAAAGAGCTGTCTCTCGTTGCAGGTTTTTCTGTGACTGTGGTGCTGGAACACTGTCCAATCCCTGTACGCTTGCTGGAGAGCCTACACATGATACAGACACACTATATGACTCTGCTCCACCTATAGAATCCAATACATTGCAGCACAACTGAATTCCTTTCAGAAAGCAAGTCCTGCCATTCGAATAGCATAACTGTTCAAACCTTTTTTTTGGAGGAAGTTACACTTGCCCATTTCTGCAGAAAGACACTGTGTTAAAGCGGATGTGTGAGGTGTTGACACTATGGAGCTCAACCTACCAAAAAAGAAAGTGGCAATATGTTGACTCAGGATAACAGAACTGGGCGTTTTAGCATTACTGTGTAAAACAAAGACTTTGAAGGGACAGAAGTGAAGAAAAAAAATAAGCTGCAATTTTGTACAGATACCAACTTCTGAAAGCTGGTGTTTTTACAAGTAGCATTGAAGCGCAGTCCAATTTGCAGTAGTACTATTCTGTAGACAAGCAGCATTCTTTGTTGCTGCCTTTATGGACATGGGTACCAATTGCTTTTGTAACATGGTAAAAAAAAAATGTGAGCTAGCACTTCTGCATTTCTTTTGATTTTTTTTAACATTTATTCAGATTGAGAAATATGAGTTTAATGCTTTAATCTCATGTAGTTTGTTTCTAATTTCAAGCAAAAAAAAAAATCTTATTGTACTTGAATGTGTCCTGTTTTGTTAGCACACCTAGACTTGCTGTAACTGTACTCATGTCCCAGTATGTACGTTCTTTCTATGAAAGAGAAAACACTAATCTTAAATTATATCCAGCAATTTTTCTGGTGTCCTCCGAAGTTAGAATAATCTCCTTCCCTGCCCCAGCAATAGTCTGTACTCAAACCACCCTAACAAAGAAGAAAAGAGCGAGTGTTTTAATGAGACTTCCTAGACTATAATGCACTATAAAACAAAGTACCCACGTAACTAAGTTTTGTGAAAGAAATTTTACTATGTTTTAAAGTACACGGTAGAAAGTCTCCTCAAAACAGTCTTGTATTTTACTCTGTTCATAGTTTTTTTTGAACAGTCTCGGACATTACTTAACCTGCTGGAAATCACAGCAATTTCCTGCTCTAATGAAGCTGAGACAAGTATATATACAGCCCTATCCAGTTTCATAGCTTTTTTCCATTTATGTGTATTGGTGACAGTGGGTAATCAACAGCCTGAAAGTGTATGCATGTACCATAACATCTAGACTTAATATATTGTGGAGTACTCAATAACCATTATGTAGAGGGTAGGTAAGAATTAAAGGGTTTAATTTCCTAGGAAAGACAATGGAAAAATGGTCATTTTTAAAAAATAAAGTTTATTAGATCATAACGTTGTCTGATACCAGCTTTTTTTGAGAAGTCACCACTCCAAAGCCACTTGGGTCCTTACAGATGGTTGATCATAGTGGTAAGTTTCTGAACGGCGTTTCCATCCCTCACTGCACCGTCCACCACCAGGCACAGGTACCTGAGGGAGATCAGAGTCAGCTTTACTGCATGCAGATGCTTAAACCTCCCTCGCACCGCCTTAGGGGACGCAGATGCCATCCTGTGTCTGGTATAAAGCTGCTCAACTCCCAGACACCTCTATGCAAATTCAGCTCTGAGCCCTGGAGACTAGCAGGGTCTTCAAATACCACATTACTCAGCATATCTGCCCTTCAGTACGCCCTGACTGCTGGTGAAGTACATTTGATACTCACAGAGTAACTGCTCCCTCTGTTGTTAAGGCTGTCAGCAAAAGCCACCACCCAAAGTTTAAGATGGATGCCTGCTAAGCAATGCAGGACTTCTAACAGGGAAACTAAGGCCTTACCTGAATACTCTCAGTGACATGGTCATTCTTTCAAACTCCTTTGCTTTTCTGTGCCCCTTCTGAATAACTTCCTCTGGAATATCGGCCAGTCTCGCTGCATTGAAGCCATAGCTCTTCGGACACGCTCCTTCAGTGAACTTGTACAGGAACGTGATTGTTTCCTGGCTTGGATCCTCGCTCTCATTTTCAACCATACATGCCTAGAAAGAGTAAGTGTGTGTAAGGGTTCATGTGTTTAGGTAACCGTCACATCCTTTCCTCCAGGTGACTCTGGGCAGAGGAGAGCAGGACGGCAGGGATAAGGCAAAACCCCACGCCTCAGTGGCCCCACCATCACACCTACCATGTGCCCCAGGCGCACAGCCACGTTGTGCGCGTGGTCCTCCACCAGTGAATGGTAGTGGGTGGAGAACAGGGTCCGGCACTTGATCTTCTCTGCAAGCTCCTTCACAACTGCACTGGCTATAGCTGTTCCGTCAAAAGTAGCTGTGCCTCTGCCTGGAGGAACAAGAGTGGCAAAGTGAACTCAGTGTTCACCCTTAATTGTTCAGATTAAAAAACTGCAGGAAAGATGCTTTTCTAAAGGCAAATGCAACAGATTGTTTGCCATCTATTACAGAATCAGAATGGGTTGAGAAGGGACCTTAAAGCTTATCTGGTTCCAAACCCCTGCCATGGGCAGGGACGCCTTCCACTAGACCAGGTTGCTCCAAGCCCCATCCAACCTGGCCTTGAACACTGCCAGGGATGGGGCAGCCACAGCTTCTCTGGGCACCCTGTGCCAGGGCCTCAGCACCCTCACAGGGAAGAATTTCTTCCTAATGTCTCATCTCAATCTCCCGTCTGTTAAGTTAAAGCCATTTCCCCCTGTGCTGTCCCTACAGGTCCTTACAGAAAGTCCCTGTCCAGATTTCTTGTAGGCCAAGGCACAAACCTGCCCTATCAGTTTATGTTGTTTCCCTTCCTCCCTGCTGTGTGGAAGATTGACAACAGCAGCGAGTGGTGACAGCCACCAGCCTCAGCATGAAGTGACCCTGAGTATTTGTCCTGTGACAATCCCACTCTCTTCCACACTGTAGAAAATGACATTTCTTCTCTCTTGAGACTTGCTACTGGCTTGCTTGAGGTTTGCTGCAAGTAATCATCCAAAGGAAAGCAGGAAACTCAGCTAGAAATAGGCTAATAATGACTTACTTGAGGATGGAAGGTGGGGCATTAGGTCCAAGGGCATCCAAGAAGTGTGTTTTGGGAGAATGGATACTGACCAGTTAAATGGATACATGGATACTGACCAGTTAAACATTGGGAGCATTATGGTAAAATGGCCCCTGGGTTCTTGGTTGTCATTTAGACAGCTGAACAACCTTGACAATAACTTTAACCTTCAGTTTCCATCTATTATAACACAGACTGATTACCCAGTTCATCCACAAGAACAAGGGAGTGCTCTGTTGCATGCTGGAGAATGCTGGAAGTCTCACTCAATTCAACGAAGAAGGTACTTTCACCTATAAAAGAAATGATAAAAAACACACCATGAAGTAGGCAAAGGTCTGAAAACCACAACTAAACCCTCATTTAAGCTGCACTAAAATCTTGATCAAGCTGAAATGAAACTTGACAGCAAACTGAAGATAAACAGAAGCATAAAGCTGCTTTTTTTCCAGCATGAAAACAGTCTCCATTTGCCAGGAAAAAAAAAGCAGGTTTTGGTTCCTTAAGTGTTCAGGCATTGGCACAAGTACAGTTAATTAAGTTTTAGGACACCTCATCTCTCTACTTTTAACATCACTGGTTAGATATATCAGCTGGACAAAAAGGGGCACGAAGGGTACAAGATGGGGAGAATCTTTGTGCTCCTAGGCAGGCCCAAGGTGTGTGGCCTTTCACTGTGAAAAAAGCAAGCAGAAAAGCTTAAAAGAGACTTAAGAGACCAGACTTACTGGTCTGGTTGTTGATATCATCAGGTAATTAATTATTCAGATAACTGATACTCATAGGTACTCGAGTGAAGTATGGCAAAAGAAACAGACCCCTGCTAAGGACTGAACATCCCTGGGTAATATGAAGCCTGAAATTTAGACCTGAAATTGTTCTTTAGCAGCTCACGAGCAGAAGCACACAATTATTCAGAGCCTTGCACGTGATAAATCCACATGCATAAAGTCCAGAGTTACTAGTGCTTTGGAGGGTTCATTCCAAATAACCACACGCAGCAGCAATTAATATAACTTCAGAGCAAATGAGTATTTACTTCCTGTACTTGTGCTGCATGAGCACTACTGAGCTCAAACCTAAGTTTTTCAACATGAGTTATTAAGCAGCAATCCGATTTTCTGCATTAAAGAAATTCCCATGTTCTTAACAGTATTTAGGAATAACCATTTATTCTCTTTAGAAAATAAACCCATAAAATCACACCAGTAAGTAAAAAATGCTATTACTTAACATTTAATTCACAAAAGTCCTGTTGACATCCATTACAAAGTGGCTGCCATGGGAAGTACAGAAACAAATCCTCTACAACAGCTGCCTGCACATCACTGTCCTATTCCAGAACACTTGGAAAAAGATACCTATGTAAGTAGAACACAATCAGCTCTGCACTATCCAGAAAGATATTCCTTAGACTTGCACCCAGGTGGAAGGCAGGCGTTAAAACTCATTAAAAAGTGATCATATGTGTCTGTCAAATGTAACAGAGGGCAAGCACATCAAACAAATGAAGGATAACCGCAGCCCTGGTTCTACTCTGAGCAATGAGAGACAACTAATGGTGCTCAGCTCTCTCTGCAAAATCAACAGATGATCCCTTTCCACTTGCCGCTCAGAGCAAGGAAAGCAGCTCCCTCCTTGGCAAGAACACTGTGGAGAGCTGGATTTCAGCCACTTACCTGACATAATCCTGTCTGAGGCACCAAGCCTCGTGAACACTCTGTCAATCGGTGTCAGCCTGCAGACCTCAGCAGGTACGTAGCATCCCAGTTGAGCCATTATAGCCAGGAGACCAGCCTGCAGAACAAACATGAAAACAGTCACATGTGCTTGGAGCTTCAGCTCCACACAGAGGAGGGAATGAGACTCTGTTCCCCCTAAAACAAAGGCTGGAGTACATAAACTTCCTACTGTTTTAACAGCTCCAAGTTGTCACAGCAAGCAGTGTTTATAAAGCAAACTCCCTGTTGCTTTCACAGTTGCTGCTGCTCCCTATTTTCATCTAGTTTACCTGCAGAAGCATCTTCTCCCAGATGATACCAAGTCCTGGATATGGATAAGGCCACTTGGAAGAGAGAAAAGACTCTACTACTTTTTTCCCCCCTCACTCAAGTAGAAAATCCACTATCTAAACATGGGCATTTTCTACCACGTTATACTTTGTCCTTGCACTGCACACCCTGAAGACCACTCATGGACCTCCTCTGACAGTTATAAACAGTCAAGTCATGCTATTCCTTTATGCAAAACACAGACGTACTCTGCAACATCCCATGTCAATAGACCATCACCTGTCTCATGAGCGTAGATTTGCCACCCATATTCGGGCCAGTTACTAAGACACAGGAAGCTTCACTACTGCCATCTTCATCTTTGCTGCCTATCACGATGTCATTAGGAATGAAATCATCCCCAAAGAAAGTTTTTGTAATGCATGGATGGCGTGAATTTTTAAGTTCCAGGAAGGGAGGAGCACTATCCACAGGCAGTAGAATTACAGGTCGGCACAGTGGTCCATCACCGTCTTGACTGTAGTTAGCGAGGGAAATCAAGACATCTATAAGATTAAGAGAAATTCCAGTAAGTCACACTTTCACCTCTCCTTATTCATTCACTGGAATGCATTTACTCATTCAATAGCATTTTTGTAAAGACCATTTTCTGTTTCGTTTTCCTGGTAAGGAAAACACCCAGGAAGTCCTCCAGAACAAATAAAAGGTGAGGATACTCACAGTGTCTTTCCTCATCCCTTCCACATTCCTGATGATGTCAGATTAAAAATCCTCCCCTCTAACTTGTAATTTACAAGTCTTTAAAATCCACACCATTTCACTTCAAAAGTTACTTTCTTTAGCATGCGTGTTTTAACATGTACGTTAAAACAACTACTTTCTTCTACTGCTTTAATTCAGAACAAGGTGAGCAAAGAGAAAATCAGCTTCTGTGCCAATGAAAAACTTGAATCATAATACTGCCTGCAAGTCGCCAGGATAAATGTATAACTATTAAAATTGTGTTGGCCTTGCAGAAAGCAGCAGCAGAGCCCCCTCAGCTAGCCTGGCTCTGCAGTTCTAAAAGCCGATTGCCTACAAAATGGGACTGTGCTATGTGATTTTAGAGACTTCATCTACACAGATTACAGCTGCCTCCCTCTCTGCCTCTCCTCTACCCAGCCCTGGCTGGCACTGCAGTGTGGCTGCTGTGACTGCTTCCCAGCTCTCCCAGACCACTCGGAGAATCCATTCCCAGACAACGCTCCCTCCCTCCCTCCTCTCCACCTCTCCTCCATTTTCTGCCCTAGTGGCATTCAGAGAGTGCTTTCATTTTTCCCTGGAACAAAGACATCCCAGAGTGCCTCACACTAGCAGAGAATTCACGGTACAGAGTATGCCAGTCCTGAGAAAGGAACAGAGGCGACTGTCTTGCCCCAGAAATTTAAGGAACATTTTGGGAAGTCTTCCTACTCAATGACCTTCTTCAAGGCAGTGACAATGACCACATTTTTATTTTTAAAGGCTGCTGGAAAAGGACAGGATTCTTCCCCTCTCCTCCACTGAGACCCCCCCCTGAAGTTCTGCATCCAGCTCTGGGGGCAACAACACAAGAGGAACATGGAACTGTTGGAGCAAGCCCAGAGAGATGCTCCGAGGGTGGTGAAGCTCTGGCACAGGGTGCCCAGAGAAGCTGTGGCTGCCCCATCCCCAGCAGTTTTCAAGGCCAGGTTGGACACAGGGGCTTGGAGCAGCCTGCTCTAGTGGAAGGTGTCCTTGCGTGTGGCTGGGGGCTGGAACTGGGTGAGCTTTAAGGTCCCTTCCAACCCAAACCAGTCAGTTATGCTATGAAAGCAACCTGCTCAGATGGAAAGGAGGTGACTAGCAGGTCAGATTTTGTTACCTCCACCTGCATCACTGTCTTCACTTATAAGAATCTACCAATCCATACATAAGTATCCCAAAAGCAGTGAGAGACCCTCCAGGCTATGCTGAGCTGTGAGAAATCCTCAGCTGCACCCCTAGAGAGGCACAACAGAAGGAAGATCTTGCACACGTGAAGACCCAGCAACTGCCATTTACCAACCAGCAGGAAACAAGTGATTGCTGACAGTTATCAATGTCTTACCGAAATCAGAGCTTTTAAACTACAGACTAAGCGCTGGCACTGAGCCCTTTTTGCTTACCCAGATGAGATTTCATCATTTACCAAAGAAGCCAATGGTTTCTTTGTGGTATGTCAAAAAGAAGACGAGCTCTTACCTAACACAGCAATGCACTCCACAGCTGTGTGCCAGTCCTTGCTGTTCTTGTCAAAGTTGTAAAACAAGCGCCTCATACAGTCCTTCAGTGCCGCATCTCGGCGCTCTTCAGCATTAACCATTGCAGCCAGCATCTTCTCGATCTCCTTGGTCCAGTAACGTTTGTACCCCTTCCTGCTTGACTTCAGCTCGTATTCCTCAGGCAATTTCCGTGATACCACACTTTCTGGTATCTCCATTTGGTATCGGTTTTTGCCTGCCCCCCAGTACAGCACAGATTTGAACCCAAGCAGTTTGCGTTGCTTATCCAGGTACTTCTGAAGTTCTTCCTCAACAGCTTTAATATCCTGCAGTGCTTTGTCATAATCAGGGTCAAAACCTGCCTTTGGAGTAATCACCCCTGTCTTTCGAGCCTGGTTATGATCAAAAGCAGTATCCCATCTTTTAAGCTCAGCACTCAAGTCTGGGAAGCGGCCGTCTGGGTTTTTGTCTTTGCGGGTGACCAGCTGCTTAAGGACTTTAGACTTGAAGTCACTGGCACTTTCTTCCATGCCATCGACAATTTCACTCATGACTTTAAACCCCTCCAGTGCAGACAAGAAGTCAGCAATCTTTTTCTTGCTGTATTTGATCTCTTCATAGAAGACGGCCCTGCTGTCAGGATGGCTCTGGCTTTTAAGCGGTGATCCAATGCTGTGAATTTTGCTGAGCAGCCTTTCGAGGTCAGGCAGTTTCTTCAGGTGCTCGCTAACCTCAGACATTTTATCTGGCACTGCCAGAAGGTCCTCAACAGCATCCAAACGATCGTTGATGGATTTCGGATTGCAAAGTGGAGCGCAGAGCCACTGCTTCAGGAGGCGCTTCCCAAATGGCGTACAACAAGAATCAATCCTCTCCAACAAAGTACCTTCTGTGGTTCCATTGGTTCCGTTCTGCAGGACTTCCAAGTTCATCAGGGTGACTCCATCCAGCACCATCCGCTGGTCGGTTTTGGCAAAGAAACTACTTGGCCTCGTTGTTTTTGCAGTGTCAATATCCACAGGGATATACTCCTCAAAGTCCGCCAGCGATAACAGCTCCTGATCAATCAGGCATTTTTTCAGATAGAAGACACATCCCCCAAGAGCTGACAAAGCTAATTCACTGTTCTCCCCAGGAGTTAATCCCAGAGAGTCACTCTCTGAAGTCAGAGATTTGATTACAGAGGGCAGAGAACATCCATTTTCGGAGTTCTCGTTCTCCTTGAAATATCCTTCCTCGAGAAGGACTTTTAGTGTTTTAGATGCATTCCAGAACTGGGAACCAGAGATCAGCCCTTCCTGAATGCAAGAAAGAAGCGAGCCCTTCAGTATCTTCTGTGTGTCCACAGACAGGTTCCCCTTCTCATACAGTACCTGCACGGGAGTGTAATGTGCTACTAAAGTCCTAAACCTTGAACAGTGCCGATCATCCGAGAACTGGCCAACATAGAACTTCCCCACCGACGTGTCAACAAAGCAGACCCCATAAACACGCTGTCCAGAGGAGTCTTCTTTCTCCTTCACGCACAGCAGGTATTTGTTATGGTTCTCGGAGGGATCACAGTCCATGATGCTGTAAGTCTGAGTTCCTTTGGTGATGATTCTGCAGATCTCGCGGCGTACAACCTTGTCGAACTTTGTCGGGTGGGCCATTGACTTGTAGCGCGCTTCCATCATTTCTGGAGTTTCTGTTTGCTCCACACGGGCTACCTTGTAGCCTTTCTGCACCAGGACATCACAGAATCTGCCAAACGCAATTTCTGGAAACCCTGAATGTGCCCAAGTCCCCTTCATAAAGATCAGGCCCAGCTCGTTCACACCAGTGACTGCATCCATGTGGTACAACTCATAGAATTTTCCAACTTTGTAGAAGATCACAGCATCAAAGTTCTGACTTTTCAGCTGCCACCACCTCCGCATCCCTGGTGTGCACTTGTTGAGATAGTCCTCAGGTACATACAGAGTGCAGGGGTCGTAATCAGGGTCGTTCTGCCGCCTCCTGCGCGCATCTTTCTTTTTCCCTTCCTGCAGCCAGTCAAGCTTCTCGTGCTCCCACGCTGCAAAGCCACTGTTCCCTCCACTGCAAGCAGCTGCTTGAGAGTCAAAACTCTCAGGTGCTGCAAATGATGTCAGCTTAGACTTAGCTTCTAAAGAAACCGTTGCTGCTATTTTGGGCGTTTCAGAACGTTCATTTTCTAAGCTGCTCCTTTTAGCAGGCTTGTTTCTCTGTCTTCTCTTTCGTTTAGAAGGGACTTTGATGGGACTTTCTGCAACACTCTCTGCATCTGTCCCCACGTCAGTAGATTCATTTTCATCCACCCCACTGCTAGCTTCCTCGCTGCTTGCTGTATCTTTCACATCAGGCTTGAACTCTTCGTCAGAGCCATCGTGCTCACTGTCAGAATCCAACACTCTTCTTCTCTTGGTTTTTACAGCACCTTCACCGGTCATTACTCGCTTATTACTCTTCACATCCTCCTCACTATCACGGTCATCACTGTTGCCTGAGGCACTTCCACTCATCTGCTGGGAAGATAAGATTATTTTACCGAAAGAAAATTCTGGCTACAAAGTAAAGTATTGCTGCTGCTAAAAGAAGTGAAAAAACGTGCAACTTATGCAGTAGCTGTGATATTTCAAGTAAGAGACAGTAAGAGCCACAACCAATTCTGTTTACCTTCACAGAACTTATTCCCTTGCATAAGTAACTGCTACCAGCCAGTGGCATAATTACTCCTCTCTGTATTCTTTACAGCCTCATTCAGTACTTTGCATAAGTGATGCACTGATGAACAAAACATTTAAAGTGGACAAAAGCCATATGGTACATTAAATCTGGTACTAGCCTATATAAGCTTTGACCACAGGTTTGGATTTTGGGGGTTATTTTGTGGGGAGTTTTTTTGGGTTTGTTTTGGGTTTTTGTTGCAGTGGTGGTGTGTTTGTCTTGTGGTCTTAGTTAACTACCTATTTCCACCCACAAACATACTACCTTGTAGTAACCTTCAAGAAGGTCATGTGTGTGTGTAGGGGAAAGAAAATTATTTGCCTCTATTTGCCTTTTCAGGCTGAAACTTCAAGAACTCCAGCACCAATGCTGGAGAAAACCAGCATTGAAGGGACTACCAAGAGTCCAACTGTCAAGTGCTAGTGCCCACTGCACTGTTGCCACAAACAAAGTGCTTGGAATGGCATCTGTCCCTTGGGGCAACGTCACACTGGAGAAAGAATAGATGGGCCATGCTGACAGAGGAGGTAAGAGAAACCACTATCCCATTAACAGTTTCTTCATACCATTCGCACGCAAAGAGTTGTGGTCAATGGCTCAATGTCCAGCTGGAGACCAGTACCAAGCGGTGTCCCTCAGGGATCGGTGTTGGGACCGGTCTTGTTCAACATCTTTGTCAGTGACATGGACAACGAGATTGAGTGCACCCTCAGCATCAATGGCTCAATGTCCAGCTGGAGACCAGTAATGAGTGGTGTCCCTCAGGGATCGGTGTTGGGACCGGTCTTGTTCAACATCTTTGTCAGTGACATGGACAACGAGATTGAGTGCACCCTCAGCAAGTTTGCCCATGACACCAAGCTGTGTGGTTCGGTTGATACCCTGGAGGGAAGGAATGCCATCCAGAGGGACCTTGACACACTTGTGAGGTGGGCTGATGCCAACCTCATGAAGTTTAACCATGACAAGTGCAAGGTCCTACACCTGGGTCGGAGCAATCCCAGGCACAGCTACAGGTTGGGCAGAGAAGAGATTCAGAGCAGCCCTGCAGAGAAGGACTTGGGGGTGTTGGTCCATGAGAAAATGAACATGAGCCAGCTTCAGTGTGCACTTGCAGCCCAGAAAGCCAACCGTATCCTAGGCTGCATCAAAAGGAGCGTGACCAGCAGGTCCAAGGAGGTGATCCTGCCCCTCTACTCTGCTCTTGTGAGACCTCACTTGGAGTATTGTGTGCAGTTCTGGTGTCCTCAACATAAAAAGGACATGGAACTGTTGGAACAAGTCCAGAGGAGGCCACGAGGATGATCAGGGGACTGGAGCACCTCCTGTATGAAGACAGGCTGAGAAAGTTGGGGCTGTTCAGCCTGGAGAAGAAAAGGCTGCGTGGAGACCTCAGAGCGGCCTTCCAGTATCTGAAGGGGGCCTATAGGGATGCTGGGGAGGGACTCTTCATTAGGGACTGTAGCGATAGGGCAAGGGGTAATGGGTTAAAACTTAAACAAGGGAAGTTTAGATCAGATATAAGGAGGAAATTCTTTCCTGTTAGAGTGGTGAGGCACTGGAATGGGTTGCCCAGGGAGGCTGTGAATGCTCCATCCCTGGCAGTGTTCAAGGCCAGGTTGGACAGAGCCTTGGGTGACATGGTTTAGTGTGAGGTGTCTCTGCCCATGGCAGGGGGGTTGGAACTGGATGGTCTTAAGGTCCTTTCCAACCCTAACTGTTCTATGATTCTATGACTCCTTTTCAAAGAAATCTATTCCAGTGCATATGGTGGTACTGAAATATTTGAATCATTCACTATACAAGGTGAATACAATACAATAAAAGATCTTTTAGTTACCTGACCAACAGACTAGTGTTAACAGTACAAGAATTTGAATTCTAATGCTACTCTACAAGAAGAGGGCAAGCTCCAAAACTCCAATTTAACACCTTAATACTTAAAAAAATCAAAAATTTCTATATCACAGCAAATTAAAACTTCAGATTGATCTTAAGGGGAGCTTGGAAGATGAATAGCAGATAGATAAAAAGATGCAGCACAAAAAAAGCATGAGTGAGAAAGTGGGTCACCTGAATTACCCAAGGAGTATGAAGAGACAGAGAAGTTAAGTAGCTTCTGAGGTCAGTCCTCAGCACACAGAACACCAGAGAGATTTTAGACTTGTCTCTCCAGCTAGATACTCCACACTTAGTTCCAAAAGACAGCTTCTAAGTTCTAGCACTATCTCTGAAAATGACAGCAAGAAAGAAAAATTTTACCTCCATTTCCTCTTCTTCCTCATCCTCCTCTGTGTCTGAAGGCTCATTGCATACTGCCAGTTTAAGTCGCTTAGTCTTATCTTTATTCATTGCATCGTCTGCTAGCACCATTGCTCTTTTAATTTCAGGCTTTGCACTGTAGAACATACCACCCTTCAGTGCCTCCACATCTGATGAACCTGTAAAACCACAAATAACTTGTCAGAAACTGAAGTTAGTCTAGCATTCAGCCAGCCCTTTAGTTATTGTTCACACTTCACTTTGAAACATATTCAGACAACTCGTAGTTACCTAATATTTGGTGGTTACCAGTCATTTCCACCATGTCTTAAATATTCATTCAGCCTTATAAGTATCCCTAGAGAAAGTATAACCACTCACAAACAAAATGACTGCCTCATACATGAACACCTGAAGAATTGCTTCTACTTCTGTAGCTCATTACCACACCTGAATACTTCTAACCTGAGCACTAAACACCCTCACACTAACTATAGTTACTACTGAAAAGTAACACTTTATACCAGCAATGCAGCAGCCCTGACTGAGGCCACATAGCTATTTTAGCAGTAATAGGCAAGTTCAGCCACAAAATTATCTTCAAGTTACGGCCGTCAGTCATCTATGACAGGCCCTTTGGCTAAAGCTCTGCTGGCTGTTCAAACTGCTCCTGTAAGTGCAGCAAGGCCCAACACCAGCCAGATTAACTGCATATCAGTCACACTGCCAATTCGCCTGACACTGCAGTGTATCAAGCAAAGCCTGCTATTAATAACTGCACTATCCCCTCATCCTCTTTCATATCCCTTGAGCACCATAGCTCCTCCTTCCACTACCTGTACATAAACACAAAGTCAACTAGTCTACAGATTGATTTCTAGAAAGGGTCCCCAAAGATGCTGAAATTCATCTTCACAGAACCACAGAATGGTTTGGGTTGAAAGGGACCTTAAAGATTGCCCAGTTCAAACCCTGCCATGGGCAGGGACACCTCCCACTAGACTAGGCTGGCTCAAAGCCCCTTCCAACCTGGCCTTGAACTCTGCCAGGGATGGGAGTTTTCATCATAAACAACAGGCTATTACACGCTTCAGATCTTAATGCAATGCTCAAAATATGAATCATATACATAATGTATTATGTATTCAATCTGAATACATAATACAAGAAAAAAGGACATTAGAGTACAGATGGGGAGAGGTGATCCCTTTTTCTGTTCCTCCTGAATGTAACTGGCTGCATACAACAGTAGGATCTGCTTGAATATGTTCTCTTGTGAATCCCTTTACACTTCAGCTCTAAATCAACAGCAGACAAAAGGCAGCTGAGTTGTAGGAGGCCAACTACCTCAGAAATGAGCCAAACAGAATTCTCTCTCACATTCATTTCTTTGAGCTTGCAGTAGCAAAGCACTGAGTTACAAGTAGCTGCTTCTACAGCACGACTGCAACACATTAGCGAACCAGATCTCCATTTTGGGTTTGCAAATGAACTGAGACAACCTAAATATATCGCGTGTTTAATACTGGCAATATAACAATGGCAGAAGAAAAATATCATCATATAATTTAATTGCATTCTCAAGTGTAACTCCACCTCTTGCATGCCCAACTGTTACAAGTCTAGCCCCCCACTGTCTCTACATATTCAGTTACAAACAATAACCCTGTGTAAGAAACTTCTCCATTTTCTTATCCAAAGATTCCAAAACTCTTACTTTGTATATAAAGATGCTTTTTGTCCAAATTTAAAAGCAAATCATGTCCTTTAAATACTTTTACTCTGTTTTGCATTAACCATATTTCTTACAGATAGACCCTGTGTTTCTGTGCCTGAAAGTTCTGAACACTTCTGTTCTGCAACTTTCTTTTGGCAAGGAGATCAATTTCCTTACCTGCATTTGCTCCTAAGATGTTATAAGACACTTGGTTCTTTTAAAACACCTCCAGGAAAGATACATACAAACCCTGGACCAATTCCCTTGTGTTAAATTATGCTAACACTTCTGGTAATAACATTACCATTTTAAATTAAACTAACTATGCCTTAAGTGCAGTACATTTAAGTATCAACAAGCCAAAAAATAACATGACTACATGATCACAAAACGGAACTGATTTGTAAAAATAAAGAAACTGTTTAAATTCAGTTATTTCACTGCATCATAAGCAAATCTATAGTATATCAAAAATACTGTACTATACCTAAAGCATTTGTTGGAATAACAAGATGGCAGCACACTGATTTACACAAAATAGCTTTCAGCATCACCAGAATTACAAAACAAGAGGAAAACAGATCTTGATTATTAATAAGGTGAGATTTATTATGCAAAATGTTGGTTTAATTCTTGATGACATTTGGTTTTCTTTAGTTAGCCAAATCATTTCTTCAATATGACAAGCACCAAGTCTGCTCTGTAACAACAAGCACTACCCTAACAAAGTTGCATATTTTATCAACAAAACTGTACTACATAGCTTAAAAGAAATAATGTCACAGTAGAATTGATTTTAGTAACCTAACCATATCCTACACCTCATGCTTATTTTCCCAAAGCAAGTGGCTTATTTCCATTTCAGAAAGTTCTATTTATATCTCTTACCTTTATATGGCCGCAGATACTTCATGCTGACCCAGCCCCTCGTAGGGCTGTCATCAAAAAACTGTACATGGACACGAGTGGATTTCCCTTTTCCTCTGACTATTGTTTTTTCAGTTGGATGGTTGTATATGAGACATGGCCACCAGGGATAACCTTCCATCTTGGCCCAGACCAGGTCACCAGGTGAATACTCACAGGAGACACTGCAGAGACAACAGATGTGTAATGTAAGGAACACAAACACCTAAAACAGTTCTCTTCATAAACATAACTGCACACTGCTTCCAAGCAGCTTGCCCTCTAAACATCCTGGAAGGCTCCCACGTGGTATGACCTGGATTATATAGTCTTGCTATACCACCCCCAAACAAGTTTTTGGATTTGCTCCTCCAAGTTCTCCTGGATCCCCACTGAAACAGACCTTTACAGTCACAGAGAACTGGCTGAGGTTGGAAAGCACCTCTGGAGGTCATCTTTTCCAACCACCCTACTCAAGCAGGGCCACCTAGAGCCATATGTAACCAGATTCTTAGTGTCTGTTACCCCTTCTTATGGGA
The DNA here is from genome assembly GCF_028554395.1 of Pezoporus wallicus. Lineage (NCBI taxonomy): Eukaryota > Metazoa > Chordata > Aves > Psittaciformes > Psittacidae > Pezoporus > Pezoporus wallicus. Next base: position 2,068,261 of record NW_026636333.1, on the reverse strand, counting down.
AGCAGCCCACTTAAGGGTGGGGAAGAGAAAGCAACTGGGGCCAATCAGACATTAAAACAAAACACTGCAGACTATGTATTATGAATCATGAACCCACATGACAAGTTTTCCTGCAGAAACTAATTCTCAAGAGGGCACCTAAATGAAATTAGTGTCATTTAAGGAAAACCCTCAAGCTACAAAAAGAATAAATAAACTGTCTACCCTGCAAAGCACTTGATGCAGCTTTTATTTGCCTTCTCCTCCTCCCCAAGGATTTCAACCCAGCCACTGCCACACTCTACCACTGATGGCCGGGGGCATCCCTACAGCCTGTAGCCAAACAGTGACACTGATTAGGCTGAAGAGAGTCCAGGGAAGTGCCACAGGGATGATTCAAGGGCTAGGCACACGTGAGAGAGCTGGGTTTGTTCAGCCTGGAGAAAAGAAGGCTCAGAGGAAACTTTATCACCATATGCCACTATTTAAAGGGTGGCTATAAAGAAGATGGAGACTCCCTTTTTACCAAGGGTCACACAGGAAAGACAAGGGGTGATGAGGACAAGTTACTGCTGGGGAGATTCCAATTGGACACAAGAGGAAACTTGTTCACAGGGAGAACTATCAGGCATTGGAATAACGTCCCCGGGGAAGGGGTGGATTACACAACACTGGATACTTTAAAGGCTCGGCTGGATAGGGCGCTGGGCCGCCTATCTAGAAAAGTTGGACCACAGGATCCTTGGGGTCACTTCCGACCTTAAGTGCCCGCAATTCTATGACACTCATTTCAACGGCACTTGGGACACTTGTGATACGGCCCTGACAGAAGACAGGCGGTACGGAAAGAACGTATTTCAACCCGGCAAAGACTCCCAACAGGACCAGACCCGCTCTGCGCGGATGTCGGCGTTATCCCGCCCTGCCTGGACACACGCTGGGCGCACTGCGTATGTGTGCATGCATACACACACACAGCAGCACCTTCCGGCGCTTCCTACCGCGCAGCGACGCTCGCTGCGAACCGGCCCCTGGTCCGCACCGGGAAGGCCCCAGCAGGCCCAGGGCCCGCCGGGCTGCCACGGTCTCCCGGTGGGAAGGTGGAGGCGGACGGACACCGGCGGCCCCAAGGGGTCCCGCTCCAAAAGCCACCCTCTCTCCCCGCCCGCAACTGGCCGCGAGTTGCCGCTTTGCCCCCCTGCAGGCCTCGGCCCCGCGGCCTGCTCTCCCCCCGCCGCTTACCCGTGCGCCTCGGCGGCCGTGCCGTCCCCTCCGCCCTTCTTCCCCGTCTCCTTGCGCAGGACCGCTGTGCCGTTGCTCGCCTCGGCGGCGGCGGTGGCCTCACACCCATTCTGCTCCCCCGAAGAGCGGCGGCGGGTCCCCGCGCCGGCCTCTGGCGGGGCCGGGACCGGGGCCGGGGCCGACCCCGGCGGCGCCGGCGCGGCCTTGGTGAAGAAACGCAGCAGAGTGCTCTGGCGAGACATGGCCACGGCGGGAAGCGCAGCCCGCCGACAGCGCGCCAAACCCGCCACCGCCCGCCCCGGCCCTGGGCGTGCCCCGCACCGCCCCGCCTCTCCCAGCTGCCGCCGGCGGGAATCGGGAAGGGGATTGTGGTGGTACCGGTGTGCGCCTGGCGCCCGGAGAGGCTCCTGATGCCCGTCCCGCTTTCTCTCTCCCCGCGGCGCTTCAGGCTCCGCCGTGAGGCAGCGTCCCGGCCTCGGTATCTCACAGCGAGGCCTGGCCTGAATAACCACAGCCCATCAAGCCCCGTGCTTGTCCGCGGGGAGGCCGCGGTGCTTGCTTCTGATGGGGCCTTCGCAGAGAAACACCCTCCGCGAAGGAGAAGCCGTGGCGCCTGCGCTTGCTCTGTCAGCTTTAACCTGATAAAGGACAGATTTAGATGAGACATTAGGAAGAAATTGTGAGGGTGCTGAGGCACAGGGTGTCCAGAGAAGCTGTGGCTGCCCCATCCCCGGCAGTGTTCAAGGCCAGGATGGATGGGGCTTGGAGCAACCTGGTCTAGTGGAAGGTGTCCCTGCCTGTGGCAGAGGGTTGGAACTGGATGAGCTTTAAGGTCCCTTCCAACCTAAACCAGTCTGGGATTCTGTAAGATTCAGAGAAAAATCATTTACTGACACAAGATGTCTGTTAGCACAGCTTTTTCTTTCACTAAAATTGTGGCTTACTATCGCAAGCCAAAACTTCCCCTTACAGTTCAGCATTAACTGCAGCCAAACACGTCCCAGGAGAGCTTCCACCGTCGAGTTAAAAAGATGGAGCTGCAAGGCAGGGATTTGACCACGAGAGGTCACGCAAACCCAGACAATACCGGAGGATTTTAAAATCGTGTTCCTACTAAAAGCATTATTTCCGTTTAATTTCAAAGCATATTTTCCACTTAATTTACCGTCTCTAGCTTTCATCTAGAATCCGATGCATCCTCAGGGACATACACCTCAAACTGGAGTAGAAAAACAACTGAGTTCAGATTGCTGAGAATAGTCCAGGGTATTATAGGGCATGTAGTGACAGGACAAGGAGGGGTGGCTTTAAGAGAGTTAGATTTAGATTAGACATCAGGGAAAAAATCTTTACTATGAGGGTTGTGAGGCGCCGGCACAGGGTGCCCAGAGAAGCTGTGGCTGCCCCATCCCCGGCAGTGTTCAAGGCCAGGTTGGACACGGGCTTGGAGCAACCTGCTCTAGTGGAAGGTGTCCCTGTCCATGGCAGGGGATTGGAACTGGAGGAGGTTTAAGGTCCCTTCCAACACAAACCAATCTGTGATTCTATCTGTCTGTCTGCCTGTCTAAATATATAAAACACGCAGGTGTATCATCTGAAACAAATCATCTGGAAACACTTCCTTAGCAGCCTCCTCAAAGCCCCTGGCACATCAACACATGCCTCTGGTTTTAAGTAGACAGCCAGGGCTGGTCTCCCACTCATGTTACTGCATGTAACTGTGACCTGTGTGAGGGAGTAAGTGAATGCAGTGTGCGATAAGTCCCTTGTTATTAATAACAGACTAATAAAAGGCTATCTAATAAATACTGGTGCTCCAGCCCTCTGATCATCTTTGTGCTGTCCTCTGCGCTCGCTCAAGCAGGGCCATGTTCCTCTTGTGTTGGGGATACATGCATGGATGGATAGATAAGCAGGTAGATAGATAGATAGATAGATAGAGAGAGAGAGAGAGAGAGATAGATAGATAGATAGATAGATAGATAGATAGATAGATAGATAGATAGATAGATAGATAGATAGATAGATAATCTTGTAGTTTCACATATATAGCAGCCTTCTGGGATGCAGCCTGGGTTGAACAACCTGTGGTTGACGCTAGTGGATTTGGACAGCTTTGGCAGTGTCCCACTGTTCATTGTTTCTGGTGGGTTCAGCAGGACTGCTGGTCTCTGGATCTTATCAGTTCTTGGCAGACCACATGTGCTACCGCTTGGCATGCTTTTTCCTGCTCTTCAGCCAGCTGTTTTCTCCATCCACACACATGCCTGGAGAGCTGTTCACACATGCTCATACAGAGGGGGCTTTTATGGCATGGTCTTCAGTTTCTCTCCAGTAAAATACATTATTCTACTTGGTTTTCTACCAGTCACAGCAGGGGAGGTTATAGAATAATTAAAACATGAAAGTTTTGAAGTTGTTTGGTAAAAGGTGATGTGACTGAAAACATTATAAACAACTCTGTCCTACCCCCTCTTTTTAGTATCCCCTTTCAAAGACAAAACCATAGGGAATTGTTAAGTTGCTGTAGTGCAGACTTTACACTAAGCTCAGCTGAACACCAAAAAGCGCTGTATTTTTCTTCATTCTTTTCCTCCCTCTCCCCCTGCCAATGCATACGCAAATACTCCCACACAGCCTTCAACTGTTCTTTTTAGCTCCCTAAGTGGTTCTGAACAATTTCCATTATAGAAACACTGGAAATGGCAAGGATTTGGCTTTTTTCAAGACAATATCTCTAAATTTTTGAAACCAAAACAACTTTGGATAAATGTTGCTATACTAAATCATACAGTACCTCTCTACAGCTAATACAGAAAAGGGTAATGGACTGCTCTTGATGGTGGAGCAGGATTCAAGAGCTAGCTTGCAATGCAGTGACTCTCCACTATGCCTAGGCTTTCCTTTAAAGTTAAGAATTAATAATTTCTATTTTATTAGATGCTGGAACAAGAAAAATGCTAACCGGGTAATTTTAAGGTCTTTCTGGAAAAATGAAATAATGATATATAGCATTGAAATAAGGATATATAGGAAACAACAGAAAAGCAAAGTACACTTGAGGCCAGGTGCCTGGTTGTTTATCGGCTCTAGTGTTTGCTGTCTCTCATATTCTTTGCAAGAAACATTTGACAGGAAGGAAGAGTCATTCCTCAGGTGAGGGATCTTGTTCTTGAAGTTGCCAGGTGCAGCAAAGAGCAAACTGGTGACGCTTAGGTAGCAGCAGGACCTACTGGTCAAGCTTCCTTTGGTGCAACCCAGGACATAGTTGGTTTCTGCACACTGCCAGGTCATGAGGAGCTTCTTGTCAGCCAACATCCCAAGTCCTTCTCCTTAGAACTCCTCTCAATTCCTTCATCCTCATCCTCCAGCCTGTATTGATACTGAGGATTGTCCCAGCTCTGGTGCAGGACTCTGCACTTAGCCTCGTTGAACTTCATGAAGTTCACATGGGCACACCTCTCAAGCCTATCCAGGTCTCTCTGGATGGCATCCCTTCCCTGCAGTGTGTCCAGCACACAGCTGGTGTTGACTGCAAGCTTGCTGAGGGTGTACTTGATTCCACTATGTCATTGCTGAAGTTACTAAATACTATTGGTCCCAATCCAGACCCTTGAGAGGACACCACCCATTACTGATTTCCTCTTGGACATTCAATTGTGTGGGCAGAGCAGGGTCCTGGTAACCACAACAGCCCCAGCAGGGCAAGGGGGTCGATCAGATACAAAGGTCCATCGAGGAGGTTCACCATGGTAACAAACTTTTAAAAGCTCTTCAGGCAAAATTTGCTAAAGCATTAGCAAAAGAGCTGTATCTATGATAGTTAATGTCAGGAGCAGTCTGGGAAATTTCACTTTGGTGGATGTTTAAGCTGCAAGATACGTGCTCTCCTCCTCTTTTTGTGTCTGCTGAGCATAGTAACAAATTTGCCTTCCAGAGCTAACAGAAAGCTCTTAAAGTCAGGAAAAATACCTTTGGCTGTTATAGGTAGGATGTTTTTCTTTTTGAACAAAACTAAGATTTTCTTATTCCAATATTCCGCAGTTGTCCCAGTGCGACAAATGTGACAATTTTTACTTTTCCCTTTTAGTATAGCCCCATTTTCTAAAATTTTTTAAAAATCTTTTTATTTTCACTTTTTGCCACAAAATATTACTACGGAGGAAGATTGTGAGTCTTAACTGGTTTTTCAGGGCTGCTGCAAATACCCATTATCTCTATCAAAACCAAGTGAAGTAACTCTGGCGTGCATATAGCTTAATGGGGAGTGGAAAGAAGACTCTACTTCTTCATTCAATAAATGTCCTTTCTCTGAGTTTGACTTGAGCTGCTTTTATACCCATAGAGGTGAGATGGTCAGAAGTAACCTTAAAGTAGTACTAACTGCTTTATGGGCTTTACTGGGTGACAAAGGGAACCAGCCCAGTCTCAGATTGTGAGGTGGAACAATCTTCAGGTATAGTTTCATCATACTGATGTAGATGGGACTGAAGACAATGTTGACCTATCCCAGAAATTGTCCTAAGGAGAATTTAAGCACAAGGTGGGTGCTGTAAATAAGGTAATCAGTGAAAAGCTGAGTTTTAAGGAAAATATGACCATGACAAAATGGTAATGACTGCTAAGGTCATTCTGACCTAAATATAATTGATCTGGTAGGCTGGTGAAAAAACAGCCTGATATACTAATTGTATGCAGGCTTAGATAAAGGAATATGTGAGGGTGTTGTAAAAGTGTGTTTAGAGGGCACTTTTCCCCCAGTGCTAAGTTTACCACTTCTCAGTTCCCTCCTCATCATTCAGCATGCTTAAAGGGCTAAGCATGAATATGAAAGTAAGTCAGAGTAAGTTCTTAACCCAATTACAGAACAATGAGCTACTGTTTTTTCAGGACTGTTTTTTCAGTAGCTCATTGTTCTGTAATTAGATTAAGAAACCACCTTCAGTTTAGTTACAGAAGATAATTCATTTCCCCTTTGCTTGCTTATTGCATGTATGCAGATATGCAGCTTCCTTGTACCAGTTTGAGAGGAGCTTGTATGTCGGCAAGAAATGAAGCAAGAGATGCGTGTTCATTTAGTGTCCCTTTAATTACAGACTCTGTGACTAAAACCTTTTTACTGTTTTTCTTATATGACAAAGCAGCAAAATAAGAGATGAAAATGTTAAGACTTCTGAATAAATGACATTTTAGGATGTTTTCCTTCAGCTTTCTTTTAGCCTCCTTTTAGCTGCACATCTGAAGTGAAGTGACAGTTGCTGGAATGGTACATAGCAGAACTACCAGAAACGAGTTCAAAAATCAAGAAAAGTCTAAACGTAATTGATTCACAACCAAAACCGCACACAGACTGCATCTCCAATTCAAATGTTCCTCGGGTGATACAGTATAGATCTGAACACAATAATAGAATGTCTCCAAACCCTGGAGGTTTTCAAGGCCAGGTTGGACAGGGCTTTGAGTAACCTGGTCTAGTGGAAGGTGTCCCTGCCCATGCAGTGGGGTTGGAACTGGGTGAGCTTTAAGGTCCCTTTCAAAGTAAAGCATTCTGTGATTCTATGATTCTATGGACTAGAAAGGAAAAATAAAAAAAGCAGGATACAAAAGAAAAATGGGCCAGGTCTGAAGACCATCAAACTCCCCCCCATGGTTCCATCCTGCTCCCACAGAGCAGGAACATTCATCTGCTGATTTTGTTGGTTTCAAGATGCTCCTGCTTTTTGAAGGTGTAGTAGCCACCCACAGTTCTCCTGCTTCCTGCCTTCTGCTTTATTGTGCCTCTATTAATAGTATGAACACTTGTGGGCTTGATGATACAGTTTAATAATTTCAATTTGCAAAGAAAAATTAACTCATAAATCCAGGAAAAAACCCAACTGTAATCAGTCTGACCTGCATAGCGCCGAGCATTGGATTTCCATGATTTGATCCACATTTAGGTCAGATAATCTCTTGTGGAAAACAAACAGTTTTGATTTAAAGGTTTATGAAAGACAGATCATGGCAATGGTCTGTTAACTAAGTACCTTGCAGCTGTCCAGGCAAACATATAAACACAAATTTGAATTGGATGGATTGGCTTAAGCGAGTTCCATTTTTTTATCCCACCACTGAATGAGCAAATCAGTGTTGCAAAAAGAAAGTATTAGTAATTTGCATGGCTGATGTTCCCTCACTTCAGAGATCTCACCTGTCACCACTGATGATGGGTGAGAGCGGCAAAGGGAAAGCAGCCTGCTGGTGATGAGCAAGTACAGTCACTGCTTGGAGAATTAATTCAGTTCTGCATTCCTGCCAGACACTGCTCGGAGAGCCAAAAGAAGATTGGTTCCTACTAATTAAAATGTGAGGGAAAATAGAGAAGAGGCTTCTTGTTTTCCTTCTTAAATTTCTAACTTTGCTCTTCATGGGCAGCTAATCTACTGCTGAGTGACATCTGCACTAAATCTGGGAGATGTCTTCTGGAAGCTGTTTCTCTGAAGGGGCAGACTGGGTCAAGGATGAGGTGACCTGAGATGAGGTGGTCTGTTCTGCTCTGACACAATACTTTGAGTTTCACACTAGAGGAGTGTTGTGCATGCTGGATCCATCCCCTGATCCTCAGGGGGATCCCCTGAGATCCTTAGATCTCAGCTGATGACTGATAATGAGAGAGCTGTAGCTGAGCTATGAATCTTTGCTGAATGAGTATTCTTTTGCTAATAACCAGTCATCTTACTGGGAATTAATAGCTCCATCCCTGGCAGCTTTCAAGGCCAGGTTGGATGAGGGTTTGAGCAACGAGGTCCAGTGGAAGCTGTTCCTGCCCATGGCAGGTGGGATAGAAATAGATGACCTTTAAGGTTTCTTCCAGCCCAAACCAGTCTGTGATTCTATGATTAGAACTACTGCTCTGAGCCCTTTTTTCTTTTGCTGACTTAATGCAGATGCTGTGAGAGGTCTTTTTCCTGAAGTTTGTGTTTTGTTAGCAGCTTTATGTAGATTTACTTATAAAGTATGCATACATTGAGTTTGTGACAGTCAACAGTTGATTGATTGAAGTGAATCTAGAGATTGAATTTCCCCATAACAGCCAGGTTAGTGCTTGTAAAGTAGCACAAAGGGCAAAGAGTCTGAGGCACCCACAACATGAATTCAGATGTTTAGCAAGAGTTTGTTTTCGTGAAAATCACTGATGTACTCTTGTGGCTGCACTAGAGCGCTGTTTCAATATACATTGCGCTAACCTAGTAGCTTACACTTTAAGATGCTTCTATTTTAGAACACTGGTTTTTTAATGTAGCTTGGTTTTCACTATCACTTTATATTTAAGCAGCCAGCGTTGGGAGGCACATAACATGAAGCTTCCAGGGAGACAGGGCTTGGTGAAACAAGCTCAGGACCCTTTCCCTAGTTACCTCCTGGTTTTTGCTGTTTACACCATCTTTCTTTCACATGTTGGAGATACAAGGTTTCCTGTTCTTTTATGTTTTCTATCAGCCTTCCTTTTCTCTACAGGCGTCTCCAGTCCCTGCCAACAGCTCCCCTGGATGCTAGTTTTCTTTTCTTTCTCTCAGAGAACGGTGCTAATCTTGTATGCTCCACCACGGTGCTGTTCAAAACTGACATACATAAAGGCAATGTTATGCTGTAAAATGTTGATCTGTAGGCGGTTATCAGTCTGACCTCATTCCCCTCCTAGTTTCTACAAAGCTTTGATCGCCATAACTGAACAGAAACAGCAACAAAACCCTGCAGACAAATACCCCTGTGTCTGGGTATAAAGTCCAGTTCATTATTTTTTGATACTGCTTTAAAATTAGAGAAAAATATTGTCAAAGCATCAAAGAATACAACCAGCACTGCTCTTCTACTGGGTACCTAATAGTTACCATTGAAATCCCTTGCTAGTGTAATTGGTTTGGTTCACAGGTTTTTGCTGATAAGTTACATTATAAGCTGCAATCTCCTATTGTACTCGTTAAAAGAACATAAACATCCATTAAATGTATCTGATGGTGTGCTAGTTCATACAATGTGGCAGCTAAGGATGCTCAGGAACCGGCGAGGCAAGGAGTGATATAGGACGATTTGCCTTTTTTACAGAATTATTAGATATATTATTAGCTGGCACCCAAACCTTGGAGAGGCAGGGAATTTCAAACTAAATGCATTTCAGGTAAGGACAAAGGTGTATCTTCAGAAATTACAGGTGGTGCCAAATACACTAATTCTTACCATAGATCAGGCTCTAAAACTTTTCCCTTCTCAAGCAAGTTTCTATTTTAATTAAAAAAAAACCAAACCCTAAATGCTAAGATTTATTGATATCTAAAATAGGCATCCTATATAACGGCATCCTTCACCCCTTCCTTTAATTGCCTGCTAAAGCCAACAATCCAGTCATGAGCCAGTGACAACTGTATCGTGGAACCACGCAGCCCTGCACTGCTGATCACAGTGGGACTTGATGCATCCCTGGTGGTCTGCACTGAGCAAACACATTATTTGATGCTGTATTTTTAGGTTCACTGAAGAATTTTGTTCTGTTTTCCTGTGGAGAATTTGGAAGAGATGCATAAGGCTTTTTACCAGGATGGAGCAGGTATTCTGCTCTGTGGAGTTGTGGAGAGGATGTCCAGCCAGTCCACATGTGCTCATCATGACCCTGACATTCAATCACCCCTTTGTGTCATCCAGAGCACATGCAGGCTGGTCATAGCAGGTCCCCCTCCTCAAATACTGGATGACCCTCTTGGTATTCTTCCTTATCCAAGGGCTTCCTATGTTGCCTTGCTCTGCAGAACCAAGTCCAACTAAAACTTATGTTAGAACCTTGATGGGTGTTAAAAACTGATGGACATCACCTATATTCATTTTATGAGTAACACAGGAGTCAAAACCTATAAAGTAAGTAGTTCTGATTTTAAAGGGACGCTGGAAAAGTGCATGGGTTTAGAGGCTTTTGCCAAATTGTTGTGGGATAATAATCCACCTCTGAACAGAACTGCTGTAGCCATGGGTGGTAAGTATCTTTCCTATGCAACTCTCTAACCTGTGAACTGTGATTTTCATCAGAAATACGGGTTCGTGTGCCTGTGCCAGACAGAAAATGTCAGTATTGCTCAGGCTGTAGCACTGGCATTTCCACAGATTTGACACTGAGCATTGTCAAACATGTGAAAGGTTAGACTGGTTGCACAGCACGTCTGCTATCAGTGCTGCGTGAACTTCGGAAGTCAAAGCTTCTAGCTGTGCCATACATTCATGCATAATTTAAACAACAATCTCTATCACTAAATTTGACTTTTCTACAGGGTTTCCAGGAGACAGAGTCTCATTTTACACACCACCCTTTCATTACTGGGTTGGTTGTTTTTTTTTTGTCTCATATTTAATGGTCTTCTTTTTGACACATTCTATTTTCTTCATAGTTTCAGGAAGGTAACTTCAGCAGGAAGACTCCCACATCATTGCTTGACTTGTCTATTACCATCTATCTTCAAAAATCCAGCATTCATAGTAATAACACAGTGCAGCTTTTGTACTAATAGAAGTACACCTAAATAATTTTCACTTGTCTTGGAGCATCTGCTATTTCCTCCCACATTCTTCCTTAAATCTTAACACAGGGTCTCTCAAAGAAAACCCTGTTTCATAGTTAAAGTAGCTCGTCGAATTGGTACACTTTTTAAACACACTTCCAATCAATGGGAAATGCACTTCACGATTTTGAAACAGCTCTGTATTGGAAAATATACTAAATCATTGAGGTATCATTTGTTCATTTTCTGGGTAAAGTACCTGCTCACTGCCTTTTTCTCTCCCCTCAGGCTGTGCCTTAACTTACCTCTCATTACAGCTGGGCAGCACTTGCAGTGGGGATTCATAATTTTAGACTAAACTCTTGAAACAGATGGCCCCATATTTTTTTGGTGAGGACGGCTGAACTCCTTTAGTATCTAATTTAAGTAAAAGCTGTGAGCTGACAGCAGACTTATGCTATGCTGCCAGCTTAAGGCATTAAAAAAATAACAAGTTTTCAAAATGTAATGAACTTTGCAATTTGCCGTGTGGTTTTTCAGCTCTGAGTGGTCTCATTTTCAAATATTTCTCTGGAAGGATGAAAGCTACGAAGCTGCCTTCCTGTCACATAAAACCCTTAAATCCTCATGTAACCCTGGGGACTTGGAAACCTGGGTTTCACAAAAAGCATCCTGTGTTGTGAATTTCATGGGGAAGAAAGCTGGGACTTCCAGCTGAGAATACAAACAGGGCAGTTCTGCATCCTCACTGAAGTGCATCTGGTGTGTTTGCCCGTGGCTATGTGCACATAGACACATGGTGCTGAATTCAGGAAGCTGTCTTTCCTGCAGTGATCATCTTTCCAGCAGCATATGAAGGGGAGTCCATTTTCATGAACTGCCCACTGAAAAGGGTAAAGTACCTGCTAGTAGGCAGGGAGAGTCTAAGGGGCTAAGCTGGACATCTAATGGGCCCAGCTGGAGTGGTTGAAAATGGCACAAGAACTATGTACTCACAGTCATCTACCAGCTGGACATCACCTTCCACATCTGCTTCAGATGGAGGTGACCATGTGAAAACTTCAGTGCCAATTAATTCCACTGCAAAGTTAGACATGAGCTCAAATCACAGATGCTCACTGACATTGCAAAGGTACAAAGGAATAACACAGCGTTGCTCTGCCGCCGAGAGACCGCGTAGTGACGGGCACAAGCACCACAGTCACTCCAGGGGTCTGCAAAGTAAATGTAAATTTACATCTTGGTTTTGAGTAAGAATAGTATTCTGCTTGGAATAAATGCAAATTTCCATCCAACCAATTCCCACACCAGATCTAAATGTGGTCCCCAGTCCTCAGTAATTTGTTTCTACTCAATTAACTGAGAGCAGACTAGCTTTGTGTAGCACAGGTGTGACAGGTCACACTGGTGTCTCACCACATTGAGACAGGGCAGGTGCAGGAGCACTGATCAGCTCCATGGTCCCCAGCATTCTTCCTCTCGTGGTTGTGTTGGTGGCAGGTGACGGTCAACACTTAGCTTTCATGGTGTGAGTGCGCTGTAATAAATGCAGCATCAGGACACCAAACCAGTTTCTTTTGAGGCTGGCAGTGCATTTTTCTCCACTTTAAAGATTTTACGGCAATGGTTGATGCTGTGGTCAGAAAAAAAGTCTCGTCTGAGAGTTGATGTTTTTCTCTCCAAGGAGAGAAAAAAAAAGATACTTGAAAAAGGAGTAGTCAATGGAAGCAGGAGGAAAAGGAATCTTAAAAGATGTGAGACTGTATCTGGGGACCTTCTGGAAGAACATTCCACTTCCTTAAGGCACCTCCCTGCCTTAAAATGAGCTATAAGGCTCCAGCTGCACCTGAATCTGTTTTGGTGGAGTGTTTTGTCTTTCTGCCAGCTCTACTATATGAAATGACTTGTATCTTCCTGTCTTACTCTAGAAAATCCTAAAGCTATTTCTTACTGAGTCAAATGTATTACCGTAAACTTTGGGGTTGGCTGGTTTTATTTGAAAGGACTGTTTCTTTTTTCTTATAGCCACACCATAGAACCCTGCCAGAGACCAGCAACACCATCTAGGATACCGCAGTAGAGGGAGCCACATCATCATCATTCTTAAGTGCATTGCACTTACCTTGCTTCTCTGTGAACACCTGTCAGCCAAATCAACTCTTGCATGGGTAGGAAACTATTTACAGGAAGAAACACGTGTACTGAATGCTCAGGTCTCCTCCATCACTGTAAAGGACCAATTTATTTAACCAATACAGAGTTGTCCAGTAAGAAACATAATCAAAGAGGAAAGTTGGTACACAGAACCCCACCCAAAGAGGGTTTATTCTGTGAGCTGGTTGTGGGTGACTTTGCCTCAGCTAACAGATTAGATAGTTTTCAACTACCTTCCAGCAATGTTGTGTTTACCTGAATACGTGTGTCTGCTGCAGTGACCCCAGCTCTGAAGTAAAAGGAGTAACTGCAGGAGTACGTAACATGCTTTGTGTTGGTTTCATGATAGCGCTTTTTCAGTTAACCTCTTACCTTCCAGTAATATGAGGTTCTGTGCGTTAGGACACTGGATACCCCTATGTGTTTCATTTAGGAAGACAAATCAAAAGGAACAACCTCATTAGAAAAAAAAATCCTAACTCCAGGTGCTAAAGGTTTAGCATTCTTTCCTGTTAGGGTGGTGAGGCACTGGAATGGGTTGCCCAGGGAGGTCGTGATTGCTCCATCCCTGGCAGTGTTCAAGACCAGGTTGGACGAAGCCTTGGGTGAGATGGTTTAGTGTGAGGTGTCCCTGCCCATGGCAGGGGGGTTGGAACTAGATGATCTTAAGGTCCTTTCCAACCCTAACTATTCTATGATTCTATCACCACCAGGCATTATTGTCTTTGACTGCAACTGTGACAGGCTAATACAATATTACTCACAGCGTTGTTACAACAGAAAGAGCAAATGTTTCAGTTACTTGCTGAATCTTGACCTGATAGGATTTTTAGGAAAACAAAGATATATATATATATTTAATGTTCAAGAGCCAGACTTGTAAAAGTATTTAAAGATCAAAGAAGGGTCAAATGGTACTTTCTCCTATCTGTATGTATCTGTTACTTAAAGGGCTTCTTATAAGGCTGCCCACACACTTCTGTATATGGGGTTAGGCTTACATGTTTTTAAGTTGTACTTGGAGGGGTTTTACTACAGTTAGTTTTTATTACCTTGAAATAAGCATCTTGTAAAAACAGATTGCAGAATGTCATTGCTTCAGCACTTTCTATTTTTTCATGTTGTTTTTATAATATTTGATGTCATTGCTGTTCAGTTTTGACTTTTGCTTAATGTATAGAATGGACTAATTTGTTTCAAATGGGATGGAGGAAGTATATTTTCCTAACATCAAAAGTAAAATTGAGTTCAGATCACTTCAGCTTTCTGGGGTTTATGTTTGACAGTCAGACAGACTGGACCCAAGATGGTTATTTTACTTCTAAAGGGCAAAGAAAATAATTTGTTTTTAAAAATTAAATGAAGCCAACAGATTGTAACTGCATCCTAAGTGGTATATCAGATATGGAAACAAAAAGCTTAAATCACTGAGTCTCATACTGCATATTGAGGGCATAGTGTTTGTTTGTGTATATATTGAGGATATAGAGTTTGTTTATATTCCGATGACCTTGCTATCATTTAAAAATAATTACTAGATATGCATTGAACCTATCTTTTACAGTAGATTACTGCTAGAAAAGTGTTACAGAATCATGTAGAATTGTATTTGCTTATACCCCTACATAAAACACTGAGACTACAGGATCTGGTTAGGTCATTGCTCATTATTTCCCCTCTTCCAGAGCTTTTGCTAAGTTAAAGCAACAAAAATCCAGTAATATTGCAAGTTTTGTAACCTTTGGAGTCATTTGAAAAATGGAACAAAGCTTTAATTCGAGATCACTTTTTAGGAAAATCCCAAGATTACATAATATTGTAAAGAAGTATGCAGGGGGGCATCCCTTTTGTAGTTGGTTGTATTTTCAAATCCTGCCTGTAAGTGTATTAGTAGTAGGTTCCTATAAATGTTTTTCATTTTTGCCATGCTGAAATTGTCTTTTTCCCAGCTTATATATTTTTGACAGCCTTAACTTTTTGTCCCCACTTTCCTTAGTGCTGTTGGTCTTGGAGAAAGGCGGGGGGCCTGTTTATATTTGTACTGTTGAACAGATCTCCAAACTTCTGTGTGATAAATGCTCCCCAACCAACAAGAAAGATCTTTATTTTAATGTATTTTGAGTAAGTAAAAATGAGATGATCATTCAGTTTGAACTGTAGACCAAGGTAACAGGGGAAAAAAACTGAAGTTAGGAGAAATTCTGCTTTACTGATAAATGATATTCTCTGCGTTTGCTAAGTTATGAATTAACCATGCATATGCATTATTAAATTCTAAGAATACATCACCGGCATGTAAATTTCCCTCAGGTATGTGGTTAGAGCACTAAGTGCCTGCATTCGTCTTTTGGAAGAGTGATTCAGAGTTGATTACGATTTCACCCTGTGCAAATCCCCCTTCTGGCTGACCTTTTGGTCTGCAAGCTGGCAGATAACCTTTAGTAATTCAGACACCTAAGAGGTTAAAAGTAAAAATTATTGAAAGATGGATGTAATATGAGGCATATTCAGAGGTGACATGCTTAGTTAAGCCTTTTCAGATGTAAAGACAGGAAAACACATATTTGTCCAGCTTCTTCCTTTCTTCAGATTTCACTTTGGAAAATGCTCTGAGCTACCAAGATACAAAATGCAGCTTGAATGAGGCTCTGTCACTTACTTTCTGCTAGCAGATACATCACGTGGGAGGGAACCTGGAGAAACTGTGGCTGCCCCATCCCTGGCTGTGCTCAAGGCCAGGTTGGATGGGGCTTGGAGCAACCTGCTCTAGTGGAAGGTGTCCCTGCCCATGGCAGGGGGTTGGAACTGGATGAGCTTTAAGGTCCTTTCCAACCCCAACCAGTCTGGGATTCTGATTCTATTCCTTTCACAGTGCAACCTGAGGAATAAAAGCATATTATTTAAAGGTGCTTCTAAATCTGAGGCTAAATGATAAGTGTACTTCGTTCTTGTATAGTAACTCTCTATGCTGATGATTGGCAAGGGCAAGGATGATTTGATGAATTATAGGAAAGATTGCTAGTGGACATTATAAACATATTTTTGACAAGACTCCTCATGAAAAGCTATTAAATTTCCATGGGACTGGAGGAAAGACCTGATTACGGGATAAGAGCAAAAGGAAGGGCGAAACAGTCACTCTTCAGGGCAAAGAAAGGTCAGTAGTAGTCTCTCTGGAACTGGATGTGAAGTTGGTTTTGTTCATCATCTTCGTCGGTGACCTGGAGAGGGCGGCAGACAGTAAAATCACTACGTTTATGGAGATGAGCAGTCAAATGATGATGAGGAACTACGTGAGGGGTTAAAAAGGTGGCAGGTATGCTTCAGTGCAGATGGGAGTATAGTTACTGTATCTAAGTTGTGCTTACGTGATATTGAGCTCAAAACAGGCAGTTAGGGCAGCTGGAAAAGGGCTCCTGCAGCCATCACTGGAGGTCACTGAAGTCATTGACTCAGTGCACAGCAGCAGCTGGAAAAGCATCAAAACACCATGAGGGCACTATCAGAAAAACAGACAGCACCTCAGGGCCACCGCAGGGACCATGGCAAACCCACATCTTGTGCCCTGCGTGCAGGCAGGGCTGGTCCTGGGCACCTCAGCGTGGGCATGACTTTTTCAAAAGAGGGAGCCATTGCTTTTGCACAGAAAGACCAAAAAGGCTGCTGCTGTTTTGTGTGAAGAGGGAAAGGAAGAGCAGGATATAACTGAGGTTTACAAAGTCACTGTAAGCTGAATAGGGAACTGTGGTTGTTCACCACATCTTGCAGTGTGAGAGCTGAGGGTCAGTTGATGAAACTAGTAGGAGATAGGTTTAAAAGAGATGAAAAGTGTACTTGTTGTGGTTTAAGCCCAGTCAGCAGCCCAGAACCATGCTCACTCCCCCTCTTTCATCCCCCCACTCCCGGAGGGATGAGGAGGAGAATCAAAGGCATGTAACTCCCACAGGCTGAGGTAAGAACAGTCCAGTAACTAAGGTATAACACAAATCACTGCTGCTACCACCAATAATAATAATGATAAGGGAAATAACAAGGGGAGAGAATACAACTGCTCACCACCCGCCAACTGATACCCAGCCTGACCTGAGCAGTGATCTCGTCCTTCCGGGTAACTGCCCCCAGTTTATATACTGGGCATGACGTGCTGTGGTATGGAATACCTCTTTGGTTAGTCTGGGTCAGGTGTCCTGTCTCTGCTTCCTCCTGGCTTCCTCTCCTCCCTGGCAGAGCACAAGACTCAGAAAGTCCTTGGTCAGAGGAAACATTACTGAGCAACAACTAAAAACATCGGTGTTATCAGCATTGTTCTCAGGCACAGCACTGCACCAGCTACTGAGAAGGAGAAAAAATGACTGCTACTGCTGAACCCAGAACAGTACTGCTCTACATAGAATCATAGAATGGTTTGGGCTGGAAAGGACCTTAATATCATCTAGTTCTAACCCACTGCCATGGGCAGAGGTACATAGCAAGGTCTGAACTTCCGGAACTTGCTGTCCTACATCATTGTGGCTCTGATGATCTCAGCAAGCTCAAAAAAAGGCACAGGCAAACTGTCTTCAGCTCCATCAGCAGATACAAAAAGGACATACTCTAACAGTTGTGGATACTGAGGGGTTCAGCTGCTCTCCTTACATGGCCTCTCCTATTGCCTGTGCTGGAAACAAAGCTTTTGGTCTGGATGGTCCCATCAGGAATGTTTTTCTACACTTATATGCCTAATTTTTAGTCAAGTATGGGCTGATCAGTTCCTGCAGCACTAACAGTATCTTAGCAGAGCCGTCACTACAGCTCAGGGTGGGTTCAGTACCATATTAATGGGGTTTACAAGTAGGGAGGAGAATAGAGTTTGCAGTTTCTTACCTTCACAGGGCTCTGACACTGAGCTGGGCACAGTCTAACATTTTCTCCTGTTGCCTTTATTTTATAGGAGTGAGAACAAGCGTTTTACTGAGCTGATGTGTGAAAGTCACAGAATGTCAGTGGCAGTCCCTTCTGTGGTGCTTTTTTAAATACAGAATAAACTGAGAATTAGGGAAGACACACTCCTGTCTGAGTCACGAGCCCTCTCCAAATGATAGCTCAAACTGTACCGTGCTGGGAAGGCTTGTAACTGTGGAAGCCAGTTTGAAAAGTCCTTATTTCTTAAGGAATAACAATGAATAATTCCAGTGGAAAGGGATTGGGCTGGCACAAGACACCACCCCCCTTCATGGTGTAAAAGCCGTACCACAATGTCAGATGCTTTGACTGACTATGGGGTGCCAGTACTGCCTGCAGGAGATAAAAGCAAGTATGTATTGAGGGCACAATAACATGGAAAACTAAGCTGCCGAGTCTTTATGTAAGACATCCAAAACTAATCCACAAGTGTGTGGAGAAGGGCAAAAAATACTAGGGTTTATGATGAGAAATACATGTCAAAGGCTTAGCGATCTAATACGCCTCGCTTTTCCACTGCAAAGCTTTTCCTGAGAGTTCTGGAACACGAAGCCAGGCGCTGCTGCCAATTCTGCAGCCACAGGGGGCTCCCAAGTCATGAAAAAAAGCTCTTTATTCCATTAACTTCTTTCGATCTATAGGATTACAGTGCTGAGAACTGGCTCGGTGCTCAGCACCCTCCCACAATTCAACTGGCTGTTGAGAGAACAGTCACCAGTTGTTTTACCCACCAAAACAGATATCTCGGAGAGCATCACAACTGCAAGGCTTCCTACTCAAGTGACCCCTCAAAGTCTCACCCCAGCACATCCATTCCCACTCCTCTGTGCTGAGTGAAACGAGGGATTTCACAGTTTATTGACAGAGCTGTGAGATCCACACTCAGGCAGACAAAAGGCAGGATTGCTTTGCAGAATCGAGCTGCATCTTAGGATGGAAATATTGATCTGGTAAAAGGAGTAAGAGGTTTCTTATAGCTTTAAAAGTAAAAAAATAAATCAGAAAGCCTACACCTGAGTTGCACCCGGAGCAGCCCATGCAGCACAGATCAATGCCAAAGACTCCTTTGGAGCAGGTCCTTGATTATGAGCAAACCACTGCATTTTGCAGTCTCTTCCATGGGGACTCGAAGCTTGTATTGCTGCAGATCCTTGTTGCTCCACTGATACACAGTACAGATGGTTTATACATCTGAAACAGATTCTGTCTCATTTTGGTTTTTTTTTTCCTCTTAACCTTTTCTTCTTCATTTCCTATTCTTCCAAACTGGTGCACTTTCACTCCCAGTCTGTTTGCAGTTTTTACGTGGCACAATCTGCTCTTTGTTATAGTAGTAAAAATCTGGCGGTGTTGGGTTGATGGAAGTTTAGCTGGTCAGAAGTGTTCTCCCAGCAGCTGAGCTGGGTTATCTGGGTGACCATGACCAGATAGACCCTTGGATGGATGCTGCTGCCCATGCCGTAGTGCTGATTTTGGATCTGTTGGAAGGGTTGTGCATTCAGTGACTCCCTAAAGTTAGATAACACAACTCAAATCTGGATGTTCAGTTACGCCTGCAGATCTTGGAGAGGCAGCAACATCGAGGAGGAGGTGGTGAGGAGCAGCTTCAACAGTAACCTTTTACCCAACTGGAGCTACAACAGCAAATCTGGCTATGGCCTACGCTGCTCGTTTCCCTTCTTTCTGCTTTTGAACATCTTTCTCTTTCAGCTTCTGCTCTTCAGAAATGTAGCCACAGAAATGGGGCTAATGAGAGAGAAGTGAAAATAAGTAGAAATACATACACAGAGAGATGTATTTCTGTTCCTGTTTGTATTCCAAATGCTTTACCATGACTTCTTCCCTCAGTTCTATTTTCTTTTAACTCCATGTGAAGGTTTTCTTTATCTGCTATCCAATAGTATACCAAAGGTTATATTAAGTTCACTGTGGGATGGAGGTTTCAGTCAGTTAAATGTCATGGTGACTTCTAGTAAACCAGAAACATGCATTTTTTTAGTCCCATGAGAATACACTGTCAGATGACAAATATCAAACCAACTACTGTTAGTTGATTAGCAGCCCAGCAATTAAAACAGCTTTGCCCAAAGGGGGGGGGGGGGGGGGGAAGTGCTTCAATAAAAACCACTTAAAAGCCTTTATTAATTACAGAAATGCTTAAATGATTTAGCAGATGAAAATAGTAACAAGTACCAAAAGGCCAGATGATGCCTCCAGTTATACCATGTAAGTGAGTTTTAAAAATGGAGATGAGCCAGCTCTGTAAAGCAGGCTGGTAACGTTATGGCTCAAAGGGAAGAATGGGCTTCATTAATTCTAGTTTTCTGCTTTTTTTCTGTTTCTAGCTGTAACTGCATAATTGTTCAACTGTTTCCTGACAGATTCAGCTCTTCCTGTTATCCCCAAGTGTGCTTCCAGGGCTCTTTACAGAGGAAAATAACAGTTTACCAAGCTATGCAACATTCATGAATTTTCAACATTACTTTGCTTTACATCCCCATGTTACATCCTCTTATTGACATTCCCAATATACAGTGGCTGGAATAAGATAATTCAGAGCCCATACTTATTGTGCATGAGCCTTCCATAGCTCCATAGTGTCCTTCTGCCATAGTCCTACTTAACCAGCAAAAGTAGCAGTGGAAAATAGGAACCTGTTCTTTTTTTTAAGAGAAGAAGGAAGGATAACCTGTAATCTCCATAAATTTGCAAGGCACAGTGTCTTGGTGAGTAGGCAGGGCTTACCACAATGGTCTGTTCCTGCCTTTTCACTGCTCTTTGCAAGGGTGGCTGTCACTAGCTTTGCTGGGACCGTGGGTTCAGGGATAAATATAAAGATGCATACCGGAGTTCACACTCTAGAGCACATTTCAGGCTCTCAAGCATATCACATTGCATCAGTGTCTTTAGAGCTCTTGTTTCAGGCCCTCAGGCAGATGACAGTGCATCAACTCCTATTTTAAAGCTTTTCTTCTTTTAAAGCTTTCTGTAAGGGCAAGGAACTTGCATTTTTCTTTTTTATGAAAATGCGGATTCTGATGTAATTATATGGCACTGTGAGCCAAAGCCCAAAATAACTGTATTATACTGCCTCGGCCATAAAATTACTGAAGGATTTACAATATTCCCTAAATGTTCCTAAAGAGGAGCAATGCTACTAGCACAAGAGCTAACATTATTGTAAGTCATTTAAACAGCACAGGGGTTACAAAACTGCGGAGTCTCCCACTTGTATTGCACTGTCTCAGCTCAGGCTGGAGAGGTGGGTCAGTGTAAGCCTCATGAAGTTCAACAAGGCCAAGCGCAAGGTCCTGCAGCTGGATAGGAGCAAACCCAAGCCCAGGTACAGGCTGGGCAGAGGAGAGATCGAAGGCAGCCCCGAAGAGAAGGATTTTGGGGTGTTGGTTGATCAGAAGCTCCCCATGACCTGGCAGTGTGTGCTTGAGCCCTGAAACCAACCGTGTCCAGGGCTGCATCAAGAGGAGCGTGAGCAACAGATTGAAGGAGGGGATTTTCCCACTCAACTCCACTCTCATGAAAGTCCTGCATCCAGCTCTGGGTCCTAACACAGGAGGGATGTGGAGCTGCTGGAGTGAGTCCAGAGGAGGCCATGGAGAGGCTCCGAGGGCTGGAGCAGCTCTGCTATGGAGACAGGCTGAGAGAGCTGGGCTGGTTCAACCTGGAGAACAGAAGGCTCCTTAAGGGAGACCTTAGAGCAGCTTCCAGTGCCTAAAGGGGCTATAGAAAACCTGGAGAGGGGCTTTTGACAAGGGCCTTTAGGGACAGGACAAGGGGGAATGGCTTTAACCTGACAGAGGGGAGACTGAGATTAAGTATCAGGAAGAAATTTCTTCATTATGAGAGTGGTGAGGCCCTGGCACAGGGTGCCCAGAGAAGCTGTGGCTGCCCCATCCCTGGCAGTGTTCAAGGCCAGGTTGGATGGGGCTTGGAGCAACCTGGTCTAGTGGAAGGTGTCCCTGCTCATGGCAGGGGGCTGGAACTGGATGAGCTTTAAGATCCCTTCCAACCAACGACTCTATGATTCTATTAAGCGTTTCAATTCAAGGTACCCCAGACTGGCAACTTTATAGGGTAAGTTTCTTAGGGAAGCTGATGGGCCACTTTCCTTCCCTGCTCTGTGACAACATTATGGGAAAAAGAGCGATGCCATTATAGAAAACCTGAGCCTTTCTTTGCAGTATGAGATGGAGACTTTGATGGCCTGAGTGGTGCCTGCTCACCAGTGCCAGGAGTTCAACCTCCCGGTGTGTTTAGTGAAGGAAGAGATCAGAGGTTTCTAGGAACACAATATTCACTCTCCCCTGGTTTTCCAAATGCTGCTCCACATCAAGGAAGCACCCACCAGAAGTATGCTGTTCAAGTGTTGCAAGTGGAAGGACTCTAGTTCTTTCCGGTTCAATCCTGTGTGCTGACAGTCTGGCTCTGCCAAAACTGGTGTTCAGATTCTTAAACTATTATCTTTATTTTACACTGCATTGCACAGAGTAATTTCAGCTTAATTATTTCTGGGACGTGGGTGAAAGAACTTGTAAAAGGCAATATGCAATATATCAAACAAGGTAGATTGTTCATCACCTAAAAGAAGAAATATCAATTACATGGGTGGGAAAAGTGATTTGGTTTAATATTTTACAAAGCAGGTCTAATTCTCTTAATACTTAACGTTTATGGAAGCAGCTTTGAAACAATAATTTCCCTCTGTAGTAAGTCTCTGATACTTGCTTCCATTTTATTATCTGCTAAGAAGGAATTACTGGCTAGGTCTTTTCATAGTTTAATTCACAATATGGTTCAAGCTATGCTTTTTGTAAGGCTGCTGCACTACTTTTGCCTAAGTATTTTAGAGACAGAGGTGGTAGCCAATCTGTGTCAGACAAAGCAAATAAATGCAGAGACAGAGAGGATCCCTCATTCTTGGATTTTCTAAGCTTGGCTTATATTCCCCAAGCAGAATTTGAATAGCATCATAATAAAGCAGAATTTGCTGGTTGGACACGATGGAATGTGTAATGGGAATAAATCACATCCATCAAAAAAAAAGAGTGAGCACCAGCAAACAACACTGAAATTGCTCTCAGAGAGTTATTAGCATGAATTGATAGATCAAGAGAATATGATTGCATGCACCTCATACCTCTTAGCCCTTCATTGCATTTAATTAAATCAGGCGTTTAAGAGCTCACAATACCTTCTCAGATTCTCAGATAGCTGCTGCATGAGTTCTAATAAGCCTGAGCTCATACGTAATTTATTGAGGTTAGTTCTTACTCTTGCCAAAACCTTCAAAACTCACAGAAATATTCTAGTAATGATTTCTAGCAGTGGGCAGCTCTTCACTGTCTGAAACCTGTGCGATGGTCATGAATAATCTGGTTTGATTTGTGACTTTCAGTGTTACATTTGCCTGTCTTGCCCAACGGAGTCTTTTTCCAACCTGTAAATACACTGAGATCCAGGGGCAAAAAGATTTCCAGAGGCACCTTGTATTGAAATATCGAGATTCTACCTTATGAAAACTGAGCAGGGAGCTGTAACCATGAGTCCCCTCCCTCAGCCTTTGTTTATAACATTTCCAGTGTCAGAGCTGGACCTTGTGCAAGCAGAGCAGGAGAAAATCGATTTTGAAATACAGTATGAGCTGGTGCAAAGCCCTTTGGACACAGCACATAATACAAAAGGATTTTATGCTTTCAGGAGACAGAAGAACTATTGAGATCTGCAAATCCTGCACATTCACCCAGCTATCTGCTCGCAGGAGGATGGTGGATACCCATCATGCTCTCAGCATGGTGCTGGGACATGGCTGGACCCAAGAGCTCTGCAGCCCTTTGGGGTCTCGCAGTTGCAGATTGCATACCTGTAAGGGTTATGATTCTTCTGATCAGCTTTTATCTTGCTACAATAGATCTTTTGATTTTCAGGGAAATTTAGTTTAACTTCTCCCAATTAATTTCTTTCCCTGTAAACTGTTACAGGGTAAAGCTACTTTTCCCCCTCTTTGATTTTCAGTGTTCAGTGTTATTTCAGGATTTTTTCACCACCAAGTGCTTTAAAACACCAATGGTAGCACTGTTGGTCTACGAGAAGCACTGAGGGTAATAAAAGAAAGAAAATGCTTTATCAAACAGACCTGGAAGAACAGACAATTAAAAACTGGCCAAGTGTTTTAATGAAATAATACTTCAGGTCTCCCTTGAGAGCCTAGGATGAATTTCAACCAGCTGTGGTTTTGGTTACTCATGAATTTAAACAGCATGAAGAGGCTTTGAGGAATCTTAATGCATTAGCCCCTGTCATCCCAAATGTCTGTTTTCCACTGCAGGATGATTATTATCCTGTTTACCCCCCAGTGTTCACTCACTTATTATCTGGCATCCTTTCCTCATGATTCTGTCCTCTTTGCCTGATTTTCTTCCTCCTACAGAGTAAACCTAAGCACAGTTCTTATATACGATTTGCCTCTGTTTCTTAAAGTTAGTTTGATAAAAGCATGCTTAATGTGTGCAGTAAACTGTTTTTACAAAACATTATTTTAGCTTTACTTTTTTAGAGGATTTTTATAAATGTGCCCATTTTGGTGCTTTATGTTGCTTGCCTTTGTTCTCTTCTCACCTCTGCAGTCAGTGTGTTTGCTTAGCACGGCTTGGTCTCTGCCTATACATAATGTACCACTGTCTTTCAGTGGCTTCAAACCTTTACCTTTAAAAATCATGGACCCTCAGAGATAGAGAATGGCTTTCAGTGGGGGAAATATCACTGGAAACTGAAGGGTTTTGTCAACAGAAGAGGTGCAACACCGATTAAAATCTGTCATATACTCTTGTATCCTTGGGCCTCAGCCCTGACCTTACAGGTTAGAATTTGCAGCTAATGGACCGCAAGATAACTTTTGATTTTCCCAAGGTATCTACAGGTGACTAGCTCATGGCCCATGCCAGGAACTGTCAGTCTCTCAGCCTTTACAGGGGCTAATGGCTCACAGACACATGACTTTCCACTGTAGGAATATGGTATTTTAAACTACTGTTCTCTTGTCCATCCAAATTCTTACCCCATCAATTGAATGCACATCCATTAATCCACAAAACACACATGGTGAAAGATTACTTTCCTTCTGCTTCCTTTGCCGAATCAAGTCCATTTGTCTTATCCTTGCAGGCTCTGGACAGTTTAATGAAGTGTTGACATGTACTAATGATAAGCAGAAAACTGCAGCAGTTCTGTTCACAGGATCACTGTTCCCTCATTTCAGGTTGAGGAGATCAGCATACTGTAGACAGGATTTTAAACTACTATGGGCAAAATGCAGGACATTTTGAAGCAGGCTCTTCAGAATTTTTGAGCACTGAGAAATGGAATTAATATACTGCAGGGATTTTAGACATTTTTTATCATATACAATTAGTCACCTACGAGGAAAAGCAGCAATGAGTGCACGAGGCAATAGGGGTCTGCAGTATCTTCCAGAAGAGTTAAAACATCAGTTGAAGTCCTGAGGTTTTCTCAGTCTGATTTGTCATCGAATTAAGTAGGTTGGAAAAGACCTTTAAGATGAATCAAGTCCAACCATTACCCAGAACTGCCAAGACCGTCACTATTCCAGCCAGTTTGGAGGGCTTTGCCAGCTACAATGAAAGCAAATTATAAGCATAAGGAGCATCATTATCAAAATAAATAGCTGGATGGGCTAAATTGTGCTGCTTCTCGTAGCTGCAAAGGCAGCATATGCCAATCCCAAACTTGTGTAAACTTGCCACACAAAGATCGGTTACAGACTGGTTTTGGGTCAATGTCAGAAAATCTAGACTTTGATAATACGTACCTTTTTGACCAAGGATTGATCTATCAGGTGCAATTTTATGTAAGAATTCCAGTTTTCTGTGGAATTTGGCTGAATTCAAACATTCAGGAGTTACTTGGATGGCAGGTAAAATGGGTTTATATTGAGAATTAGAAGTTAGTGGGAGAGTTTTCTCAGTAACCTTTGAGGAAGGTTTCCTCCTCCTTGGAGGAGTCTTTGTCCACACAGAATTGCCCATAGGAAGCAGCTTTCTTTTTATGCACTGCCAGGGAAGTGCTTGTGCTGCAATTACAGAGCTCAGATTAAGCAATAAGGCAGATTAAAGTCCTGATTCATGTGAAGAAGCTTATGTCCCCGCGCAATTTTGGCTTGCTCTTTGTATTTGTGAAGAGTGGAAACTCCATAGCCTAACCACAAAAAGATTGTGTGGCACTTAATCAGGATTGCAAAGGTAGTTTGCAACTTTCCTTCAATCAGTGTCTTTGCAGACAGTGTCCAGCAGAGCAGTGTGGCTTGGAGATGATTATCAGCAGTCACCTATGGACACCCCACACTTACAGAAACACCATTGTACTTTGCAAGGCATGAGAGAGCACATCCCCTCCTCCTATTCTACTGCCAGAAGCAAACTTGGCTTACCTTCCCACTCTGGTTACCAGAGCAAAGTGGAGGCCTGCAAGGTGGAGGACTTAGATCAAGGGAAAACGATACTGCTAAGGTGGGTTTGCTTTACCAGGCCTCCCACCTGAAGAGTCAAAAGTCACCTAGTTAGCCACTGCAAGTGATGCTTTAGGAAGCACGAAGAGTTCATCCCCATGCATTATTGCTGCTGGGATGGAGTGACTCATCTCCCTCAAATCCGTACAGGAGTTCTGCCCTCGTGGAAGCATCCAGGATGAAGAAATCTGGTGCTATAACTTATTAGAAGTCTTTGGAAGAAGCCCTGCCCTGCCTTCCTGACAGTCTTCATTTACCATAAGATGATATTCACTAGAAGGGGATGTCAAAAGAAGGTCAAGTGTTTTACCGTACTGTGGGGGTGACACACATTGGTGAGTAAGAGGCAGCATGCACAAACTTAGAGCAGCAGAAGCTCTGCAAGTACTGTGCACTTTTCCTCTTCTATATGACAATATTGTCCCTGATAATAAATGCACTCAGCTCCTCCTCCATATCTGCTCTCCTACTCTGAGTTCTCTTCTTTCTAGCTTTCCTATGGATGATGCTTTTCTTCCCTTTCCCAAAAGCCCATGTTTCATACATGCTGACCTACTTCAGTGCCTTCACAATGGAGCTGAAGACTTTTACAGTCTATTACACCTTTTAGGAAGCTTTGAAAAATAGCTTTGAGAATTAAAATGCAATTGCATTGTAGTACTTAATTGTCTGATTCTTCCCCAGCACTCCTTGACCAGGACATACTTGACAGGTGACATCCAATGTAGTCATAGAATCATTTAAGTTGCAAAAGACCCTTAAGATCATCGAGTCTAACTGTCAACATAACACCACCAGGTCCACCACTAAATCATATCCCTGAGCACCACATCTAGACGTCCTTTAAATACCTCAAGGGATGATGACTCAACCACTGCCCTGGGCAGCCTGTTCCAATGCCTGATCGCCATTTTGGTGAAGACATTGTTCCTAATATCCAGTCTAAACCTCCTCTGGTTCAGCTTGAGGCTGTTTCCTCTTGTCCAGTCACTTGTTATTTGGGAGAAGAGACCAGCCACCTCCTGACTCCATCCTCTTTTCAGGTAGTTGTTGAGAGAGATAAGGTCCTCATGTGTCTCTTGTAGTGAGGGGCCCAGAACTGAACATAGGATTCAAGGTGCTGCCTCACCAGTGCCCAGTACGGGGGACAACCACTGCCCTGGTCCTGCTGGCCACACTATTGCTGATACAGGCCAGATGCTGTTGACCTTTTTGGCTGCCTGCAGGGCACAAGCTGCTCATGATCAGCTGCCATCAATCAGCACCCCCAGGTCCTTTTCCACCAGGCAGCTTTCCAGTCACTCTTCCCAAGCCTGCAGTGCTGCATGGGGTTGGTGTGACCCAAGTGCAGGACCCAGCACATAGCCAGTAAACTAGCGTTACAAAGGAATATATCTTTCTAAAGAAATCTTATACATCACAAATGCTGAGAAAATACTTAAAGAGAAAATGGAATAAAAAGAGAAAGTGGAGTTTCATTTCATCAGCCTCTGATAAATTTACCTGATGGAAGCTGATTTCAGTGTGATGCACCTATGAACAGGATTCGGTATCAAATGCACTGGTATGGATTTACTGCTTAGACCCAGAGAGGATGATTTCAGGAAACGCCTGCTGTGGGGCCTCCTGCTCTTTTAAGGATATGTGGCCACAAAGCACTGACTGAAGCAGGTTTTTCTCTCACTTCTCTCCTTCTAACTGCCCAATGTATTTTTAGCAATATGTCTCTCTGGCCCTGCCAGCTTCATTCTTTGTGAGATCCTAATAAGCACTGGCTATTGCGCTGGTACTGCAGTGTCTGCTTTCAGGCTGATTCTGCTTGTCTGCTAGAGCCTGACTACAGGGAAATGCAACACGCCATCTCAGTGGCAGGTTGACAGTTGTTCAAGCTCTTCTTGAACCTGATTCAGACAGAGCTTACCAGTGGGACTGCTTGCACCGTTCCTGCCAGTAAGGAGAACCTGACGTGTTACTTGCACCATGGGCCAGATCCCTCCTGGGCATTCATCTCCTGTGCAGTGTGGTTCTACTGCTTTCCCCTGAGAAGACAAATGGTAGGGTCATAGCCAGGGCAGAGCAAGAAAAGTATGCACCCTTGTCGTGGTTTAAACCCAGTCAGGTAATTCGTTCGCTCACTTCCCCCCCCTTTCTTGCCCTCCCCCTGCTCTCGGAGGGATGGAGAGGAGAATTGAAAAGAATGCAACTCCCACGGGTTGAGATAAGAACAGTTTAGTAACTAAGGTATAACACAAATCACTACTGCTACCACCAATGATAATAATGATAAAGGAAATAACAAGGGAAGAGAATACAACACCTCACCACCCGCTGACCGATAACTCGCCCCCCAAACCCGACCAAGCTCTGACCGATACCTCCTCCAACCCTGCAGTCTCCCAGCCCTTCCGGCTAACTCCCAGTTACATCCTGGGCATGACGTGCTGTGGTATGGAATACCTCTTTGGCTAGCTTGGGTCAGGTGTCCTGTCTCTGCTTCCTCCTGGCTTCCCCTCCCCCCTGGCAGAGCATGAGGCTCACAAAGTCCTTGGCCAAACCAAAACATCAGTGTTATCAGCTCTGTTCCCGAGCTGAAAGTCAAAACACTGCACTGCACCAGCTACCAAGAAGGAGAAACATGACTGCTACTGCTGAACCCAGGACAACCCTCCACCTGTGTGAGGGGTATCAAGGGGAGCTTCTAATCAAGCCAGAACTTCTGTAGCTCCTGCTGCAGATGCTGACTACGCAGCAGGCTTCTTCACTGCAGAGTTCAGGCTGCTGATAAATTGTTCTCTCTCTGCATGTGCCATCACTACCGGAGCTGATCATGGGTTCAGGAGGAGCAGAAATGTTGTTTGCAAGCTATTTAACTCGCTGCTCACAGCCTCCCATTTGTCAAAGGTACGTAACAGTAAGTTCACAGTATACAGCCAGAACAAGAGGTGGCCGAAGGTGCCCTCAGATAGTACTTCTTTCTCTGTGCCCAGTGCTTTTGTGGAGTTCGCTTCCTGCTGCAGCTTTCACTTTGATTGCTGTAATCTCACCTATTTCACGGTTTGATGTCACATCTGGAGGCAGGCAAATCAAAGAGAATCAGCAGAGCTCTGGAAAACCTCAGGTGGCAAAGGTGGAAGTCTGAGTCACATAAACGGGTAGGCAAAGTAGGCCAGGGAATCACAGAAGCAGAGAACATCTCAAGTTGGAAGGGACCCGTAAGCATCATCAAATCCAACTTCCGAAAAGGGGAGGGGACCTTATTGCTCTCTGCAGCTACCTGAAGGGAAGTTGTAGTGAGGTGAGTGTCTGTCTCTTCTCCCAGGTAACAAGGGATAGGACAAGAGGAAAAAGCCCAAGCTGCACCAGGGAGGTTTAGACTGGATATTTGGAACAATTTCTTCACAGAGAGGGTGCTCAGGCATTGGAACAGGCTGCCCAGGGCAGTGGTAGCACCACCATCCTTGGCAGTGTTCACAGACTCTGTAGATGAGGCCCTCAGTCGTATGGTTTAGCGGTGGCCTTGGCAGTGCTGAGGTAGTGGTTGGACTTCATGATCTTAGAGGTCTTTTCCAACCTTGTTGATCCTATCTTCCTTTGAAAGAGAAGAAATGCAGATAGTTTGGCATTTGTGACAGATTTCCACATGCAAAAAGCAGGATCCAGACTCACATCCACCAACAGGCAGTTGGGTGCCAGGTATTTGTCTTTGAGCACCGACCGAGTGCCCCAGGGCTAAAGGTTAAAGCTAGAGATGTTTGTAGGTGGCTGCAGATCTTTCCGAGGCACTTACTGGAACCAGATGAAGTTGCCTGTGTCAGCAAAACGTCCGTGTCCCCATCCTTGAGGATGCCACACAAGGTCCTTCTCGGCTCTTGGATGAGTTGTGCGGAACGTAATGACCATTTGTCTGAGGGGTCCTGCCCTGGGACTGTACCTTCTGGATTTGGATGCCAAACTCTCATTTCTTCTCTGTTTCTTTCCCTTTGTCCCCAGTCAATCCTATCGCTGTTTTCTAGCAGAAACCTTGCAGCCATCAGGCATGTTTATTTTGGCAGTACCACACAGTTTGCACAGATCCTGCTTCCTGCCTGCCTGCTTGGTTTGTTTTTAATCACGTCACGACAAACTGGCTAATCCAGTATCTCTCAAGGACAAAGTGATGGGGCAGGAGGTTATGACATGCTGCAATTATTCCACAGCTGAGTGTAGTCAGGCCACAGAATAACTAAAGCTTTTGTAACCAGGCTTCATTTCCATGTCTTTAAACCGAATGCCTGCCCTGGTAATGTTTTGAAGATAATGGGTTTTAGGGGTTTATTGGAATTTTGGGCTCGGAACAGGGAAGAGATTTACTTAATTTCATTATCGCTGTGGAAATGTTGTAATGTGTGCTATTTTATAAATACTTCAGTAAAAAAAGCTTATAGAAAAAGAAGAACCATTTTCACAACCATTTGCCGGAGCAATAAAGAGCGTATTCTCAGTGACAAGTAACAAAAGCACCGAGTACAGACAACTGGGTTAGTTAAGAAGTCTTTCTTCATGTCAAATATACAGTTGTTATCTTTCCAAAAGGTCTCTCGACTGACAGTGGTGCTTATTTCAGCTGACAGTAATAGCAGGTTTGTGAATATTCCATCCAAATACTTGACTATGTAGGGCCAGGCCTCAAGGAATGCTGGAAGGTTTTGGTGTTCCTATGACAGTCAACAAAATGAAGAGGCATTTATCTCCTTTGAAAATAATGGACCTTGAACTCTCTCACATGCACATTTGCTCCTGGTTTTCTTCTCATCTTGAGGATGGGTCATCTAGGCAGTGACTTCATTGGCTTGAGGAATGCCAGCAGCAAAGCGGTGTGATTTAGCAATAATAAGACCTAAAAGGTCTCTTGTAATGAGGCTGATCCTGGAGGCATCCTGCTCTGATGGAAGCATGCTACCCTCATCTCCTGCAACAATTTGGAGATCAGAAGTGGTAGCGATGGCTTGTAGGAACTGGAAATGCTCTGTGTATCTTCTGCTGTATTTTCCAGACCCCTCCTTTTCCAGAGAGTTGATCCCCATTCCAGGAGGCCATTTCACCTGCTTATATTATTTCTAGAGCAAAAGTTCTGCCCTGACATCCTACAGGCATCATGGCTTGGGGAAAGCTTAAAATCTTAAGTAAAACTTAAACAGAGGAGATTTAGGTTAGATATAAGGAAGAAATTCTTTACGGGGAGAGCTGGTGAGGCCCTGGCACAGGGTGCCCAGAGAAGCTGTGGCTGCCCCATCCCTGGCAGTGTTCAAGGCCAGGTTGGACAGGGCTTGGAGCAACCTGGTCTAGTGGAAGGTGTCCCTGCCCATGGCAGGGGGTTGGAAATGGATGAGCTTTAAGGTCCCAACCCAAATTATTCTGTGATTCTATGGAAGCTCTTAAACTTCTTCTCCAAAGCCTCCTCCCTCTCCAAAGCCTTCTCCCATGAGGTGCAGTTAGCTGTGCTCTGGATAGAGTTGGGACTAATTCTCACTTTATCCAACTGTGAAATTTAAACAACACATTGCAGAACTGCACAGCTGAGGGAAAAGGAATTGAGGCTTGAAAATGGAGATGTAAAACAACAAATAAAAATACACAGGCTTTGAACTGGAACCCTTCCCTGCATGGATTTTCAATTCAATTTTGCTGCAAGAGAAGCTACTGGGACAGAGAACTGTAATTAAGATGAATTTTCTGGGAAAAGAAGTTTTCAATAGTTTATGCTGAATTAAAACCTACTGCTTGCCTGGGCAGCACTGATTCCAACACTTCCTGTCATGGAGGTTTTGTAATCTGAATATTCTTCTAAAGAGATAATTTAAGTTCCTCAAATGCATGTCCTTTTCTTATAATGAGATAGGTGAGATGCCATTGATAATATCTTAACCCACAATCAGATTCTGATGCTTACTCCCCAGCACAGATCTCTGTCCCTTGTAAAAGCATATTAAACTGTAGTGAGGGTGGCTGGCTGCTTAGAGTAAGGAAAAAGGAGTAATACAGAGGAAAGATGCAGGATGAAGTTTGACATCTTTTTCACTTACTTTATTGGTGGATTTCTCCAGGCAGAAATCCTTCAGTGATACAGTTTTCTCTATGCATTGCCTAGGGGCTACTACTCAAAGCCAGAGTGATCTTTGACAGCGCTTGTGATACTGGTGAGGTGGGAAGAATGAGCTATTCACGCCTATCTCTGAAGAAGCTCCCACTTTTTCACTTTGACTGCATA
The DNA here is from genome assembly GCF_028554395.1 of Pezoporus wallicus. NCBI lineage: Eukaryota > Metazoa > Chordata > Aves > Psittaciformes > Psittacidae > Pezoporus > Pezoporus wallicus. The sequence goes on along the minus strand of NW_026636333.1, from coordinate 2,035,635 downwards.
TCTCCTAAATTCTTTTGGGCCAAGTTGAGAATTAGGTATGTCACCTCAGGGACAATGACACTGATACATGAAACACAGAGCTCTGAGAAGGTGCACAAGGTATTTCAAGAATTTTTGGTTTGGATTCTTTGTTTCTTTGCTTGACTGCATTCCCCAGTCAACAGGACACAGCTATATCTAACCTGATAGAAGTGGCTCTCATAACTGTATTTCATACACTCATAGGCTCATAGAATGGTTTAGGATGGAAGGGACCTTAAAGCTCCTCCAGTCTCAACCCCCTGCCGTGGGCAGGGACACCTTCTACTAGAGCAGGTTGCTCCAAGCCTCGTCCAACCTGGCCTTGGACACTGCCAGGGATGGGGCAGCCACAGCTTCTCTGGGAAGCCTATTTTTGCGTACTGTAGCAGCTACATCATTCTCCCGTGCAGCTAAAAGGTGGAGACACACAAAACACACAATAGCTAAGCTGTTGCCCAAATATTTTCATTGGGTGCAGCACTGCAGCAGCTGTTTTTTCACACCTGCAAAACACTAACCAGCAAACAATATCCCAGAGAAGATGGTATAGTTTAATTTTAGGGCCAATATCAAATGGATATGCAGAGCCCCAGATCCTACCAGGAATGGTAACAGAATTGGGCTCCTTTGGGGTTTTTTTTTCAGGTTGCTTATGGATTTAGCATTTACTGAAAGCTGCTTCTGAGAACAAAGTTTTGCAGTTTGGGTTCATGATCTTGTTTTGTTTGTACCAGGCTTTCTGTGTGATGCGGCAAAGAAGGCAGGCTGTTTTGTATCTGAAAGGAAAGTTACTGATCTTTTCTACAGGTGTTGCCAAGACTGTTTATTTCTGAGTTGCTTAGACGTTGTATTGAGGTGATTCCTACCATGCACAAAACATGGTGAATTCACAGAGGTTAGTGTGTATTCAGAATGAGATGCTTTCCAAGTTTTGCCAAGAGATGGAAGACACAACAGTTGTAGCAGAACTACATTTACCCTATCAACTGATACTCAGCTAAGCAAAACCAATGCTTGGAAGACTTCACTGATTTCTCTGCATTGTGCGTATCATCAGTGAACTCCTCTCGATTTCCACTTTCCTTGTTTTGATGCTTTAGTTATAACTTGTACCATTTAAAATGCAAAGCTGATGCGTCAAAAACAAAGCAAGAAGCATGCATGGGCTGGAGCAAACTACAAATACTGACCTGCTCCTTGCCATAAAGAGCTTAAAGGCAAAGGAGATGGACGATACAGAGAATAGGCATCACAAAATTATTTGTGTGTGCCTTACATCATGATGCTTTGTGTAATGATGGAGATTAGCAGTGCTGCCTGCTGGGAATGACTGCCAGCTCCCCCAGAAGACCATCGCTAACTGCTTGTACATTTGCCAGATGTAATAAATGGCATACAAATAATCTGTTCAAGCTGTTTCTTCCAAGCCAACACCTGTTGGTGGCAAATCCTGAAAACATCAAGCATCCCGTATGATAGTAGTTTTTATGTTTACTTGGGGTTTATTCTTCCTTGGTTTATGGGCATGACTGGAGGAAGAGACTCTTCAAACAGCAAATCACAGAAGTAAGGTAAGATCAGAGTTCAATGCACTGAGTTCAGTGCAGTTCCTTTGTGTGCTGCCGTAGCCGCCTTCTCTCACAAACTTCTTCCCTCTACATCCCTCCCCCAGATCCCAGCTTTATTCAGTGCTCAGTTTCATGTCAGTATTCCGATCATACTCAGTGTCTTCGCTTTCAGATAAGTAGTTTCCTTTTGATCTTCTCATAATATTTATTCAAACTCTATCCAATGCTCTATAAGGAGTCAATGCGCCTTCTTAACACTCCTGTGAAGTTATAGGAACAGAGTTGACATTCTATTAACAGTGGGTTAATTCAAAATCCATGGAAGGTAGGAAAGTAACAGGCAACCCATGCTGCAATCGGGAGTTTTGCCTTTTTGGATGTCCTGACCAGCACAGACACTGCAGGCAGACCATGGGGCAGCGATATCAGTGCTAGGGTTATTAAAGAGAAGGCTCAAACCCTTTACTTTTGCACCATCAGTATCACCAGAAAGAGTGTGCACGCATAAAGCAATAAGCAAAATACACCCAGCACATTCCTTTCCTTATTGCTATCCCTGACTAAAATGATTTAGACCACGGTCAAAGCAGTGACAATTTGCATCACACTTATTGTGATACCCTTTGCACTGCCAAGAAGCAAATTCAGAACGTGATTCTCAGTGGTGTGGAATACTTCTCAGCTGCCTTAGGCTGCTGAAGTATTTTGGGCATTTCCCCACAAGGACATGCTAGAGAACCTGACGGAAGATCTGGTGTTCAGGGGCACCCTCCACAAAGGCTGAACTCCGGATGGATTAATGTGTCTGGCTTGATCTTTGAGGTTTCAGTGCTTGGATTTCATCTTTAAACATTTAAACAGAAATATCCTGCTCCGGTTTATTCTTTCAAAAGTGCCATTCCTGCCATAACATCCATTTTAAACCAGGATGCTAACAAAGCCCCTTTGTAACAATTTATATTGCAGTCATATAGACAAGCTGCTCTTTTCCGTGATTGCACAAATCCGGTGTCAGTTTTCCTTAATCAGTTACTCAAGATTTATGGTAGTACAAGTGAAAGCAGGATCTGATCTAACGTTTCTCATGTTACTATGGCATATTATGAAGCAGGCTTGTAAAAAGTAAAGATTTTGTGATAGAATTATTCGAAGTGAAAAAACAGAATCAGGGTTTTACGCTCCAGAATTGGCATGTGTATGTCCTGAAGTGAAGGAACAAAGTCACCTTGCTCTTTCTGCTGCTTTAAATAAAAGATAGGAAATTCGGACTCCTTTTTCCAAAACCTGAAAGTAGAAAACTTCTGCTCTCCAAATCACTATGTTCACTTAACATGTAGTGAGCTAGACTTGAAAGGTCACAAGGTAGCACTGAATCATTATCTATCTGAGAGAATTAAGGGATAAGGGGAAAGAAAAGTCAAGTCTATTTTTAGCTTTGAAATTTATGGCCATGAGAGCATCTAGCCAACTGAAAGCGATCTGATCAAAAAGCTGAAAGGCAAGGATATCTATCCTTCATGCATCTTTAAAAACAGTACCAGCCAAGCTGTAGGAAAGAAGTTAATCTTACCTTCAACTAAAAGATTTACTAAAGCCTGTGGCAAAGGACTTAAATGTTAACAGGTCGATTTCTCTTGCAGAAATACAATTCTGCCGATTCCTTTACATTTGTTACTAATTTACAGGCAAGGCTCCACAGAACAGGCAATTTAGAATCCGAGCAAAGCAATTTATCTTTGTATAATAAGATCATGTGAAACTCTACAGCCATTAAGAGCTCCCGTGCGGCCTCGGAGCTATAACATTTGGCTGCTTTAAGTAGCAGAAGATAGTAAAGGCACTGAGACCATCCTCTCTCACTTCCTCCAACCTGTAGGGAAGAAACTGCTCAAGAATCTTACAGTTGTTTCTGTGCATCCGGCTGTACATCAGGATGCGCTTTTAAGGAAAAGCTAATTCAGAAGAGGTTTGAACACAGTGAGAACTGGGGTCACTTTGCGAAGTAAGTGCCGTAATGCAAACTCCTTTCCCAGGGTGGTTCTGCCCACTGCAGTTTTTCTCCCTACCCTGGGTACATGGTTTCATTGTTTTAGGAGAAGCTGATTTTCCCAGGAAGCCACGGCCACAGAATTAGGCTGCCTTCCAGAAAGCTGGGAGAGTGGGGTCAGCACATGCATGCAAATGCTGATCTCAGCTGTACTCAGAGGGAAGTTCTGCGGCTTATTGCTGGTACTGACTTGGAAACCTGCATTGTTAAGCAATAACTGCCACGCTGTCAACCAGACAGGGCTTTTTAAAGCCTCACCAAAGGCAGTTTTCCCTTTATGGGTGCAGGCTGTGCACCCTAGGTTTGCTCAAAACCACTCTTCGTTAAAATCTCACATGAAAACACCTTGTTTCCCTCTCAGATGTCTCCCTGCTGGCCTGCATCATTGTGACAAAACACACCAGCACTACCTGGATAAACACAACTCTTTTCTATGCTGATGTGTCCGTGTGACAATATATTACAAGACAGAGCAGGAAGGCCACTTGTGAACAAGCTATATTGCTGTAGCACAGGGACATTTGCTAGTTTAGCACATGCAGCTTTGCTTCCAGACTGTAATCATGGTATTCATCTGTGATGTAAATTTATATGACACTGTTTAAAATCAGTTTCAAATGGAAATGGAAAATACTTAACTCCTGGTTGCATGGGCATCCAGAAGCCCTAAGGGTTTCCAGAGAACCTGAAGGATGTGGATTTAACAGTGCAGAAAAGGACAGGTGTAGCATGCTTCCAAAATAAGGCAAGTAGCTTTCCCCTTGCAGTGTAGCGGGTCAACAATAAAGCAAGTAAAGCAATGTGATGGTAATAGGGTTTTGAAAAAGCCTTTTTGAAAGGTAAAATTGTAAAGTGAAGCATTTCTTCCTTGTGAACCCTTTAACTTAGCTTCTTTACACACATCCTCCCCGGCACTGATACAACAGAAAATGATTTTTTACAACTGGAAAGCTTAAAAGTACCGCTTCTGCAACTGCATCAGGCATGAGAGGGATGGATGCTAATGTATTCTGGATATTGATTTAACATTGGGAACCTGAAGGTTAGTGCTAAATGGAAGCAATCTAATCCCTGCTTAGAGAAAGAGGGTTTTTTCCCCTCACATCTCTAGAAAATGAAACCTTGGCTTGCTATTTATCCTTTCAAAACTTATCAGGTGTTAAACTGTCCTCAGTTCAGACCTGCTGCACCCATTTCAAAGATAGAGGCTGTGTTCGGAGCTGTTTTTCTTTCCATACCCAAGATCACTCTCCCCTCTGTCAGGTTAAAGCCATTCCCCCTTGTCCTGTCCCTACAGGCCCTTGTCCAAAGCCCCTCTCCAGATTTCTTGTAGCCCCTTTAGGCACTGGGACCTGCTCTAAGGTCTCCCCTTCAGAAGCCTTCTCTTCTCCAGGCTGAACCAGCCCAGCTCTCTCAGCCTGGCTCCAGAGCAGAGCTGCTCCAGCCCTCAGAGCATCTCCATGGCCTCCTCTGGACTCGCTCCAACAGCTCCACATCCCTCTTGTGCTGTTGCCCCAGAGCTGGATGCAGGACTGCAGGGGGAGGTCTCACAGGAGCGGAGTAGTTGGCATCATCTTTCAGAGAAAACTTAGGTAAGAGCTGCTCCAGTGCCCCCTCCTTCCCGTAACTTTCACTTGAGACAGGAGAAGCTGCTGCCCTTGTCACAACCCCTCCATGCTTTCTATACACACTCTCCTGTCCCCCATTTGCCTTTATACTCCTCTTGCCTCCCTTGCACTACCCTCCTGTTGTATGCTATATTTCTGCCATACCATATGTCCTCACACATCTTCCCAGCCGGGATTGTGACATTTCCTTTTCTGTTTTTGGCTCCTAGCAGCACCACGGCCATTCCCTTTGCTCAGCACATCCTGGTTCCCATTGCTGCCCGCGTGCTGCTTGTCCGAAAAGCGGATTTGTGCCTGGCATGCAGTAAACCAGTTCCACGTGCTCTGGAGAGACAGTGTGTTTATTCAGGTGTGGGGGCTCTGGGGGCTCTTCCATAAACCAAGCACACCCAATGCCAGCTTCTTTGTTACATTTATGCTCACAAGCTTCAAGATAATACACTCCCAATTACAATGATGGGTCAGTAATCTATATGTAATCATAATATTTGCTGTGTCATTCCTTCTAACCATTATGTATACTCAGAGGAAGGGTCTCCTGGTCCAGGGTCTTTTTGACCTGTCGGTGTGATTTTTAGTATTATAATGAAGGCAGTTCAGGACACCTTAAAAGTTAAGTTCATTGCCAAGCTGGTAAATGAAATGGTTTTGCCAAGTTGTCAAACAACAGCTTCTCCAAGAGCCTAGGAAGTAAAAGGGAATTAGATATGGGAAAGCAGCAAGAAAGTATTTTTTTAACTGACAGTTGGGTGGTCCCTCTTTCGTAGTTGGCATTCATTTAATAAACACGTAATATATAAATGCATACGGTGTTAGCCTGTCCTTCAAATCAAATGTCCAGTAAGTTATTATAATATATATTATCATATATATAATTATATATATTATCATATATATATTATCATATATATTTTATATATATTATCATATATATTATATATATAATTATATATATTATCATAAGCCAGGCTTATGATAGTGTGTGGGACTGTCTTGGTCTCCTACGTGAAATTCCACATCAAGATGTCAATCTTTCGAGTAAATATTGCGCACTGGATTGTTTTGCCTATTACTGTGGCAGAAATTTGGTTTTGATACTGATTTTATATTTCAAAACATGTAAATACTTACCCTAAAAAACTAGCTTAAGGTAAAGATCTGGGATGCATGCTTTGGAGCTTAGTTTTGAGCTATGGCAGAACTGCCCAGGAGCCTTTTTGTGGGCTGAACTTCCAAGACTCTGCTCTGAAACAGGATCCTTCTCCCAGAAGAGTTTTGATTGTTTATGTTATGGGCTTTTGTTTCTACTACTCTGTAAAGTCTAGTGCTAAGTCTTCGCAGGAAGTGTGAAGATATGCCACCTCCAGAAGCATGGAGTACCAAATGTGTGTTCTTTAAACACATCAACAAGATCAGGAAACAGCTGCAGAGACCGGATCGCAGAACACAGCCAGGCTAAATGAACAGCCACTATCCTCATATAAGTAAGTTCTTCATTAGCTGACGAAGCCAACTTAAGCCTACTACCTCCAGTTTTAACTGCAGATCAGACATGAGAAGTCTAATTCAGGCAAGCTATAAATTACCCTACATGCTCATTCTTTGTCATGATCTCCAATCTGTTCCTCCAGTGAAATCTTGGAAATATTTCTTTCACTACTATATTAAGCCAAGAAGATGGTATGGATTTTTGTGCAAGTAATGATCCATTTTACAAGCTTATGAATCTACATAAATCCTGTATTATCTGACTGCAAGGTCTTCTAAAATGACTTTTTCCATGGCATCTGGTGTTCAAGAAGAAAACAATGTGTCTGCCTAGGCCACATAGAGTTCTCGAGAAAAATAGGATTTCCTACTGCAATGCCATCTTTGACATTTTCCTGAGGCTTTAGGATTAAATATAGCCAGCCTTGCAATGAAGCTGTCTCAGTTTCAGCTTTTCCATATTTAAATGTTCCAGAAAGTTAACTTCAAGATGCAGTAAACCTATTCAGTAGCACCCACAAGGTCAACTGTCTTTTTCAGCATGTATTAAAGTATAGAAAATTTAGAAAAGCTTTATTAAGCTGTCTTATCCTGCTAAAATCAAATCCAGCTGCAGGTGTGTGCTCCTCTAAAAACATTCTGACGTTCTCATTCTCTACAGCCAATACTAGCCTGTGCACAGAAGGACCGTGAACTTGTTGGTACACTGACTGAGAGAGAAAATCACAGCACAGAGAGGGACATTTGGGCAGAGCTATACTATAAATTGCTCCAGCACTATTCTCCAGATTTTTTTTTGCCTGGAAAGGATCTCCTCCAGCTGCTTGTTTGTACTCACCCAACAGACCTGTGGTCTGCATCTTCCCCCTTGCAAGTTTACAGCAGATAGAAGTTTTACCATCAGCAGCAAGGAGGTACAGGGAAGGGATTCTCTCCCTCTACTCCACTCTGGGGAGAACCCCCCTGCAGTCCTGCGTCCAGCTCTGGGGGCAACAACACAAGAGGGATATGGAGCTGTTGGAGCGAGTCCAGAGGAGGCCATGGGGATGCTCCAAGGGCTGGAGCAGCTCTGCTCTGGAGACAGGCTGAGAGAGCTGGGCTGGTTCAGCCTGGAGAAGAGAAGGCTCCAGGGAGACCTTAGAGCAGCTTCCAGTGCCTAAATGGGTGACAAGAAATCTGGAGAGGGGCTTTGGACAAGGGCCTGTAGGGACAGGACAAGGGGGAATGGCTTTAACCTGACAGAGGGGAGATTTGGATTAGATACTGGGAAGAAATTCTTCCCTGTGAGGGTGCTGAGGCCCTGGCACAGGGTGCCCAGAGAAGCTGTGGCTGCCCCATCCCTGGCAGTGTTCAAGGCCAGGTTGGATGGTGCTTGGAGCAACCTGGTCTAGTGGAAGGTGTCCCTGCCTGTGGCAGGGGGTTGGAACTGGATGAGCTTTAAGGTCCCTTCCAACACTAATAATTCTACGATTCTATGATTCAATGAATTCATTACACCTCTGGTCTCCTGTAAGTCCATCCCCATGTTCCTAATGCCATGATGCAGATGTAGGATTAAGTCTTCTGCTCTGCTGAGCGAGAAGCCTATGCTTCCTTTTTTTTTGATTTCCACCATTTCACTGGCTTTTTACCCTTAGAAACACCATTTTCTTTCAGGCTGCTTCCTCACTTAATGGACTCAGGGCTAAGTACTGGCCACCCCATTCACCAAACAGATAAGGGCTGCAGAGAGCATGTGATGGGGCAAGTCACACTCCATCTGATGCCTATACTTCATCTGAGGGTTCTGTTAGCAGCGTGTTCAGTGCATCACATTGCCAGGCCAATGGACTAAGAGCACAGGCATTAGAAAACCTTTGTGGCACCAAGGGAAATCAGGTGTTTCTAAATTGGCTTACCCACCCCTTCTTGGGGTTTTACCTTCTGCTTTCAAGACTACGACCGATAAAGCACCTCTTTGAAGCAATTAGCAGATCTGCTGGACTCTGGCCTTTCATGCCAGCTATTACTAATCATTTACTTACCTGCAGCCAAGGAAATAACAGGTCTGCCTGTGGACTCCTTTGAAGCTGTTCCAGCATCAGGTTTGAACAACCCATCATAAATGAGAGCTGAGATTGTAAAACTGTGTGTCCCTAAAGCGTTATTTCTTATGCCTGGGAAAGAAAAAATCCACATAAAGAAGGAAAAGATATATGGCAGATGACAGTAACAAGGGACAAGGGAGTTTATTTGGAGTCCCTGCCAGAAGACAGTTACAGATACATTTGTTTTCCTCTGGAACAGACTGTGTTTCTTAAACAAAAAATAACTCTTCTAAGGTATCAACAAGGTATCATGTACAGCTTCTTATTTTTAATGTAGATTTTGCATTTGTAAATATCTTGCAAAAGAATTTTCTGGCCATCACTATTCAGAACAAGCACTGGCCAAGCTTTCACATCTATGTTTTGTACTCGTGCCAGTGTTTTATCACTCTGGTAAACCAAAAGTGAAGCCGAAAAGCTCCCTGAAAAACTGGCAGTATTTAAAGAAATGTTCAGCTGGGAATTTCAACCTTAGAATCATAGAATCATAGAACAGTTAGGGTTGGAAAGGACCTTAAGACCATCCAGTTCCAACCCCCCTGCCATGGGCAGGGACATCTCACACTAAACCATTCCACCCAAGGCTTTGTCCAACCTGGCCTTGAACACCGCCAGGGATGGAGCATTCAAGACTTCCCTGAGCAACCCATTCCAGTGCCTCGCTACTCTAACAGGAAAGAATTTCCTCCTTATATCCAATCTAAACTTCCCCTGTTTAAGTTTTAACCCGTTACCCCTTGTCCTATCACTACAGTCCCTAATGAAGAGTCCCTCCCCAGCATCCCTATGGGCCCCCTTCAGATACTGGAAGGCTGCTATGAGGTCTCCACGCAGACTTCTCTTCTCCAGGCTGAACAGCCCCAACTTCCTCAGCCTGTCTTCATATGGGAGGTGCTCCAGTCCCCTGATCATCCTCGTGGCCTCCTCTGGACTTGTTCCAACAGTTCCGTGTCCTTTATATGTTGAGGACACCAGAACTGTACGCAATACTCCAGGTGAGGTCTCACAAGAGCAGAGTAAAGGGGCAGAATCACCTCCTTCGACCTGCTGGTCACGCTCCTTTTGATGCAGCCCAGGATACGGTTGGCTTTCTGGGCTGCGAGCGCACACTGAAGCCGGCTCATGTTCATTTTCTCATCAACCAGCACCCATAAGTCCTTCTACGCAGGGCTGCTCTGAATCTCTTCTCTGACTCCCAAATCAAGTCCCATGTTCTAGATACTCAAACCCCTGACTATGGTACCCCTGATCTAACCATTTATTAACCTGCCAAATCCACCTAGCCTTTTTAGGGTCCTCCCCTTTATCCTGGAGAATTGACAGACTGTCTGAGCTCCAGACCACCTCTCCCAGGGCTCTGTAGTCCCTCTTAATGTTCTCTGGGCTACTGCTATCTATATCACTAGCACCCACATGGACAACTAGAAGTGGGTAATAGTCAGTAGGACTCTTCTTGTTATACTTCTAGAAAGGGGAAAAAAAGTAAACTGAAAATGATCCATGCTGTTTCAAATCCATTGATAGCGAAGCCTGTTTCTGCTCCCAAAGAAAGAATCACTCCTGCAGGGCCAGGCTAGGCATTAAACCGTTACAGAAATCATATCCTTCAGAAAACTCATTTCAAAAAGCAGTGTTTGAAGAAAGAGGGGACCAAGATTTGCACTGAATACTTGAGCATCAGGGAGCACACAGCAGCAAAGTTTAGACACACATCACTGGTATCAACAGCCTGTAAGAGATCCAGGGCATCCCAAAATCTGAAGAACCGTGATTCTTAACCCACTAATTGATAGCTGATGGATTTCTTTCCCTCAAGTGTTGACTTGATGCTAAGCAGCAATGCAAGTTGGAATATAACTGCTTATCAGGACAAGCTGCACTGCTTTGTTAAGGCATTTTAGTGCACGTCGGGGTCATTTAAGATTACCCTGGGTAAATTTCCAGGGTAGACATTAGAAACTTCAGAAAAATGCTTATTTTTAAAGAGCTTGTGGTCAGGTAGCTTCAGAAAGCTATGAACATCTTCATGAAGGTAACAGGGGTGTTTCAAATAGCTTTATGAACTGGAGAAAAAAAGATTGCAAATGAAAATGGCAACTAATTCCTGGTTTTATGTTCCCAGCAGCGTCGAAAGAACCAAAAATAGTTCTTTAAAGATTAACCTTTCCAAAGCAGCTTTTCCAGCATATCAAATTTCTTTCAAAGTTTATTAGCCAAATTAGTCCTTTAAAATTCTGGTCTTGGAAACAGAAAAAAAAAGGATAAAACCAGCACTTTTCCTAAAATCTGTGCTGATTACATTCTGTAGATTTATATCTATGCGGGCTTGGTACCTTAAAAAAATGCTGACGGAATTGGTGTACATGTGTCTATTTAATGCATGTTGGCTAACTGACTGGACAGGAAGACAGTAAAACTACAGTGAACCCTGTCCTTCAGCTCACCCAGTTCCAGGCCCCTGCCACAGGCAGAGACACCTTCCACTAGAGCAGGTTGTTCCAAGCCCCGTCCAACCTGGCCTTAAGCACTGCAGAACATTTTGATGAGTTATTTTCCACGGGAAGGGTATACCTCAAGGAGTTTCTAATTGGCTGACCTTGTACAAATGCATACACATGGGAAACCCCATTTGTGGCATCACTGGTCACATTGCACCAGACCACATCTGGGAACCCGATTCATAATTCAAGGATATGCAGGTAGCCTGGAGCTTGATTCTGGGAAGCTGGGTGTATTTTATTCCCTACAGTTTGCTTTGCCCCAGCTAGAGAAGGTGCAGATACATTCCTTCTCTGTATTCGTGCTGCTGTTCTTTGGCTTTTCAAGGCAATAAAGAAAGGCCTTTCATTCAGCATGCGACTTTGACTCCAGGTAGCATATTTTCTGTTAAAGCTTTTGACTGCTAATTATTGTCTTAAATCCTGCAGTAAAACATGCCTTTTTCGTCATGCTGGATAAGGAAATCTTTGCTTCTCCCTATTACTGGCCATGAGGTACAAGGCTTATCTATTTTTTACAAGCAGCCTTTTAACACCCTGGTACTTGCAGCTGCCTCTGAATGCCTTTTTACTAAGGAAACTATTAAAGAAGGTAGTTAAACATTTTCTGTATTTATATGAATCATTCGCTTTACTTAAATTAGGCCCATGCTGGCATATCTTCTTGAGTGCAGTTACCCACTGGTATAAAACACATTTAAAAAACCACTTTGGGTCAGTAGCTTTGCATCTTGTGTAGCTATTGCAATAAGGGCAAAAAGCAGGATGCTCCTGAGTGGGAGCAGCAGTGTGTGAGCCTGCCACATCACAAAAAGCAGTGGGAAATGTAGCTCAGTGGGTTGAAATTGGAAATAAATTAAGGGAGTTGGGAACTTCTAATTTACACAGTATGAGCAGGCTTCAGTCGAGGCAAGACATATCATTTCCTTTGCCTCAACACTAGATGTCTTTACAGTGTGCCCAAATGACGCTTATTTTCTTATCTTATTGAGATGTCCTTTTCTTCTGTTACTTTGAAGCCAGCATTGGCAAGGACAACGAACAGACTTTCCAAAGAAGCTGCCAAAATAACGCTATCCAAAGTGAAGCATGTACCTTTTCCCTCAGCCTGGACTCATTTCCATCTAATGAAATGAATCCCAGTAATCAAACAGCTTGTTGTGAAGGTCATCCTATATTGCATCATATAATTAATAGCATATATATATATGCCTGTATATATAGATATATCTGTTTTTTTTATAGATAGATGTATAAATCAGTTGGGTGATACCAACTGGAACAACAGTAGGAGTGAATAAATCAATTTGTAAAAACAGAAATAACCTCCTCATTCTCGACTACTTGAAGTCTTAGTGGAGTCTGAGAATTGGATCATCACCAGAAATAAGGGCAAGGAGCATTACTGAGAGAAGCTACAGGGAATTAATTGCAAGTAAGAATGTTCTGATGCAAGACTGACTGCAAATACAAGTCATTAATTTTTAAATGTAAGGAAAAGTGTGACAGGATATTAAGCCTCTCAGTACAGAGGAACCCAGAGGATTTTTGTTTAAATTCCAGCAGCGTTTGCAGAGAAAAAATTGTTTTACTGCTTTGCTGAACAGTTTGTGTTTCATGAACTGCACTCTGAAAATGACTTAGTTCATCATGTGAAGGGTAAAGAAAGAGCGAGAGAGCAGAATTTCTGTTCAGGAAATTCTGAATATGAAAGAGTTGGAAACCATTGAAAAAGAGGAGGAAAAACATTTGCATGTGCATGTCATAGATATGTGTACACAAACGTGAAAATATACTAACTAAAGATAAGCTGCAAATTAAACTTAAGTTATTCCAAATAATTCATAACCCACAATTGCTTCTTTGGTCAAAAGTCAGTGGGGGTTACATCCAAGAGAGCAGGGGAATTAACTGTATTTTTAAGCAGTGTTCCCTTTGTGATTGTGACTGGTCTGTCTTCCCTGGGACTTGCTAAGCTGTCCAGGAGGACATCAACACTGCTCTGAAGTCATTAACCACAGCCTCAGATGTAAGCTACTGCCTTCTCTGTCCTGTGGCAGCTGAAGTTGCTGCAGAGCAGCTTTGCAAGTTATCTACATCTGAGGGTGTGGGTGAGATGGCATCAATTGGTCATCCTAAACTCCTTCCCCCTGACTGGTCCCTAATGAGTCCCTGGGCACGACAGGGCTAAAGGAGAGACCCAGCACTCAGCCCTTTACACAGGCACTTAATCTGCTCCTTGCTGTCGTGGTTTAAACCCAGTCAGGTAATTCGTTCGCTCACTTGCCCTCCCCCTGCTCTCGGAGGGACGGAGAGGAGAATCAAAAGAATGCAACTCCCACGGGTTGAGATAAGAACAGTTTAGTAACTAAGGTATAACACAAATCACTACTGCTACCACCAATGATAATAATGATAAAGGAAATAACAAGGGAACAGAATACAACACCTCACCACCCGCTGACCGATAACTCGCCCCCCAAGCCCGACCAAGCTCCGACCGATACCTCCTTCAACCCTGCAGTCTCACAGCCCTTCCGGCTAACTCCCAGTTACATCCTGGGCATGACGTGCTGTGGTATGGAATACCTCTTTGGTCAGTTTGAGTCAGGTGTCCTGTCTCTGCTTCCTCCCAGCTTCCCCTCCTCCCTGGCAGAGCATGAGGCTCACAAAGTCCTTGGCCAAACCAAAACATCTCTATCAGCTCTGTTCCCGAATCAAAACACTGCACTGCACCAGCTACCAAGGAGGAGAAACATGACTGCTACTGCTGAACCCAGGACACTTGCACACTGAGTACAGCAAGAATTTTACACCAACATATCTCTTCTTACCCCGTGGTTGAACATTTCTGATAAGGGTATCCTAAATTACAGAAAAGGACTGCCTTAAATTATCAATAGTTTATTAAAAGCGTTCAGTATCTAGAATTGAAATACTTTTGATTGCACAGTGCCTGGCATTAGTTGGTATCTTCACAATCAACCCATATCATAGAAACATGGTTGAGTTTTCGGGTGCCATCAAGGTGGGGAGAACTTCAACTGAGTAATGCAGAGTGAGAACTTAAAATGACCTTGACAGAAGCATGATCTGACAATAACAAGATGCAACAGGAGCAAGTGTACTCCAATTACTTTGATTTTGCATCTTTGTTACTTAATATCACAAGCCCATTTACAGCAGCTTACAAGGGTATTTAATAAATATTTTAATAAATGGTAACCAATCACTGCAAAATGTAAAAGAATAAAGCAGGTGACTGCTAATTGCAGTTTACAGTTATCTGCAATGCCTTCTAGTGTGCTTAAAATACCAAAGACTGATCAGGCCCATCATGTGCTCACGCCACCTAGTAATGCCTGTTAAATTGTTTGTAATTCTCAGTGTTTGGGGAATACTTAATGGAGAAATATACTGCAAAAGCACAAAAATACTCCCAGCTCTAATGAACAATTCTAATTCAGATACTAATTAGGAAAACTTGCTCTCAGAGACGTGGGGGAGGGATGTGTGGAGGGATACGCAGAAGCCAGCTCCTCCACGTCAATGCATTAGGCGTTATGGGTTTCCCCATGCTTTCTCAGGACATTTGCACAGGAACACATCTGCCTTCAAGCTGTTTAGCAGGGGAGCACTGATTTCTGGGGTTGGAGCTGTTGCACCTGATCAAAAATGTTCAAATAAAAAGATCTGTTAGCTGGGAAAACGACCACACTACAAAGCACGTAGCCCTTGACCTTATGAATTACCTGATTCCTTTAATTCAGGCATCTGGGCATGAGTACTTTAGAGCAGAGCAAGTCTTAACTGCAGAGCCATTCATATTATAGAGCTGCTGGCAAACAAAAGATAGGTAAACATCGATTGCATCTCCTTGAACGTATTTTCAAGCGATTAAACCTCCCTGCTGGGACCAAGCACCACAGACTCGTATCAGAAGTGTTCCTTTCACCACACACTTGGTCTGGCCAGCCAATGGTATTCCCAGCGTGAGCAAAAACTTGGGAACAAGTGACCAGTGAGTGGGGAGAGGCAAGTGATGATAGTCATGCCGAACACTCCTATTATATGAGACTATGGATCTTGCTATCAGCTGCACCTTAAGCAGCTGGGAAACAAAGCCGCATTTGCACATATGAAAGCACCAAAAAAGTCATGCTCGTAGGAGTGAGACTAAAGAAATATAACCAAATTATCTTTAATAGTGTTTGGCTTGTTCTAATGGAAATTGTGCATTATTTATCCCCAGAAAAGAAGACTCCATGGAAACTATTGTGTCTTTTCAACAATCATGAAGGCTCCTAAGTGGAGGAAGATGCATAACTTCGTATGGGTCTGACACTTTTCTTCATTATACTGCACTAAGCACATCCACTTGTCCTGAATAAAATTAAAGCAAATATTTCTGATTCACGAAAAAATATTTAAGCAGTACAATTGCCTTCATAAAAAAGTGGCATTTAAATACAGGGCAATTTTAAAAATAAGCATTAAAGTTATGTGAGACAACTGCTCTGAAGACTGTCATTTTCCAAAACAAAGCTGGTTTTGTCTGATGGTGGCTTAGCAATTTATTATAAAGGCAGAACAGAGAGTGAATTAACATTGTGTCCCCTTGCAGTGAGAAGTGCTAATCTGAATAACAGACTCCAGGGGAATTCTACTTAGCCTTTATATGAATATGGGGAAAATGATAATACGATAATTATCATTGGGTTTTTTTTCAAGCACTGTTTTGTTTCCTGAAGCTTCTTTTTCCTCAGTTTTGTTCTGAACTCAGTCTCAGGATGTGTTAATCCTGCAATACTATTTTTTCTCACAGGGTCCATGCCTTTCATCTACCTGTGCAACCCCTTCAGATTTCTAGAGATGCTGTCTGTCTTTGTGGGATTCCCAAACACACTCAACACCAGCCAAAATTTTGCCCTTTCAGCAAGTTACCAATTTCATAGAATGCCAGACTGCTCTCAATTGGAAGGGACCTTAAAGCTCACCCAGTTCCAACCCCTGCCACAGGCAGGGACACCTTCCACCAGACCAGGTTGCTCCAAGCCCTGTGTCCAACCTGGCCTTGAACACTGCCAGGGATGGGGCAGCCACAGCTCCTCTGGGCACCCTGTGCCAGGGCCTCAGCATCCTCACAGGGAAGAATTTCTTCCTAATGTCTCATCTCAATCTCCCCTCTGTCAGGTTAAAGCCGTTCCGCCTTGTCCTGTCCCTACAGGCCCTTGTCAAAAGCCCTTCTCCAGATGTCTTGTCAGCACCTTTAAGCAACGGAAGCTGCTCTAAGGTCTCCCCTTCAGGAGCCTTCTCTTCTCTAGGTTGAACCAGCCCAGCTCTCTCAGCCTGTCTCCATAGCAGAGCTGCTCCAGCACTCGGAGCATCTCCATGGTCTCCTCTGGACTTGCTGCAGCACCAACGCATCCCTCTTGTGTTGGGGAACCCAAAGCTGGATACAGGAGCAGAGTACAGGGGGCAAATCCCCTCCCTCAAGCAGCCCAGGACACAGCTGGTCTCTGGGCTCAAGCACACACTGCTGGGTGATGGGGGGTTTCTTATCAACCAGCACCCTAAGTCCTTTTCCTCGAGGCTGTTCTCCATTCATTCTCTGCCCAGCTGGTGCTTGGGCTTGGGCTCGCTCCAGCCCATCTACAGAACCTTGCATTTGGTAGGAATGGCATTGGATTAACACTTAACTAAAACCCCATCTTTAATATTCAGCACTGGAGGGATTCAGCACATACAACATATGTTCTTCAGTAAGCCTTTGGATAGACTTTGTTCTTTCCTGTCTGCTTTCTCTCTTGTCAAAAATTTCTGCTAGGAGGTGTATTTGTACTAGAGATGGCAGTGAAGTGTGGACAGCCCTGAGCTAATTGCAAGCAGGAGTTAGCCAGGATGGTGGCAGCAGCCCAGGCACGGCTGCTTGAAGCTGTAACTTTGCCACAGCTCAGCTTCATCTGCTCTGTGTACTAGTTCATTTATAATTAAGCAACTAGATCATTTATAATTAATTAGCTCCAACCCACTGAATTATAACGTACCTGAAGGTCAAAAGACTTTAGAGAAGACAAGTGGGCATATAGGCACTGTGAAACAAAAACTCAGCAATTCCACGCACAAACCAAAGAATGCTGTAACCAACTTGGACTGAGCTGAGTCACCTCCTTAGTTAACCCCTTCTTCTGCAAATGTGCCAGGAAATTCATCCGTGGAATCCCTGCAATGGCTGTAGTAACTTCTTTCTCTGTTTCTTCCCATTTGTAGGAGCAAAACCCCTCAGTAGATTGTCCCTTCAAGGTGGCATTTGTAGTCACTGAAACACCTGGTAATAAAAGAATGTAAAAACATTGATTCTTTTTTAAGTGAATGCAGGGAAAATCAAGCAACTGGAATAGTCAGGTGCTGAGGAGCTGCCATGGCTGTTAACTCCAGAAAGAGCTCTAAATCCTCAGTATTTCCAGGCAATCAGCACATACAGGACTTTGCCCAGGCTCTGAGCAAGAGAAACAAGCAAACACCCAGGTTTTATCCGGAATTTATGGATTTTGCATGGATGTGACAAGACAAAACCCACGATAGTTTCTACAACCAGGCAAGTGACCGTGAGGATAACCTTGCTGTTTGGCAATGACTCCTAGCACTTTAACAGGTTATTCTGTTGCTAGATAATGAACTGAATTGGATTAAGTGATCTTGCTAACAAACAAAAGTTGACTCTGACATTATTGTTTGGATCAAATGAAAAAAGGCCATATAAAGGGGAATTTACTTCATAACCAGTCCTTTGCAATTTGATGTTTCAATGTCCTGTCCCCCTAAACCACACCTGGAAGGGTGTCCAGATGAGCAAAGATGGACACAGCCTGATCCCATCCGTCCTACACATTTAATGTGCGTGCTCAAGATAGTATTCTGTTCTGAAGTTACTGTCTAGAGAGAAAAAACCACCCCTCTCCAATCCCAGTTCAATGGTGCACCAAAGGTCTATGCAGTGTTGCAAGCAGTACTCCCTGGAGAATACAAATTGGTGCACAGAAAGGATTTTTCTGCCTCTGTGATGTGAGAAATGTGGAAAACCAGACTGTGTTTGTGACCTTCGTCACATCTTTGAATTTAAAGTAACTGACTTTGATATTGCCATAGAAGAGGCAGAGCAAGAGAAAATTCAGTCTATATTTAGTACTGAGCAAGCCAGGCAAATCATGATATGGCCAGTTCCTGGGGGCTAAAAACATATGTGCATCCTTTAAAAAGTCCATTCAGTTGCTTTGCATTAAAATGAAATTAATAGCAAGCTCTAAGACACTAGAGTAAATTGGATTTTATCATTTAAAGTAAGACAGAAACGTCAAACAAGTTGCCTGCAAGGAAACTAGCAGATCTCCCACCTCTTCAAATTTATGGGGAAAAAAATGGGGCTATGTGGTCTAGCTTTAATGAGAAAACTGAAATACCATAAGGACCTGTAGCAGAAGCATAAGGAATGGGTGATATTGCAATAATCTGAGCACAGGCAGGTCTGTGTTTTGATGGAGATTTTGATTAAGGCTGTATATTCACACCAAAGCCACTGCAGCTACAGCTTCATATTCTGCTTTCATCCAGAGCTGACACACCAGTGAGCAGGAAGGGATGGTAGTTAAATCCCAGCATGGTGAGCTCAGATCACAGAATCCCAGACTGGTTTGGGCTGGAAGGGACCTTAAAGCTCATCCAGTCTCAACTCCCTGCTATGGGCAGGGACACCTTCCACTAGACCAGGTTGCTCCAAGCCCCATCCAACCTGGCCTTGAACACTGCCAGGGATGGGGCAGCCACAGCTTCTCTGGGCACGCTGTGCCAGCACCTCAGCACCCTCATAGGGAAGAATTTCTTCCTAATGTCTGATCTCAATCTCCCCTCTGCATCCTACCAGGATGGGACCACTGCAGTGCTGCTGTCTTCTTTCTTCTTTGCGTTGCACAGGTTTTTTAAGTCTGTTTCTTCAGCCTCCCTGGGGTGGGGAATGAAACTGTAGTCTGGCAGCTCCTTCCAATTAGTTCTAACATCCTTCCTCGTTTTTCTCATGCCCTCCAGTGAATTTTGATAAGCAAATCTCCATGTGTAAGCATTGTTCTGCTAATAGGTACCACTGGCTCCCATCTGCTGAGTTACCAAAGAAGCGTTTCAGCTGGCACTGATTTAGCCATTTCCAGTAACAGATGCAAATTTTAAAGGCTAAGGTATCTCAATTCTTACAAAGTTGTGTTTTCATTTTCAGTGCTTTCACAATAGCCCTAAATATCTCCCATGGGTATGAAGCAAAGCATTAACAAAGTTCCAGAGTGGGAATATTTTAAAATATAGGTGCAAAGAGAGTGTTGTGGGGTGTTTTTTCAACTTGAGTACTTTCTAAGATGTCCCCAGTTTTGTACAGCCAAAGCTAATACATGGTTTCATTTTAAAACTGGATACCAGGGTGTTTTTTAGCATAATCTCAATTTGGAAATGTGATTTGCGTTCACTTTCTGACATGTTTGCTGCAATTCCCCATGACTTCCTGCACAGCACAGATTTTTGTTAAGTCAAAAGAAAACCAGCATCACGCTGCTCAGATACCCCAGATCTTAGACAAGGGAGGTGTGAGTCACAGAGTGCCCAGGAAGCGTGGGCAAGGGAAGTTTGTGGAACATGCAGAGATGTGAAAGCAAATGGCCAACATGAGGGACCATTTCCTCATTCCACTGTAGGCAATAAAGAGCAAAAAGCCATTGGGCAGCTCCTGGCACTTGGGTCAGATCTCAGCTGGGGAGTCAGGATGTGCTTAGAACAGAAAACACGAGCCCTTTGTAGCTATCCTACGTTTACATCCCTGCCCTCACAGGCCAACCTACATGGTCTTTTCCTATATTGGGAAAGCCATGCCTGTGCAGCTCATGATGCAGAGCAGGGAATGGCACAGCAGCGGTCACCAAGAGCGTGCTGATCTGGGAGCAAATACACAGCTGTCAAGTGAAGATGAAGCACTTTGGACCTTGCTGATTTGGGCACATGCCACATGGACTTGCTTTGACCCACAGCAGGCCTGTAGGAGAGACAGGTAATGATACTGGTAGTGTAGGAAAGCTGAAAACTAACGTATTGCGTCCAGTTAAATGACTTCTTATCAGCTACCCAAAGTGCCACATGCCGTGTTATCTTTCTCATGTGAAGGCTGCAGGCGAATTAACCCACACTTTGTATTTTTCTGTTGTAATTCTGAGTAACAATTTGCCCTTCTGAAATTGGACATTTTGATTGTCCACAAGGCACTTTCAAGGTCTGACGACGTGCATGTTTGTTTGTATAGCTGTATAGTCACATAAATACATGTATAGATGAAGACTAGGAAAACATCTTTTACTGCATTATATGCCCAGGGTGACTTAGATTCATATCAGTGTCATTTGGGAAAAGAAAAGAATGCTATTCTATGCAAACTTCATATTTTGTATTTGCTTCACAAAAGAAAGGGGTTCAGACCCAATAAGAATCATTCTATAAATCTGTAAGTAAAAAATACAGGCTTAAGTGATTTTCAGCATTTTGAAATGCATTCTGTCTAAGCTGAGATCTCATGAGCAAAGCCTTAACCTTATCCCCATTGAGATGGATGAAATATTAAGCTTCAAATAGCAGGGATTATCTTGAAAGGCCCATATCACCCATAATAAATGATTAAAGCGTTGCGGATCAGTGTCTTACTGGCCAAAGGTTTTTACATTTAAGGGAGCTGCTCCCCCAGTAAGCTTCTGCATCTCTTCAGGAAGCCTCTGTAGCCTGGGCAGCACTCTGGGGTCAAACAGACCCTCTCTTTACTGTCCAATTAACTTTGTATTTAATACTTAAAACCCTCGCTGTGCGTTAGAATTGAGAACCTTATACAGGCTGGTTCTGTTACTGTACACACCAGTTCTCCCCCATTACCACTGACTTTAATGTCAAGGAGTTTCTGCCAAAGCCATTCCAGCTCTGACTTGAAAGTTAGATAACCAAATACTGTAGATTTTGCTGCTTTTTTGCAGGATGAAATCTAGTCCTGCACTAACAAACTAAGTAGTTTTAATCTGCTACAAGCACTCTCAGCAGAAAAAGGGGACAAAAGGAAAATAGATTGACCCAGCCTGTTATCATCTGAAATTTCCCCATTCTTTTGTAAGCAAAGCAAACACAGCCGGGAAATCATTATGGTAAGATGACTCAGGTATTTCCTGTCAGTATGCTTATTACTATCACTTTATGAAGATCTTGGTACCAATTATGTAGTTGACTTCATCTCCAGAGAGCTACCTATCGATGATCAGTGACACTATAGGTGAGTTTAGTCTCTCTCAGGAGTTGTGCTACTTGTGTCAGGAACTCGAACTCTCAGCTTTTAGCACATCCAGGACTTCATTTTACTGCACTTAGGGAAAACACAATCCTCATGCTGAGAGCTGTGATTTCCATTCATGTTTTTTTTCCTTTTGCATACGGAACTACGTGCCAATTATATGCTGAACAGCACTGAATGAAATTGCCACGAAGCTGCCATTTGTTATAAAAAGCTCCTTTAATTGAGATTTTTCTTGGGCTTTTTGTAGAAGTGTGAATAAAGCTGCAACACTTTTTAGCACACAGGCAGCACAGGCGGGCTGGTAGAGTGGCCAGGACACAAACCAGTTGGCAAAGAGCTTTTTTGGTCGGGTCCTCAGCTTCTGAAGCTCTCCTGCCCTCTCCTTTATGCCACCCTTTGCAGCGCTTAGGGGGCTTCTGCCCTCCAGCTCTCCTCACCTGCACAATGTCCCTTACCCGGTTGGTACCTTTTTGTAACTCTGAGTCCCTCCAGAGTCTGAGAATATAGCATCATGAAAATGCTGAAGTGCCATCAGGCTTTTAATTCCTACCATTATCACTGAAGGATGCAGCACAGTCTAAAAGAAGGAAGAATCCAGCCGAGAACCTCACTTTTAGTAGAGGTTAGAGACTTGTTTTCGACTGGTATCTCTCAGCAAAACTTCTATCTAGGAGGTGGCTGATGTCTTCTCCCAAGTAACAAGTGACAGGACAAGAGGGAATGGCCTCAAGCTGTGCCAGGGGAGGTTTAGATGGAGATGAGGAACAATTTCCTCCCCAGAGGGCAGTCAGGCATTGGAACAGGCTGTCCAGGGCAGTGTTGGAGTCACTGTCCCTGAAAGTGTTCACACACCATGTAGAACACCCTCAGTGACATGGCTTAGTGGAGGCCTTGGCAGTGCTGGGTTGGACTGGATGATCTTTCTAATATAATTGCTCTTTTCCAACCTAGTTGATTCCATGATTCTGTGACTCTATCCTATGATCTACCAATTCTCTAGGGTGTTTCAAACACCCCATCACACTCGCAGTTGCTGCTAGGATATTCTTCTGTAACTCACTTGTATGCAGTGAGCACCTGTGCAGGTTTTGATGGGGTACTGCTGTGGCTACTTGTGTGAAACACCCTGTGAAAACTAAGATGCTTCTCAAGACAAAGGGTGTAACACTACATGAATATTTACCTTT
Organism: Pezoporus wallicus; assembly: GCF_028554395.1. Classification (NCBI taxonomy): domain Eukaryota; kingdom Metazoa; phylum Chordata; class Aves; order Psittaciformes; family Psittacidae; genus Pezoporus; species Pezoporus wallicus. The sequence goes on along the minus strand of NW_026636333.1, from coordinate 2,012,751 downwards.
ACTACCCTGTGTTATGGTGGAAAAGCTTATTAATAAGCAAAGATCGTTTATGTATGATAACAGGTAACGGAATGAAATGGCAGTAGGAAACAGAAGTCCCCTGGGGTTAGTATGTATGGTTTAGCCTGCATTATGGCAAAGTGGCAACAAAGCAACAGCTAAGACTGCATGAGGAAGTTGTATTTCTTATGGGTTAGGAATGGGAGTTCTAGTATTTCTCTCCAAAAATCCAGATAAAAAGGGAAGAAAAAGGGCAGCAGGAGTTGCAATTTTCTGTGCTACTGCAATTCATAGTGGAGAATTATATTAAAAAAAATACAAAAATTAAAAGCAATTAATTAAAATTAAAAAAATTCTTTCAACTAAACCAGCAGGTTCCACTTTTATAAAAACATTTTACACAAAGTGCATATACTGCAGAACAAAATACTAAATACTAGTGATAAAAAAGAACTAACAAACCATGAAATATATGAATATGAAATTAAGGTGGTACAAACATCCTTACGTCTGAGCACAACCATTTGGTTTTATTTCATGCATGCGATAACTGAAGACTAGCCTGAACATCCCCTTCGATGACAATAAGTCATTCAGAAACATATGCACATAATATCACAATAATTTCAGGAAGGGGGCTTCTTTTTCTCTTCTGTGGAAACACCCTACATCATAAAAGAGAACACACTCAGTCACTGAGAACTCAAATGCTTTTATACAAACCCTAAAGCATCTTGCTTTAAATCTCTCCTTTATGCTCTAATTTGGAAATAGGTGCACATGGTCACTGCTAGAGGTCCCACAATGCAGTAGGACACATCCCATATGTGGGCTGCACCTCGCACCTGGGAGCTCCATTCTGTCCCAGCGCTGAATAGCCGAGAAATAGAAGTTGTCAAGGCTAGGAGAGCTGGGCTGGTTCAGCCTGGAGAAGAGAAGCACCCGTGGAGACCTTGTAACAGTCTTCTAATAGCTAAAGGGGTCCTACAGGAAATCTGGAGAGGGGCTCTTGACAAGGGCCTGTAGGGACAGGACAAGGGGGAATGGCTTTAAGCTGACAGAGGGGAGACTGAGATGAGACATTAGGAAGAAATTCTTCCCTGTAAGGGTGCTGAGGCACAGGGTGCCCAGAGAAGCTGTGGCTGCCCCATCCCTGGCAGTGTTCAAGACCAGGTTGGACAGGGCTTGGAGCAACCTGGTCTAGTGGAAGGTGTCCCTGCCTGTGGCAGGGGGTTGGAACTGGATGAGCTTTAAAGGTCCCTTCCAACCCAAACCAGTCTGGGATTCTATGATAAGTCCATCATGGCCTCGCCATAAGGTGCTCATGAGGTAACAATGATGAGACACGCAGTGCATGGGACTGTAGTGAAAGAGCTAAGAAGCCTGCCTTTGCTCTGTAGGGATCTGTGCCTTAACATAGTTCACTTAATGTTTATTACAAGTTGTAAATATGCCACTAATTGGAAATTGCAGTGCTAGAACCATTTCTGGTCAAACATTTAAATAATGAACAAAGAATTAACAAAAGCAGCTTCTCAGACAACAGGGTAACTCCTCCATCTGAAACATGCACAGCCTTATAGGGGCATGGTGTTTATCTCTAGAGAATAGGGGTTTATAAGGCAATTGTGCTTTAGAAAGAGATGCAGGTGAAGCTAATAAACAAAAATATATGCTTTGTTTAAGAGGAGAAGGACTTCAGGAATAAGCTGTTTCAAGGTCAACTCTCTACGATTCTGTGCAATAACATCCTGTAACACAGAGAACTCCAAAAATGATACCGTTTTTCTTACTGAGAGTGTTTTATTCTCTGAACACCTCTTATTAGTCTTCAAACTTCATGAAATGACATTAATGGATAAAAAACATTCTCCAGAAAATGCTGATCACTGCAATGTAATTCATGTTTCTTCCGAAGGCATAAAGCATTTACGGCTGTTTTGAGATACGTACTTGTAACTTCCCAATACCCCATCAGGAGTGAGAAGGTTAATGTATGCTCAAGCACTGTCAAGTTGGGCTATGACTGGTGACTAATACAAGTAACCAACACAGAATACTTGTACCAACTGGGAAGTTCATTTTGTAATAGTCCCCCAGCAACTTCCTTAGCAAATTCAGAATAACTAGAGCCACCTACTTAAGAGCTGGTAAGCAAAGGAACATAACTTCTTAAATAGCTGTTTAAGAAATCATTTTAGAAAGATTTTGGAAAATGGACTGAATAAATTATAAAGATGCTTTGAGAAATCTGACCACATTAAAAAAGGCATTTGCATGTACTCCATAGGTTTATTAAAATGGATTGTATATTCAAGAGCTGTATATGCCACCAAGATTTGCAATGCAAAGGAGAGAGCTCCCTTTGAATCTACTCACTCCTCAAGGACAGATTTTCCTCCTTTCAACACTTACCATAGCACATTATGTTCCTCTCTGCAGGAAGAGTCAGGCAGACAGCTAAAGAGTAAATAGAACAGGAACAAATCATGCAGTAGCATCACTTGCCACTTCTTGCTGCTTGACCAGGCGCTCTCCTCTTTTCCTGTGTTATTACATCCAGCACAGGTGCTTTCCCATTCCTGCATCAGTGCTGTTTTCCTTCCTCTCCCTCACTGGAAACCTCTGCCAACTCTGGCTGTTCCCAGTGTCTCTCTTGGAGTAAGGCTAACACCTCAGGTCCTAATGATGATTGCCTATGCCCCACAAAAACATCCTTCATGTCCTCCCCTCTGGGTCAGCTATACGCAGTACAGCATCTATGGCAAAAATTAGAAGAAGGGGTAAGCAGGGTTCTCTTGGTTGTTTGGAAAGCCTTAGGAAATGGTCCGTAGAGAGAATGGTTGATCTGTTATAATGGGCTACCTTACTGCTCCAAGCACCCATGCCACGTTGCAGCTAAAGCTTTCTCTGATACAGCCTTAAATATCAGCCTGGACACCAGTGCATTTCTGTGGCTGGATGTTCAGTGGGGACTGCAGACATGTTCCAATATCAAAATTATTCCCTTTCCCAATATTTTCCACTGATTTTTGAGACACAGTCTTCAGAGTGGACTTTATTAAAAATGCCTTATTAATGAGCACACGTTAAAAAATTAAGGACTGAAATGAGGAATATCCAATCCCTATTAGTAACCTTAAACTGAATCCTGCACAGATGAGCACCACAGCAGGCCCTGGCTCAAACTGACACGAGCAGTTTCCCTATACTGAGCAAGTTATGGGTATGCAAAATATATGGAGCTGATGATTCTTTATATATATATATGTGTATATCTTTACATAGTCTTTATATATGTGTATATATATACACCATATATATAATTGCCCTGAAACTAACTTTAAGGCATGACCAAACCCCTGGAAGAAGAAAGAAAAGAGCCAGGTCCACAGGTGAATGCAAGACCCTTTGTAACTCTTGCAGAACAAAACAACACAGTAATATGGTGACCCCATTTCAGACCAGAGAAGTTACCTCTAATCCGCATTCTTATTAGGTGAATAATATGTCCATAATATTATTATTTCCATAATAATCTGTACTGGAAAATAAACCCGAAAACACCAGGCCAAAAGGACCACAATCATTTCCCTAAATCTAGACAACCTGTGGCTAGCAAATACATACAGAGCCCCTAGGGCTTCTGATACCTAAATCAGTTTGTGACTCACACACACACTTGCATCAGGCACACAATGAAAGGGAGCCACAGAGAACACAGCACTAAAAAAGACCTTCAAAAATATTCAGACCTCAACCTTGTGTGTATTTATGTAGAGGCTGCAGTAAACAGGCTTTCTTGTTTGCTTCTTGCTTGTGTACAGTTCTTAGCAATCAGAAGAGGGTTTTCTGGGGCTGTTTACAGATTATATTTAAAGATGATGTTTTAAAGTGGAGATATGTCAAAGGACTGAAACCGTGTTCTGTGTCTGCATAAACCCACTCAGGTCTATGGATGTAGACCTTTCTCCCTTTTAGAAAGCATTGAGAAGCATCCTCTAGAAATCCCCAGGCTTTGTCTGTTCAACGGGAAGCAGACATTGCTCATTGAAGAGGAGGAAGGTGAGATTACTGCTGTAACACTCACCACAATGATCCCTACATCGTCAGTGAAACCAGAAGCAAGGTTAACACATTTATAACTGCCCATTTTGCTGCGAGCTCAAAAGGTGAGAGTCACCTTTACACGTTTGCCCTCTGGTGGGAAGATCATTCAGCTCAAGAAACATATCTGAATTGGATGAGATTTCCTGCATATGTACCTTGGACTGAAAACAGCTTGCACTCCCCAGAGTTATTTATAGCACAGCCACAGTAAATAGTGCAAGTAGGATGGGAAAGGAAGGAAAACAGCATCACTAAAATACACGGCCCCGCTAACTCCAGGAACAGGTTGGTTGTTCTCCTGCTGGCAGAGCATGCTGGCTTGGCTTATGTCCGCAGCCACCATGTTTTCCTGCTTTCCTTAAAACCTTTTGCCAGTCTGTTAGCCACCAGTAACTATTTTTGGATGGTTTCTTCTCACATTTGTGTGCAATGACCACCTGTCACAAATAAAAGCCTTCTAATTCCCCAAACCTGCCAATTAGCAATCTCGAGGTGTATTGAGCTGTGAGAGATAAGCTGTACCCACTTGTCAAACAAGAGCAAGATGGGAAGGTTTCAGCTTCAGTTAGCTGCCTTCAGCTTCCCAGCTCCTCCTCTGGGCTCCCTTACGATAACAGAAACCACCCAGGAGAAGGGGAAGGAGGAACCTTTTAGCAGTTTATACCTTAAAGGAAGCTTATACCTTATAGCAGCCTTCAATACCTAAAGGAGACCTACAAGAAATCTGGAGAGGGGAGATTGAGATTAGACATTAAGAAGTTCTTCCCTGTGAGGGTGCCGAGGCGCTGGCACAGGGTGCCCAGAGAAGCTGTGGCTGCCCCATCCCTGGCAGCGTTCAAGGCCAGGTTGGATGGGGCTTGGAGCAACCTGCTCTAATGGAAGGTGTCCCTGCCCGTGGCAGGGTCTCACCATTGCCTGAAAGAGTGGTGTTATAACACAAGAGAATTCAGTTCTGATTTTTCCTCCAAATTTCCTTTAAAATAATGAAGCTCCTACTCTGTCCAGAGGCCAAATTGGCTTCATCCATCTTAAAAATGTGCTATATGGATTTCTAGTCTGCCTTTAATTTCCCTCTAACCAGCACACATAGATATAGCTGAAGTCCTAAAGGCTTTTTGGAATGCCTTTTCTGTGTCCTTAATACACTTTCACGTTTTCTTTATTCTAATAATCACCAATACTTAATGTTCTCCAATATTGCTGAAAGAGACAATTATAAAATAACTACAGATGGAGGGCCTTGCTCAGGAACAGGGGATAACTTCTATCTTCTATCTTTTCCACAATGCTTGGTTATTGTCAAGCCCATCTTTTCTTCACTCTTGAAAGCTAAAATATCCACTAAACCCAATCTTGAATTCCTCATGTGTTTTTTTCTACTCATCTCACAAGGTTATTTGTCATTTCTGCCTAACTTGATGTTTCCTTCTTTTTCACTGAAGCCAGTGTGGAAACTGCAGCAACAGAGTGGTCCAGCTGTGGGTTTGTAAGTGGCTTGAAGCAGTGGTGTTACAGCACAAGAATATTCAGCCCTCATTCAGCATTTATTTATAGGAATAACTTAAAAAATCATAATAATTAAAAAAATAACTATTATGCATTCAAAATGGATAATAAAATCTTGGCCTCCTTCATATTACAGAGTTGACATGAAGCCAGATATAGGACCACGTGAATTATCTGTGGTGGCTTTTCCTATTAATGTATAAATCACCACCTTCACAGAGAATAAAACCAATAAACCCACAAAGACAGCACAGTACTGAGTGACTTGGTTGTCCCAAGCACCTCAGTACAGAAAAGCAAGAGGTTTCCGTTCACTCATACACATGCTTCTCAAAATGGCCATCAGGGAACTCAGCCTTTGGGAAGCCTTGCTTCATAAATAAATGAATAAAATTCATTAAAGAAAATCACACAAAGTGTGGGAAAAGTCACCTCTGGGCTTGCAGAGAAAAACTGATTAAGGTGAAGTGAGGAGTTGGTATTGAAGGCACATCGGTTTGCATAATGGCCAGTCAGGGCATAATTCCACTTCAAGGACGGAGAATCCTGGTTTGCCTGGTTGGGATCACAGTTTGAAAGAAGGCAAAATCTTTAACCTACTGATATTAACATCAGAGGGACTGCTGGGTTTAATGGAAACAAGATTTTACAGTTGATGTGCTCGGTGGTAATCCCCACCGTTATATCCATTTGTTTCAGAGGCATTCCCAAAGATGAAAAACCTCTTAATGCAGTGGATCATTTGATTTTGGTGTCTTGCATTGATAGGTGTCACATCCAAAAGCAAAGCAATGAGCAGAGACAAACTACACGATTCACTTTAGGCTGCAGTTCCATGTGAGCATTGATTTGTTTGAAGTTAGCCCTGTGCTTGAATGCTTTGTAATTTTGAAGCTATTTTTTGGCACAAAAATGCATGTTTTTCTTATCTAAATTCATAAACTGTTTCTAAAGTTGCTTGCAAAATAGCTGGGATACCTTGGGGCAGATATTGTACACTTTCCTAAGCTGATTGTCTCCCTTACATTTGGGAGTCTCCTTAAATAGCTGTATTTATTGGTGCAGGTTTTTCATATTCCTCAGAAGGCAAACTCAATTCTGAGGCGAGGCAGATCCACAGAGGTTTGTCATCAGATCCCCGACATACTCACTCCAAGCAAGTTGATGCTGACATGAACAAAGGATAATGTCCCCTAACAGAGATGCTATATACTGTTTGTTCACTCACTTCTGCATGTATAGTTCAGCCTGCCGCATTCCTTACATTGCAGTGGTACAATGTAGGAAAAAGTAATAAGCCCTGCATGATTTTTAAGGAAACAGGGCTGCTTCCCATAACCAAATTATTCAAAGGTAGGCAGGGACTTAGCGGGGAACCAGGGCGACCACAAGCCTTTCCCTGGAGCAGCAGGGGAGCTGGGCAACCCAAGGAGAAAATGCTTTCACACTCTGCAGAAAGCTCTGGCTGCACTGAATGTGTTTGCCCCAAATGCTTGCATCAAATCACCTTTTTTTTTTCCTGTGAAAATCACTCCGAGGGAAACTTTATGCTTTTTCCATTTCATGCCATGCAACCAAATCCTTCGGGATCTTCACACCCAGGGATTATTTCGGTCCTTCACCATATGAAATGTTTCCTGTTTAAAACAAAGTGGGCTGATACGAAGGAGGCAGTAGAATATTAATGCGAGTATAAAATAGTTAAGTGAGATATTAGCTAACAAAGGGTAATTACAATTATCACATGCCTACATTTTAGGTAATTAAGAGGTAACGTGAAAGCGTGCCTCCAAAGCTGATACAGTAAAGCACACAAGCTCCTTTTCAAACTGCTTTTTTCCTTGCACTTGTAACATGCTATACCCACAAAAGAACCTTCCAACCATGGCACGGGCTGAGCATACATCAAAGTCTGGCTTACAAAGCAAAGTAATTAAAAGTTGTGGTCCCCGTTCATATCTCGCTCCGTATGCCTACAAAACCGTGGTGACTCTCCCTTTCTCAAGAGAAATGTCAGGTGTCTGCCTGCTGCTTTGACTGCTAATGTCAGAGTGAGCCCTGAAAGCTCCGTCTTTTCCCATTTTCCATTTTCAATGCAGTACAGCGCAGCACTCAGAGAAACAGCCTTAAGAGCTGGAAAATTAAATAATGCCAAGACACTTTTCCATTGAAAGCAATCATGAATTCAGAAATAAAAAGAAAAAAAAGAGTTCCTTATCCTGAAATGCTGTAGAAATATTACACAGTGTATCACAATTACAGCAGTGTAATAGAAGTGTGCTGATTGTTGCTGTGAAACTACTTCGAAGTGTTCACTGTTCCAATAAAACAGTGCAAGATGTTGCAAAATTATCACTAGGAAAGAAGAAATGTTTTATTATTCTTCCCCAAACAACTGCACACGCCATTACTCCCATGAGCTACATTTTGTGTAGAATAAAGAAGTTCTGCATGAGCTAGGTTTTGTGTTGCACTCCAACAGCCCAGGAGTCAAGTCCAGAGGAGGCCCATGAGGATGCTCAGGGGACTGGAGCACCTCCTGTATGAAGATAGGCTGAGAAAGTTGGGGCTGTTCAGCCTGGAGAAGAGAAGGCTGCATGGAGACCTCATAGCAGCCTTCCAGTATCTGAAGGGGGCCTATAGGGATGCTGGGGAGGGACTCTTCATTAGGGACTGTAGTGATAGGACAAGGGGTAACGGGTTAAAACTTAAGCAGGGGAAGTTTAGATTGGATATAAGGAGGAAATTCTTCCCTGTGAGGGTGCTGAGGCCCTGGCACAGGGTGCCCAGAGAAGCTGTGGCTGCCCCATCCCCAGCAGTGTTCAAGGCCAGGTTGGACGCGGCTTGAAGCAACCTGGTCCAGTGGACGGTGTCCCTGCTCGTGGCAGGGGGCTGGAACTGGTGAGCTTTAAGGTCCCTTCCAACCCAAACTGTTCTGTGATTCTATGATTCTGTGATCCTCTCCTGCAGTACCAGCTTGCTCAGTCTGGGTCCCGTTTCTCTGGCTTCACACCGAGTGTCCACAGCACCCATTACTTCAGTAGGTAAAAACTGAAAGGTGAATCATGTATATGCTAAATACAGTACACCTAATTCACGGAATAAACAAGGGAAGGATCAGAGTGATTCCTTTTTCTACATCTACACAACAGAGGAGTCCTGAGGAGGAAAACAAGGACAGACATGAAAAACTTGAGTGTCACCCATTCTGTTTTGCTTTGTTTTTTCAGGCCACTGATAATAATTGCCAGTACCTAGGCTCTTCAATACTGTATTGACCCTTGTAGTTATTTCCTTCCTTAATAACTCATACACAGCATTTTCATTGGTGATACACTGCATAGATATGTCTTTTTCCCTCTATGTTTTTAACAGAGAGAAATCACCCTGAAGAACACCTTGCTTTCTGAATAGTGATACTGAATTTGAGATGGCTCTTAGCTTTTGCACAGATCTGTTCTGCAGCCACAGAGCAGTCTCCAATGAAATACTCAATCCTGTACCAGGAAGTTTTGCTGTGCCTGAGGAATGAAGTGGTCAAGAATAGTGATCATCCTCCAGGTGATGTTTTAGGTGTTTAGAGCTGGACCACTGATGATTTCAAAGATATGGAAGTTAATCTAAACCATTCTGTGGTAGAAAGCTTAATAAGGAACTTACAGTAGCTTATACAGCAAAATTCTGTGCTAGCTGCTATTTCTTAAGTCTGGTGGCTCCATGCCCAGATATATTTTGGTGCTGCTGGGAGGTGACAAAGGCAAGTATTACCAAGTCCTTTCAAGTCTCAACTAAACCACAAGCCCCCAGAACTGAATTGTTATGATTTAATTCCAGTATATGATAGCACTTAAGTCATAGGATTGGTGTTACATTTATGAATAATGCAAGTTTATTTAAAGGAATGGAAGCAGACCAGATTATTTAAAAGACACTGACTTCTGCAGCTGAATATAAATTTTTCCAAATGTCTTCATCTGTTAACAGAGCTGTTACCAGAAGCACAAGGAAATACTAGCTTTGTTATCTATAATGAATGACAGACAAGTTGCTGTCTATCAGCATGGGAGCTGATCCCCTATCCCACAAGAAGCAGTAGGAAATGCTGCTGCAGACATCACAACTGGGCAGCTTGCTATAAATAAAGAACCCCTTTCTTTATACACTGCAGGCCAGATTTAGCTAAGCATCTTCCACCAAAGGTAGCTACAACTCTATGAGCTAAACCAGTGCCCCATCTTCCTTAGACTGGCTGTTCACCACCTACTAGATGCTTTTGGTAAAGAGGTGAGAAGGACGGTAGGAGGCACAGGAGCAAGGTATTGTGCAAGTCCATGCCAGCTGCCTGCTGTCTTCAGGTTTTTGGGGTGAATGCAAATGGTGAATGCAAATAGTCCCTGTGGTTTCAGCAGTATTGGGGCACACTCTGAGAAAGAGCTGGTTCTTGATGGAGTCTGTATGTGAAAGACCTGCCTGGAGAGGTGCCTTTTGAACGACTTTCATGAGCCTCTCTTTAGGAAGCACTTGCTGCTCAATGACATGTCCCAGCTGAATCACAATGGGCAGCAGCTTTGAAGAGAGGTCAGGAGGACTAAAACCACCGCCTTCCCACCGGTAACATGTTAGTCACAGGTGACAGACCCATCCCTGCCAGTGCTCAGCCTGTACCAGACCCTGGGGGTGTAATTAGAATCATAGCATCATGGAATGCTTAGGGTGGGAAAGGACCTTAAGCTCATCCAGTTCCAACCCCCTGCCATGGGCAGGGACACCCTCCCCTAGACCAGGTTGCTCCAAGCCCCTGTGTCCAACCTGGCCTTGAACACTGCCAGGGATGGGGCAGCCACAGCTTCTCTGGGCACCCTGTGTCAGTGCCTCAGCACCCTCACAGGGAAGAATTTCTTCCTTATATCTAACCTAAACCTCCGCTATTCAAGTTTTGAGTTCTGTCAGTGAGTAGGGAACAGCTTTTCATTCCTTCACTAGATTGCTGAGGAACAAATCATTTGATATGCAGTCACCACTGGACTTCTGCATTGGTGTCTGTTTAATCAGAGGTTTTTCCTCTGGTTAAAACTGTGGCAGTTTCTGCCTGGGAGGCATTGATAGATCTTTTACTGAACAGAGGTACACAGGTCAGGTCTGTGGTTGTGGGTCAAGTATTTTGTGGGCATGTGCTGAACTAAGGGAATGAACAGAGACACCTGTCTGGCCAGCAAGGTGAACTGAATCCATCTGACCCTAAAGATTCCCTACATTCAAGAAGACGTTTTAAGAGAGGGATGATAAAACAGTTTGCTTTTTTTAGAGCGGAATATTTTGGCAATAACATAGATCTTTAGGGCTGTTTTGACATTACTATAGAGACTGAGAAGAATTGTCATGTGAGATGTAACATACCATTGGCTTATTTTTGTTTAATATATTTTATTTAAGCTGGTTCTTTCGGCCTTTATTGCACTGGTGGTAGAAAATCAGTCACTGCATATAAATATGTTCTTTTTATCAATATATTTGCTCCAATGAGGAAAACATTCTTATTGCTTCTATCTCCCTGTTTCTTTGCAGCTCTTCAATATCTGTCCATTCTCTGCTTAGCTTTCTCCTATGGTTTCGAAAACACGCTAGATGTATTCTTATACAGGCTTGTGCACTACCCAATGGTTTATTATTATTGTTACTATTGTTATTGCTGTTGTTGTTGTTGTTGTTATTATTGTTACTATTATATTGCTCTCCCAGACAGGATGGGGAATGAAAAGGCATTTCCTTCCCACATCTCCTGGATGTACTCAAAAGAGCTGCCACGTGCACTCCTGCTTCCTGAGCTGGGGAAGGAAATATTTGGACTGCAGGCAGGGGCAGCAGTGGAGAGCAAAATCTGCCCCTTTTCTCATGAAAGCAAGCAGAGGATTTCTTTACTGTGAGGGTGACTGAGCATTGGAATAGGTTGCCCAGAGAGGCTGGGGAGTCTCCTTCCCTGGAGATATTCAAGAGCCATCTGCACACAGTCCTGAGTCATACACTCTAAGTAACACTGCTTGAGCAGGGAGGTTGGGTTAGATGTCCTCTGGTGGTCCCTTCCAGCCTCAACTATTCTGTGATGCTGCGGTTCTGTTATTTGGAAAAACAAAGGAGAAGGCAGAACAGCTGCCAGGGCAGAATTCTTCATGGCAGCACTGCCTGCATTGAGATATCAGCTGCACGTCACTGATTTGTTACACATGTTCCACCAAGGCAGTGTTTAACGGTGTTTTCTGCTCTGACCCAGTTGTTCTAATGAAAGATGCTGCTGGGTAGTGTGTCATTCATAGCTATCCATTACCGTGTTTAACACAGCAGTGGTAATTCACAAGACACCATCACTGCTTCAGTACATCTAGTACCGGTGGCTGGTGCTGTTATCTCTGCTCAAGGCATTGAATAACACCTCCTGGCAGGAGAAGAAAGAAGTCCAATCTTGAATGGCTCAGTTTTCTCCTTGAAAAGCACTGGTAGTCCTGGCATTTTCAAGTTATTGCAAAAGAAGCTTTATTCATTTTTCATGAAGTTACTCAAAATGCTTTGCTTGTGAACTGCAAAACCCTTGGTTAATCAAAACTGTTTTAAACATGGGAGGGAACTCTGAAAGCCTGAACTTTTTTCTGAAGGACATTGCCTTCGAATGGGAAAACCACCTTGGTTATTCAAGCTGACCGTTTACCAGGCTCTTTTACTTATTGTTGCTAGTTGATTACCCAAGATCACTTAAGTGATGTTTTAATTTCATGATTATATAGCTGTACAGTAGAAACATGTGTAGTAGGTTGGTTTGTCAACATGAAGTCTCATTGCTCCATTTCAGGATACTCTCAGCATCCTGATCCTGACAGATGATGTATGAACTGATCTTAATGAACTGCCTGGTTTAATTTTTAATTCTCTTTTCTCTCTCAGTCATTGTTTGAAAGATCTTTTATGAATGAAGCCCAGCTCTAGGGGAGCTAAGATGAGATTTTCTTTCTCTCCAAGATTCATATGATTAATTGAAAATGAAGTAAGAAAAAAATTCATTCTTGCTACTTATTCTTCAGTGCAAGCTCCTTTTTTCTTTCCCCCGATGAGATTATCTAATCCATCTTCCTCTGGGCAACACATTACTTCCGATTGCTAAAATAAACAACCACTTTATCAAGTTTTATTTAGTGGCTGTGTTTGCTGGCTTGGATTTTTATTAAGAGCTTATCAACTGATACTTTGACAGAATCCTCCACCTGAAATATAAATGGATTAATTTTCTTCCTGAAAAGGTATATGCGTCAAAGAAATGGACCCTTTTCACAGGAAAACCCAGAATCACCAGATGGTTGGGGTTGGAAGGACTATCCAGAGAGCATTTAGTCCAACCCCTCTGCTAAAGCAGGTTCACGTGGAGCAGGCTGCACAGGATCACATCCAGGCAAGTTTTGAGTATCTCCAGAGAAGGAGATCCACAGCCTCGCTTGGAGGCTCCACAACTTCTCTTTTGTACATATTAAGTCTGGGTCTGTGTCTAAGGCACGTATCAGATCTGAGCTCCAGTTCTGCCTTTGGCTACGTGACACTGATGTGAGAGCTAAAGCCAGATACAGAGGACAAAATGGGAGCATTGCTTTTTCAGAAGTGCAGTGCAGAGTAATCCAATAGAGGTGAGAGGACTCTACTGAAGCAACTGTGAGATGAGATGTAAGTTTTACAGAGAGGGTAAACCTTCGTGACTGTGGATTTGTGCTCTGAAAACATTGGTAGACATTGCCAATGCATGACAAACAGTCCTGCGAGCTAGGAACTGAGAATGCTGCAGGGAGAAAAACACACTGGTTTGGATTAATCTACATTTTTACACCTAAAAGCCTGGCATGATGTAAAGATACCAGTGATTTACAAGGCTACAAATACTCCTGGTATGTTGGATGGAGTCTTGGCAAACACCAAGGGTAAGAAGCTGAAGTGATTGGTGGTATCACCACCGAGGATATTCATCTGTTTTACAGTTTGTCTTGTCATTTCTCACCTCTGCATTGTTCCCTGTGGCTGTACTAGAATTTGGCCTTTATTGAGGTCAACTCATAACAATAGAGTCATGATAGTGCTAAAGCAGAGAGCCAAAGGTCAGTATCTGTCTCTGTTATTAAGTATCTATGGGCATATTCTCATCTTCATGGGAACAATACCAAAGACCTTTTTAGAAAAGTAAAAGTGGAAATATTAGAAGTAATTTATGCTGTGTCTTGGAAGCTTGAACATGTTGAGGAAAGGAGAAATAAATAAATCAGAAGATACATTGAACACCAGTGGTCATAACAGTGTTCGGCTCTAACTCTGTGGTCTCATAGCTAATCTAAGCTCCTCTGCTTAGATACCTCTGTCTCCAGAGCCTCCAGCTTTCCTTCCCCGCCACTTGTCCTCTTCCCCAACAACTTCATGCTTGTATTCATGGGCCCTATGGTGCCAGTGAAGCCTTTGGTGGGCTCAACCTCACCCCAGTCATGTCAAGGCAAGAGAAAAAAGTGGCTGTGTTGGGAACACTGAGTGTGCTGGCTTGAAATGCATCCCTCATAAAGTTATATAAGAAGAGAGATCATGTAGGAGGAATAAAAATAATAAGCTGTTAGGATGATTTGCTAAAACTAGTCTTCACCTCAGCTCCCACAGACACACCGAAATAAAAGTCCAATTTCCTCCATAGATAGAGATCATCGAGGGCAGAGAAATTACAGCACGGAAAGAAACATTTCCATTGGGTATCTGCTGTCAGCGAAAGTGATGCTAAAAAAGCTATGGAGTTATAGCCACAGGGTGTAAGGTCAAAACTGGGTGAGAACTTCAGTGAAGGGATGATGTAGTGTAAAAGGACTAATCTGTTTGCAGGCTGTGACAATGGGAAGAGCATGCCGGTCTTGTATGAATAGGTGAAAATCAAAAAGCTGAAGAGCTTCCTTCTCTTTAGAGAGCTAAAGTCCAAGAACTACAGATTCAACAGCTTGGAAATAATCTTTAAAGGTTCTAAACAGCTAATATTTCCAGAATATCCATAATATCTGTTCAGAGCTTCCAGATAGGCAATAGCCACTGACTACCCACATCTTAGGATAAGCTTAATATTTACATTCTCATATGCTTTTTGTTTTTTTTTTTCCTGAAAGATACATTGATCAATCGAATTCCTATACAAAAAAAGAAAGGGCAACAGCTACCATCATACCACATTTGCTGACCCATTCCATTCCTGGGGTGATCAAGCAGAAATAAATAGTTACATCCTAAATAGTATTAGTTGTAGAAGAGGTGATTTATTTGTTAGGATAATACAACTGTCAGCGATAATGATACCTTATAGAAACAACCATAATTCTAGTATCTCCTGCTTGCCATTTCCTTATTTGTGTAGACCTCACAGAACTGGAATTTCTTCTGTCCTTACTCTGAATTAAAAGTTAATTTTGGTAATACTGCAAAATTCATTTAGTATGGTATATGCTGGGGAGAGATAATGAAGCAAAGTGAGTAGATGTGCTGTAGATATCAAAAGAGTCAGCATCTACAAGGGTAGTAGGCTAAATGTGCCCAGGAACTGAGCTAGGAAATATCCACCCTCTGGACTTGAATCTTGCTTGAAACACAGCTACAGCACTGAGTAATCCTCCTGTTTCTTATCAAATTGTGTTTTAACTTTCTATATTTTACCCTTACATCCTTCATACATTAGACAGCCTGAGAAGAATAACACCCTGGAAAGATGCCCACTTGATATTGCAGCAATTTAGTTCAAAACCAGCTAGAACCATCTTAACACGAGGTTGATATTCTCCACACATACCCAGCCACACGTGAGGTTTCCTCCACGCTGTGGACCTTGTGTCTCATACAACTACAGATTCACTCCAAGCACCACTTGCTTCTATCTGTAGCACTATCATTTGCTAATAGATTAGCCACTAAATGGAAGGGCAGCAGTGACACTCACCTTAGCAGTTTCAGAAAATGAAGCATGTGACCTTATCATCTTCCTGGCAAACAGCAGAAGTGCCAGAGCGAATCTGAAACCCACAGAACCTTCCAGCCGAAGAGCATTGCCACCAGACCGTTTTGTCAAGACAAGGAATCACATTAATTTCTCCTCTGGAACTTGGTTCATTTGTCTTGAGTCATGAGTTTTTGCCAGTCATCCTTAGCTGATTAGCACTTAGGCAAAGCATCCTTATCAAATTCACACCGAAGAATCTGCATCAATAATGTTTTTATTACTACTAATATTAATATTGACATTAATAATATTAATATTATTAGTATTGATACTGTGATGCTTCTGTCAGAAGTCGTTTAATATTTGCATTACTACCTCAGCTGCTTGGAAGGGACCGGAAGATGCTTCCAGGAGAGAAGGTAGGGTGGTTATCAAGGTTCCTACACTGAATCAGCCAGAACATGGTCACAGCACTGCTGTACTTAATTCAGGAATATCCTTGATACCTTGTCTGTGACAGGCACCACTGTCTTATTGCACAGACCTGCCTCAGTTCAAACATTTACCTTTTCTTCCCTGGCTACTACCAGGAACAGAAACCGTGGTCTTAGATTAACTTAGTTTTATTTTGGCAGAGAGAGGTGGAGGCAGCAGTTGGAAGCAGAATGCTTTTGCTTATGTTGCAAGGTCCTACAAGTTTTCTGATGTATCCTGAGCTTTCTTCCTGTTGTAGTTTTTCTGATTCTCAACGAATCATTTAAGATGTCTTTCATTGGCACCTTTGTTGCCATTGAAGTAATTTTAAGACACAGCAACATATCCCTTAGAAGCCTTCTGAGCAAGGTTTAGCTTCAGAATTCTGAGGAAAAATGCTTGATTTCAGTGAATATCTGAAGTTTTTGAATGGTAGTGAAAGCACACCATTCTTCTTCCATCAAAATTCACGTTTGCTGCTACCTAGAAATCACCTTGTGTTTCTGTGGTAGGAATTTATTCAGCACACGCCATTGCGGAGTTCGTCCTAACTGAGTTGATAGGAAAACCCCTTGGATACATCTGCCAGTGGAGGGTGCTGCACCCTGACATGCTACAAACCCAGTGTTTTTACAGGAGAATGTTATTTTTCCCTCCATAGAAACCCATCAAGATAAGCAACCCAGCAAATCACCATTTGCGGTCTCAGCTGAGGCATTTCAGCAGCACCAGCTCACAATCCACTCTATTCCACCCATACAGCAGCTTTCCTGGCAATAACCTTTCCCGCACCTACCTAACTTTACCTAATTGCACATCTTTAGGATAAGCATACAAGGACTGAGAAATTCCGGGTCCCTCCTATAAGCATCTGGGAGCTGCTATCTACTTTGGAAAGGAGCAGAGCAGTGTGGTGCCAGTTGGTCAGACTTCACTCCCAGAAGGATTTGGAGCTTGGCTTTGCAGCGGAGATGGTGGGACTCCACATGACAAATGCTTCCCAGCAGGAACGTGGCAAAAAGAAACACTGCCTGGAAGGGGTTTATGCCCATCTCTACTGGCTGCTGCTGTCTCTGCAACATACTCTTGGAATTACTTTCTTCTGATCGATGACGTGATTTAAAAATAACACCCTTTCATTTCACAAAGGTTTGAAGTGGAGAATGACTGCAAATAATCCAGATGTCCAGGAAAAAAAAGCCTCAGAGCTTTGTTTGGATTCTGCATTAAACTCACTTTATGCTTTCTGGAACAAACCTGTTACTGGCTTGGCTTGGCTGGAAAAACAGTGACTGGAGATCCTGTGGCAGGGAAGAGTGGGTTGTCTGACACATGAGGGCTGAAACACAGCTGGAGACACAAGTTTTGCTCTCTGCTCTGCCTGGACTTGCTTTACACAGAAGAGGCTCTGTCCTCTCGAGATGTTTGCTCACTTGGGCTGTTTACAGACAGCAACCACCTCTCTCTGTGCTAGACTAAGCAAACCACGTGAAAGACACATCTTTCTTTGTGTGGTACGTTTTCACTTGCCTTCATCATCTTAGTAGATCTTCTTTGAACCTGCTCCAGTGTCAGCCTTCGGTTTTACAAGCAGGTGAAGAGGATGCCCAAAGTAGTCCAAGGGAGGACTTCACAAATAGGTTTGCCAAAGTGCTAAAACAAGGATGAGACTACACATCCTATTGCACAGAGAAATCCAGAGAGGGTCAGCCTGCCCAGATGTGTGCACCCAAGGGGGAGTGCGTTTTTCCTGCACTCTGAACGGATCAGAAAACATGCAGCTGTATGAGTTCAATGCCAAGCTGACACCAGTGTCCCCCTTCCTCTCAGCCTGGATTCTGGGAAAACACTGGCCTTTAGGTGAACCTCCTGTGGGCGTGGGGCACTTCTGTCCACCTGCAAAGGACTGTGTAGACTCACAGTCTACAAGGAGAAACCCTCCATAAAAATAGAGTCGTATTAGCACTTCACAAAAGCTCCAGCTCTTTGGTATATAAATATCACAAGGCAGATTTGAATATCACAGAAGTGTCACTTTTGCAAACAGGTCTTGGCTAATCCACCAGCAGTAGCTAGCACACCGCGAATACAAACAGTTAAACCCTCTGAATTGCCATTATCCATTGAAGCTGTACTGGAAAAGGAGAATAATAAATTGCACTGACTAGTTTTTAAACATACTTTTCCATCACACATCCAGAATCATGATGGGTTTCCTTAGCACATAAAACCTTAATGCCGCTTCCCAACAGTGCTGCTTTACTCTTTACTCAAGCAATGAAATCATCTACTACAGTTAAGCCCCCCTTTTTGTTCCAGGTTCCTACCTATGCACGATCCAGAAGCAGCAACGTAACTGAATAACACCCCTAAGCTGTCAGACAGGAAATTTTCCACATCAGAATCATACTTAACATTATTAGAGGCAAGCAAATAAATCACAGAAAAGAATCGATCTTGTAGGGATATTTTCTCCATCCTTTTGTTACTGTTATGCCACCATTCAGATGCCAGCCTTCCTGAACCGCTTTGTTGGCTACATTGGTTTGCTGTTGGTGACAGAGTTCCTCTGAGAACTTAATACTCAGTGCTCAAACTCTGAAGTGATTTGCTTCATTTGGCTTGGTCACATCATATTGCTTCAGATGGGTGTGCTCTTCACAGAGGACATGAACCTAATATTAGCTGTTAGAAATTCTCAAGAATGGATAGAAGTAGGGAACAACAAACAAACAATGAAACTGTGAGCCTATTCCTGTTGGATACCCACTTTTTACCCAATATACATAAAGCCTGTTGCAACCTCAAACCCACAGACAGCAGACCTGCAAGAGGAAAAGCTCTCAACTCCCTGGAATAAACAGGAGAGTGTGCTTCCACCTGCTGCTGTATTAGCATCCCCATGATAGAGATGCCCTGGTTTCCTCTCAAAACTTAGAGGATGGTCCATGGATACAACAGGGCTTCAGCCTGAGATCAAACTCTTTCAGAAACAACTTGCTTACCTCTTGTTTTCTTTCCTCAGTCGATAAGGAGAGACACCAGCACAACATCTGCACAACAGAGACACTATTATATGCTAAATCTTTTCTTTTGTCAGGGCAGAAAGATGACAGAACTTGAGCCAACTTTTTATTTCTAAAGGAATCCTGAGTCATCCCCAAATTTGGCTTCTGGCACTACTTTCCACACCTGATCGAAAGACCAAGTTGCAATTTCCTGCCTGAGTGAAGATGGATTTTCTCTTACCTTATGGCCACAAAATGCTCGTGTGTGCCTGCGGAGCCATAGGTACAGCAAAGTGTCCTGGCTCCAAGAGGATGCGAGTCAGAATGAGACCCTGCCCCACAGGCAGTATCTGAGCTGAGCACACAGTGCTCTGCATCCAGCAAAGCAGCTGTGTGGTGCAACCATAGCTAAAACCAGAGGTAGGATAGTAATTGGTGCCTCTGGACATTATTGCAACATCAGAACTGAAAACAGGGGACGAGTGGTCCTCCCCACTGCCTACACTGTTTCACTGCCGGTTTTACTAGGACACATACATTGCTCTTCTTTGAGTTGCTGCTGAGGTTCTTGTCAGCATTTTTGCACTCATGACATACTAACATACAAAATGCTCTTCTCTCCTTATGTAAGTTATGTATCTCTAATAGCATATATTGTCTTTAATTATACATGTGAAAGATCTTTTCACTAGGACAACATTTAGAACACCCTTGTCTCCTGTGGCTGTGGTGTTCCAATAAGGAACCGTCTTCCTCCCCTCTATAAAACCCCTGTGGGCTGTTTTCTTTAATCAAGCATCATTAGTTCAACTGAAACCAGAATTTACTCCAGCAGACTGAAGTTGAAGTTACTCCAAAGAGTTAGGTAAAGTGGTTCACCAATTGCCAGTGTCACTTCTAGCTCAGCGCTGCTGAGGGACAGGGCTAACAACAAAGTGGCCACCACCTGCAGTTTCAAACCTCAGTGTAAGAGGGAGGGATGGGGTATACACAAGGGACACCATCAGCACAGAAAGTGGCATGAGGAAATGCATGAGCTGGGTCACTACAAGCAAGCTGCGGTACCAGCATCCCCAAGAGAGCAGACACCTTCCTCTGGGATAGTCCCATTAATGGCTGCACTGTGCATGGATATGGAAATGGACTTACTTCCATTTCAGAGGCCAGCAAACCCAACCTTTTCACAGCAGCAATATTTGCTTTTCCCCCAGCAGCTTCCCGAGGGGAGATGTATCCTCCTGTTTCCACCTCTGACACAGATGGAGAGGAAAGCAACCGAGCACCAATTTAAACCCAAGCTTTCAAAGCTAGCTGCTAAAATGGTAACTGACTAAGTGGCAAATGATCAACACAAGTAAGGGAGAGAAAGAAATGGGAAGAAGCCATGACATACTGTTTGAATTGTGAAAAAAATAATTAAGGTGCTTATGTTCATCAACTATGCATCCAATGTGGTGATTTACAGCAGCCAAGGAGTCAGGCAGGTAATATCACAATAGTAAATTCAAATTGTTACTGATCACAGCACACCTTTTTAGTTGCAATGCTACTAACTGGTGCTGCCAGCAGGTTAGAAAATAATTTGCAACTCTTGTTCTTGTTAAAACTCATTATTTTATTCAGACATTTGTGCAGCTCAAGCAAATAGTTTGGCTCTGTTTACTTGGCACAGAATGTGCAGATGATGGCTTCCATAGATCAAAAATATCTTTGCATGGATATAAGAGATATGTCAATCACAGCTTACTGGTAGCTTAGGGAAGGGCTTTTTGAGAGCATTCTGGTGGCAGTATTCATGAAGTTAAAACAAAGAAAACTAGAGCAACTTAATATTTGACAGCCCTACACATACTTACAAACTCCTTTACCTCGATCAAAAAGCTATCACTTCAACAGAGGTGGTAAATGCAGCTTGAATTCAATGTCGGCTACATCACTAGTGCCACCTACAGCTCCCCGTTCAGAGAAACCACCCAGACTATCAGCTGCCTCAGGTGAGCATCCATTTCTAGACCACTCTCACTTAGCATCCAACTCAGCATTCTCTTTTAACTGAGAAAATAAGTATTTGTGCAACAAAAGGACTAAACTACCCATTTGGAACATGCAATTTAGACACATGGCTCAAAAGGCAGATGCTTCTGGCGATTGCCAATGGCATGCTAGGTCATCAGACAACATATACAATCAGTCCTGAGAGAATGAATAGGCTTTATTTGCTGCATATTTTGTTCTGGAGAAGTTAACACTGACATCTGGAGTCTACCACAGGACAGGTCATTTTCAAACAACGCAGTTTTTCCTTCTCCTGCTTCTTGAGCTATTCCTGTGCTTCAAGTAGATTGGTGAAGTAGGAGGGTTGAGGTAGCTTGCAGGTATGATCCAGAGCTAACAGCCATGGATGAGGTCCTCCATCAGGTATCTACAGATGTTGGCTTCTTCAGCTTCAGCACAAGCCTTTGGCATGTAAGCTCATGGAAAACACATTTATTACAGACTGGCTAGCAGAGTACCACTGGGACCCATTTCCACATCTCTGTAAGCATGAACCTTCAATGAGGGCTTGTCATTTCCAAGATTATTTCTTGTTTTGGCTGCTACATTTTCTGCAGCGTTCACAATGCAATCTGCAAAGGTTTCTATCTTTTCCGTGTCATTTTTGCAAGGATCCCAGGGGAAACATAATGCCACCTCTTCTCGGGGTTTGATGCAGCATCATTTCGTGGGCACTGCACACCTGCTGAAGGCTTTGATGCCTATTCCCCTGAGAGGCTGACTGCAGCTATAAATCCCGGCGAGGTGAAGAGAAATGGATTTGTCTGTGCAGCTCTAAGCCTTGGCAAACAAAGATTACCAAAAATAGAAAACACCCTCTTAAAACACACACTAGACAAGAGCTTGCAGACAGGTTCGAGTGGTTATTAGGTGATCAAGGGATTCATTTATTTCTTTTAATAAATAATACCTCTGTGCCTCACTTTTAACCATTTTCTTCTCTTAAAAAAAAAGGGGAGAAAAGAAAGACCATCTCTTATTTACCTTTCTCTGGGTTTTTTGGCACCTCACAAGAACAGCCTCAAATTAGATTAGAAAAGAGCTCCCTTCCACCCTGTGCTTTTTAAATACAGAATAGTGCTGAATTAGCTTGGCCTTTTACAGGGAAACCAACGTTTTAGCCCTTACATGATTTGAAGCAGAGAAGCAAAGGGAATCCTTAGGTGGACTGTGTCTCCCCTGGGCTTCCACCCTTGCTCAAGGAGCACCCCAGCTCTAAGAGGCTCTTAGGGGCCATCCTCAAGCCTGGCTCCTCCTGACTAATGCAGATAAAGACTGCAGGACTGGCTCTCCTGCACCAAAGTACTGTAGGTGATTGGCAATTCATTTGCAGAACAGTCTGCTGAAGGGTGTTGTCACAGCACAGGTGGCTGAGAATAAAGTGTTTATCACCCTGACAAGTATTTTCTCCTGCCAGGCTCAGGTTCTGACTGCAGCACCCCAGGGAAAATGAATGCACTGTGAATTACAAGCAAAGGGCTTCTCTATCTCTTTCTGCTACTCAGAGTAGCTCTGTGCCACGCCACTGCCCGTGTGAGCCCTCCAATAGGGCTGATCTCACCTGACTTCAGGAGCAATTTCTTCAGCAGCTCTCATCAGGTTTGTTTGCTCTCTGCATGAGCTAGTCCCACTGGGTGTGAAACCAGTGTGGGGTGTGAAACCAAGGACCTTCTGCCTTGCTGCCTTCTCTGCTCATTCACTTCTTCGTGGTTCTTGATTTCAGGCAGACATGCTTCCTGAGCTAATATCATGGCTGGGCAACTTCAAATAAGGAGCTGCTTCAGCTGAATGAAGCTTAGATTACTAATTTTCTCCTGCTCCCACAGCCAGAGCAATGCACATGCACGCAGCACAGCACAGCTCCTGGGAGAACCCACTAGGGACACCATGTCACTTTTACACATGATACGTGGGGCAGTTTTGAGGTCCTTCTCTGAGTTGTTTTAAGATTAGGGGAAATTTCACATCTGTTACTTCCTGTCCCTTCACTTTCTCCCTAAGCAGTAGAAATAAAACTTCTTGGTTTTGCTAGAAGAATCTCTTGTTATTAATGCTCAAGTGAGTCCAGAGGAGGCCATGAAGATGCTCCAGGGCCTGGATCACCTCTGCTATGGACACAGGCTGAGAGAGCTGGGCTTATTCAGGCTGGAGAAGAGAAGGCTCAGGGGAGACCACAGAGCAGCTTCAGTACAAGAAATGAAGAGAGGGACTTTTGATAATGGCCTGTAAAGACAGGACAAGGGGGAATGGCTTCTATCACTCTATGGAGGTGAAAGCAGTGTCAAAGTCACCAGTATCTCTAACTGTAAAGCTGTCTTATGTGATTAGCACTGAGCCTTTGGTTAGCTGAGCCCATTACATGCCAGTATGAATTTATTTTTCTTTCCAATAAATAGTGCAGCAGTGCCCTAAGCACATCTCTAGGAACATCTGTGAGTCATGGGTATCCTCCGAGCTATAATTCCTTGAAAGGCTCACTTTTACTCTGGGGCAAAGAGCAAATGACACAGAGTTACTTGTAATTTTCTAATTTAGCACAAAGATTTCTACTGTAGCCACTGTATCAGCTCTGTACCAGCTCTGTACCTCTCCAAGGCAAGCAAGCACCTCACCCCTTCCAAGCACATACTGCTCAGAAATACACGATCTGGTGACACCCTTATTTTCATTGGGTTTACATCCTCTACGCTTCTCTTGCACACAGATTCAGTCATTTCCATCTAAGTCTCCCACGTAAGAAAACATTTACAAACTGATGTGTGTAGGCTGCACCATTGTTTTATCATTTGTTCTAATTTCAGCAGGTCTTTAAAACAAGCACCAAGGGGCACTCTAATTTGTTCCCAATACAAGATCAGCGGCTTAACCCAAAACTCAGTTCTGCGCATACCTAGAAATGAGATTAAAAAAACAAAAAGCAAAAGTCAGACTTGGCCACAATTAGATACTGGTTTAGGATTCAAAACCAAACCAATGCAAACTTGGGAGAGCTGGGTAACTGGTATGCCCTTGAAAATCAGGCTTGGGATTTGGCAAGAGATTGACCTGCAGATGCAGAAGCTCCTCCAGCAACCCTGTGCTCAGGCAGGTTGAGAAGCTCTGGTCAAGGACTGATTCTTCCCAGCTTAAAGACTGAACAGAATAATGTGAGGCACATGGACAGCTGAAACAGGGCTCCTGACATTGCTAAAATACCAAATTAACATCACACGCTACAGCTGATTCCGGGGCATGACGGTCCTGCAGCAGCAAAAAGACACAATGCTGGTGGATACTGTCTGTAAGGGAGCAGTGAATATATGTGTGAAGCCACAAGATGACCCTTGTTAAAACTTCTTTGTTTCTTGAATCCTAAATCATCAGTGGGCATGTGGGTGTTCATACATAATACAGTGGGAGGCAGATCTTGGGGAGGGAAGTGGGAAGAGGGGTGAATCTGACATGCTCTGACTGCACCAGAGAACTGTCTTCCCTATTCTTCTGTCCCCTAGTGATTAAAACAATTCTAAGTTCTGGGCTGATGCCTGGTTGTCTTCCCTTACACCTTCCTCTGCCTCTCCTGCTTGTTGAGGAGGTTCAAAACACCTCAGGCTGCTCCTTCATACACTGCAGACCAGAATGTTCCTTTCTTACTCATCAGGAGTGAGCTACACTGATCGCTCCTCTTTCTAACTGCCTTCCCCTCCACTGCCAGCAAGTGTGCTAGAAAAACTCCTGTTTTTCATACTCCCCTGAGTATGCATTCACTCAACCACTCCTAGAAGTTTTTGTGCTTCTGAACAATTTTGTAAATCGTAAGGATTAGTTCAAATCCCATCATGGCCCATTAATGGTGACTCTAATGGATGTTGGCAGATTCAGTGTGGAAAGGAAATATATTCAGATTAAGAGCAGAAAGCTCTCAGGCTTGGTGAGAAATGCTTGTTCCCTTGCGGCTCTAGATTTGTGTGGTGAAGAGGAGGAAGTTCGTGGCAGAGCAGAGCTAATACAGCCCCTGACTGACAGCTCACAACATTGATTTTAGTATGATAATCGCTATGACTATTTGCAACTTTGAAAACGTTTCTGTCAGCAGCCTTGGGTCTTATTTGAACCTGCAAAGGCTTCCCATCCTGACTTGCTGCTGCCTAGCATTTACCAGGAGCTAACTGTGCCCACATCTGGAAGACTTCTTTCCACGGTTAGCCCCAGGTCTGGCTGTTTGAGTTGTTATCACTCTTCATGTTAGTGACCTCATGTTAATGTGAAAGATGTTTAAAGAAATTAACAGTGCTAATAAAAAGGACAAGACCAAGCATTTAAAAATGAGGAACTAATTTAAAATCCTGTTTGCATTTCAGTTGGCTTGAAAGAAGAATGCTTATTTCCACTGGAACCGCACGCAATAGAAATACCAGGAACAGGTGCACTATACAAATACATGGATTTACAAATTCTGAGCAGGGAAGAGCACTTCCACATCCCCCTCAGAGCCACCAAAACCACTACATCAATAAACCACATATAAAGCACCAACCCGAGTATGTTAAACTAAGCAAAAAAATGTAAAAAGCTATTGAAAGCTTTTTATGAGCATTATTTTTAACAGTGTAAAATGACCACGGTGTATTGTATTTTATCAATTACATTTTTTGTTGAAAGACCCCTTAAACTAACCACATTACAATTATAGTCCCTCTCCCTCTCTCCTTATCATGGATGACTTGTTAAAAGCTGTGGTAACACAGATTATCATCATGTCCCCCAAAGAGCTAGTAATAGATTGCAAATGCTCACATTAGTGATTTTTAGGTGCTGGTCTCTTCCTATAATATGCAGGAGAATAAAGCCGAGAAATTAAGTTGTTTTCAAGGAGCATTTATTGCACACTGTTCTGTTAATGAAGTAAAGCTTAACAAGCGACTCCATGGAGCTGTGCTATCTTTAAATCAAGATAAGACTGTACCAGCCTCAAAAACTTAAAATAGATATATCTTAACTGAAATGGCATGATCAAGGCAGAGTGGATACTATGCCATTCCTGTGAACTGAGGCTCTTTTTTATACTGCTGGAACTTCTTTCCTGCTGCAGTGAGGAATCTTTATGATTCTTCATCTAAGTGCGAATCAAAAGTTATAAATAGCTGCTTGTTAATCCTGAATTTCAGCTGTCCCCAGATATGTGGAAGGGGGGTTCATAGTTTCTATTCCACATGATTTAACTCCCAAGCTTGGAAAGCAGCCAACCAAAATCAGAACTATTAATACTGAAAGAAAGAAAAGGATTTTCCTGATACAAGCAGAAAACCTTCTTCAACTTCTGTGTTTCAGATTTCATAGATTTTCAAGGCCAGGACAGAAGATGAGGCCAACTGGTTAGAAAATGCTATTATTTAGTCTGAAAAAAAAAAGTGGAAAAATCAGATGCTGAGTTAGCAGGACTTGGGCATCATCAGAAAACGCTTCCTGCAGAGGTAAAGTAAGAGCAGCTACAGGTCATCCTGACTATGTTTAGTGCTGGTCTAGTTACCAGCTACACCCAGAACACGGAGAAGAATCGCAGTTCCTCAGTCTCTGTGTACCCCTATCCCAGGATTTGCAAATCATATGTAAATCATGTACCCAGGGACCTGCCACAACAGAAACTGCTGGGGGGCCATTGCAGTACCCTGAGGGTGATGAAAACACAAACCTCAAACCCACAGTGCTGCACAGACCCTCCAGCTGGTATTTTCCCAGCAGTATAATAAGTGGGGATTGCTTTCCCTGCATGCAAGAGAGGCTTCAACAACAGGAATGAGCTGTAGCTCAGCAGCAAGCTGAAGAACCAGCTGAATCCAGTTCTCCCAGTTCTTATGCTGGGAGCTCTCCCAGCTACTCTGGTACCCTGGGACAGATGCTGACACTAGCAAACATACTCCTAGGTAAGACTGCAGAGATACTACCTTCTGTGATGATTTCTACCACCTAAAATACTGCTGAAAACCTAAGTAGTTTGGAAACAAATGGACTGTGTGGAACTGAAAAAGAAGGCAGAATTCACTGTCCTGAATTATGGATAGATAGTCGGCCACAAAACTGCATTGTCTGCAGCTGTGCTGGAAGCATGTCTGATCACTCCCTCTCTTCCAAAAGATAAAACTCAGGTCCTGTTTTGCATTAAAAAGCACTGCTTCTACTATGGTGCTCAGGAGAACCATAACAATATTATTTGCACAATAGTGATACAAATACTTCTTGCAGGGAGGAAAGTTGTTAA
Organism: Pezoporus wallicus; assembly: GCF_028554395.1. Lineage (NCBI taxonomy): Eukaryota > Metazoa > Chordata > Aves > Psittaciformes > Psittacidae > Pezoporus > Pezoporus wallicus. The sequence continues at coordinate 1,985,378 of NW_026636333.1, read as the reverse complement.
AGGAAATTCCCACCAAGCCATCCAGCCTTTCTGAAATGAGGATGCTGGACTGCAAAACATAAGGATGCCTCTAAGGTTCTGGAAACCTTCTAGCAACCTTGTTTTGCATTTACTTTCAACAACTGTGGTTGGAATGGGTCCTAAAAAGCTGTTGTCCATTACAAAAGTACCCCATGTCATATCTAAAGCAATGGGAAGTCATCTCCCTTCTCATCTGGAAACAATTGGCTATCCATCACCGGGTTTGGTGATATATAATGGATATGGTCTAAACGTCAGAGGGTCAGATGAATGGCATTGTCCCTGAGATGCCTACCTAGGGCATCTACATCTCATCTTGAAAATTCCAGACTTCTGGTCTATTTTGTCTGGTCTCTTTGATGAAAGACTACATGCTTCACAGTTATTCTAAAGGCCATTTGCCACCATCTGAATCACAAGACTGAGACCAGGGAAGCCCTTAGTCCCCTCTTTTGCTGATACATAGTTTCAGGCAGGTTCATTAAGAGCTTTATCTCTATTCCCATACTCTTGCAACATGCAGCCATATTCTGCACATGTAGCTTAGACTGATTATTCACACAGGGGCATATAGTGCTTAATGTCACCTTCCTGGCTTCAGCTGAGGACTTCCTACAAAGTAATAGCTGCACAGGATCAGACCAACGATCCTGCTGGCAAGTGCTTTAGGGGATGGAATAAGAACGTACAGCAATACTTCCAGCAAAAGACCAGCTTTGTGGCTCCTGAGCATGTCTCTGTGTGAACACCTCTGTGTGTTAAGAGAACCTGGCAGACCTCTGTACCCTGAATGAGCTAATTCCTTCTTGAAGCCATTTAAATGATGAGTCTCTGGTGGCTGGCAGCAATGAGTTCTGCAACTGAATTACAAACCATACTAAGTAATACTTCATTATTTTCATTTTTAAACCTGCCACCTAGCAATTTCATGGGGTGCCTCATAACACTGCTGTACAAGGTTCAGCAAATAAAGCTTGCCTTCTTACTGACCCTACTGATGCTGAGGAGACATAGACTGTTTAAATCTCTCCTGGCTGGGTCACCATTACATACCTTCGATCATTCTGCTGCCCTTCTCCATATCTGTTCTAGCTTTATTGTTGTGCTGCTGACAATACTTTAAGTTGTGTTGGAACTTGGAAAACCATGCATCAGGAAACAGCCTGTCCCTTTGAAAAGACATTTAAAATTGAGCACCACCACCTGGAGTTAATCACCTTCTGCTTCTAATAAACTATGAGAAAGAAAAAAATACTTGAAAATGAATGAGTTGTGACAACTGTATCAGCTGCATCTGATGTATTGCGCTGGGATTCCCACATTGCTTTCACACCAGCAGAGGCAGGAGCTCTGAGCTGCACTTCCTACAGGCTCCCTTTCTACCCCGAATCACAGGTAGGCATGAGAGTCACCAAATCATTCTCAATTTAGTGGCAGGACAGTTGGGAATCCATCAGTGGCTTCACTTTCTCTCCACAGATGAGGTTTGTTAGAGCCTGGAAAACAAATGCACTGAGATGGCAACTAGCAGTTGGCCAACGTTCTACCCAAAATGGGATCGGTTTCTTCTCCCTGCCCCTTCCTTCAGTGACACTGGTCCACGTGGCACAGTTGCACAGATTTATGGAGGTCCCACACCTAGCCACTTCTTTTAATGTTTTTCAGGGATGATGTGGGGCTGTCAAACCAGGCTCAGCTGCAGATGCCAAACCATGACTCTTATCTGAGCCCCCTGAAGATGCAGTAAACAGGAATTAGTTGCAATAGCCATTGCAATAGACTGCCACTGGACAACACTCTTGTTTTCTCTTTCTTACGGTCTTCATGATTTGATGATCTTCAAGGTCTTTTCCAACCTAGTTGATTCGATGATTCGATGAGTCATTAAAAACACAAGACTTTGGAGTCTTTTGAGGTGTTCAATGCTAGAAGAGTAGTGAGGCTGCAGTTCCTGCTGCAGCACCAGGGCACTGTCACCACTGAGGCTGCTCCTGGCATGACAGCAGGGCAAGACCATGCTGCACTGGAGCTGCTGCAACACCCCAGTGATGACCCAGCAGCTTTTGAGGCCCCACACAGGTTTTGGAGACCCTCCTTCCCTCAGCTCTTTGAGAGACATGGCTCACACCTTGCTGAGCTCTGCCAAGATGCTGATATGAAGCCTGCAAGGTGAAAAGGCTTGTGACCTCTCCCACCACGTCTTGTAGTCATCTTGCATGGATGTAAATGGTTAATCAACACCAAATTCTTTTTCTTTCAGATGCTAGGGCTGGGATGATTTCTGTCATGGCATGCTGTTTGTAAAATATACTGCACTATAACTGCATTTGTAGCAGATTGCTGAAGCTTTGAATGGCATAACATTTTATAAAATGAAGGCCAATAACACAAAAATGGCAGTGCAATTTTCTTCTTGCAAAAAAAAGGCGTCAATTTTACTTATCAGAGCAAAGAAAATTGATGTTGTCACTTAGAAACAACTGCCTTTTTTCATTTCAGATCTCTGAGAATGGCAGAGAGAAAAGCTGGAGATGCAAGATAGACCACAGTGACCAAAGTGGACAAATACAGTCACCCCTGATACATGAGAGCATGATGAGGATAGCCTGTGTGCTACCGAGTATTTTGAGTCCTATGAGACTTGCTGTTTTATCCACCATAGACTGGCCACCTGTTGCACAGTGAGTATGAGAGATGGAGACAGAAACTAAACCTGAGACTTCCTCCGCTTTTAGCTATGCATGCCAGGTTTCACTGTAGGCAGAGGTAAAGGTCATTTAATTATTAGTATTCATTATTAGTAACTGGAACTGTATATAACTCTTCTGTAAGCCAATCTCACAGTAACCACTGCAGAGACTCACTTAATGGAGGAGTGCAGACTGCAGGAACAGTAACACTCCTCTTAGTTCTCATGTTGTGGCTCACATCAGTGGTTAGACCTTAGATGGGTCCTCTAGACTCCACTATAGATATACTCCCCTCTGTCAGTTTAAAGCCATTCCCCCTTATCCTCTACACAGTCTCACCAGCCAGTATGGCGTGACCTGCCCTGGCCTGGTACCTTGGTGCCAGGACCTCCCTCGCCTTCTCCTTCATGAATATGCGAACATGATGTTTTATCCCTATTTAATGCCAAATTAGACAAGAACAAAAAGTAGACAAGAACAAAAGCACCTCCGTTAAGAAGTGTTGATGGCTATTTGTTAAAGCACACACTATGACTAAGACTAGTCACTCCACTAAACCAGCTCCATTGCTCCACCAGAACAAGATTTACTATAGCTCCAAACACAGAGGGTTAATGATGGTTAGGGCTTTGGCTGGCTATCACAGAAGCAGAAATGCTTAGAAACTGTTCTGAAGGAGATCCACAGGGCGTGAAATACACTGTATTTTGGTTAATTAGTTAATGTTGTATAGCATTTCCTGGAGAAATTAAGCATCAAGAATGATCATTATTATCAACATTCTTTTCTTTCTTCAAGCCCTTGCCAATAATGCTTTCAGGTTTGTTTTCAGGGCTAAATTAAGCACTTATGTAGTGCTGCTAGGCAAATGTTAAGCACAGCCAAACAACCTTGCTTTTCAGCTCAATCCTTCCCGATTTGGGTTGATTTTATCTGTGCTTTGTTTTACAGCTGGCTCCCTTCTGGTTTAAAAGAGCAGTTGAAGCCCTCTTCGCAGCTGATGACCTTTCCCTGGACTACCCATATCTAAGACAACATAGAGACATTAATTAATTGGACTTCAACAATGTGCAAGAGTGAAAACAGAGCTGGAATGCAAGAATAAGCACAAAACTAGACACAAAGGAAAGAGGGATGAAGTATTGACCAAAATTACTGAAGATGAGGATGGTTTCTTTCCTAGAGAAGAGATTGGTTTGGAGTTTTTTTCCATAACACGATGCACAACACCTCTTCTTTGTTTGCTGGATTAAGGGCTTCATGAAAAAATACCTGTTAAGGTAGAGGAGGCTCAGCATGAGATCAGTTATTAGAGAGGGGACCTACTTTAAGTAAATGTCAACATACCTGAGCTGTTAACAGAGGAACACATAGGAAGCAGGAAAAAAATCTGCTGAAGTTTCTTATGGCTCAAGCTTAGAAATATTTCTTTCATATTTTGTTTTTATGCAATACTGTGGCTCAAAAAAGAAAAATGCTGGTGAGGGAGAATGTATTTTGGTACCTGACGAGAATCAGGATGGGCTACAGGAAGACAGAGATGATTCTGAGAAATACAGCCTAAGAAATTATTGTAATTGTATGCTGCAGCCCAAAGAGGAAAGCGACACACATAGGAACTGCTATAAAAATTTTCTGCTTTAATTAAGATTATCATCTAATGGAAACTCCTGGCAAAGAGAAAGACATGAACATCATGAAAGTATCAATGAGCAAGTATAAGTTACCTTTGTGACATTTCTTTCAAGGACATTTCTAGCCTTCAAATCACTTAGAATGTATGAAAATGTGACTCTCCATGTCTTATACTTCAGAATATCTCTTTTTTATGTATCTCGTTATCTTCTTGGTGCCTCATCCCTGTGTCATAACCTTTATATGTTGGTTGGGTACTTAATACATCTTTCCCTTTGTGATCTTCAATTTGGAAATTGGGATAAACACTCTGTAAAGGAACTGAAGGCAGAGAATTGAGAAAAAATGGGAGAAGATGGAAGGAAAAAAAAAGGAAGAGGGGAGAGTAGCTAGGAGACCAGGTCTGCATTTTCACTCAGTTTCTGTGAATCACATAAGAGTGATTCAAAAGAGTGAATGGCTTAAACAAGTGCAGGGCACTGCATTGTCATATTGCATTCCTGCGAGCTGTGCATGTGAAATGCTTCTTGTTGCTGTGAGCGTGGAGGGTTAAGAGCGCTCCTCTGAGTTTGGAATTTTGCTTACAGAAGGGATTTGAGTGTATTTATTTATTACATTCCTCACCAGCTACCTTGTTCTGAGCGCTGTAAAAAAAGCAGTACTTGCTATTCTGGTGAATAAAATCCACTGGAATGTATTTTTAAAGTTGCCCCTACAGCCTGTCAAGCACCTGTCCAGGTCATCATAAATATGCACTAACTGAAGTGCCCAGTATTCCTCTGTCAGATCAATTCTCCAGCTTGATACAGGTCCTTCATCTGTTTTTACTGGCTCTGGCACCTCCTTAAGAAGCTATGGTCAGACTGCTGCTCCTCGCAAGCCACTGGGTATTCATTCTACACTAACAGAGGATGCCGCAGTAGCAAGTAAAAACAGCCAGAAAGCTAATCAATAGGAAGAAATTCTACCTACATTTATTCTGAGGATTGTTTGGGCTCCCATAAAGCACAAGGCTTCTCTACATCTCTGACAGATAGTTATCAAACTGTCTCTTGCACAGTCAACACCATCACCGAAGCAAACACACGATTTAAGAGCCTTTCATATTTGGCTCATAACTTTATTTTTAGAAGAAAATTAGAACTTTGTCAGCTTGAAGACACCACAATAAAAACAAGATCATCACTCTTTCCTTGCCTGGTGAAAGCTTTATGGCTCAAACAGGATTTCTAATCCTTTATGTCCTGTCTTGATGATGCATCTAATGAATAATCTCCATTTCTCCTCTATAATTCACTTGACAGCAAAATTATGTACTTTAAAAATCACCCAACTTCTTAAACAGTATCTTATCTCCCTCATTCCCATCCTAATTTTGAAGTTAATGCCTCTTCTCCATTTTATTACCTTCTTTAACCCAAAAACGCTCCCCAACACTGTCAATCAGCCATCTGTCTGTCTCCACAGAGCACTTTCACTCCTTGCTCCAGCTCTGTCTCCTGGGGCAGGATACGCCTTCTCCAGAAACACTGTCCACAGACAGGGACCTGCAGCCTAATCACTTTGAGAAAAAAATCATACTAATTCATGGTCTTCCTTTGCAGCCCAAGTGTTCAGCAGAACTGAATACCTGCAGATTACAGTGGCCAGGAGTGGAGAGCAATGCTAGAAGTCTAAACCCCAGATATTCAAGTCTTCTCAAAGAACTGACAGTTTTCTTCTACTGAAGGTACTGAGTAATTCAGAAAAGGGGAATATGCTGGTGGGTTTATGGGCCAATTGAAAAGAAAATGAATTCCATGAAGATTGCTTTTAATCAGTCACTTGGCAAAGTATCCCAAGATTTATTACCTTCACCTTGAGGCTGATACATAGCTAGTTTTAGTTACCTACAGCACATAGACTTGTAACACTGGGATTAAAAGGTTTGTATGACCTACTTCCTATCATCTTCACTAATGAGCTAAGTATCAGCAAGAAAATTCCAAAACCAAGTAAAGACTGAAATATACTGGAAGGTGGGGATGTCCTAAAAGCATTGAAACAGAGATGGAAATTACAGAAAGCTGTATGAAAAGTAGCTTCATGTATAGGGAAGAAGTGGTCCTGCCCACAAATTGTCCACACAAGACTGCATGCACGTTAAGTTGGCAAGTTAATAGCAGTATGAGAGGGAACATGATAAGTACTTCCAAATAATTCTGAATTGTCTAAGATGTAAATTTAAAAAATGCAGGACCAGTCAGGGTAGTTTGGGGTGAGAAAGGAAAGGTAAAAAATAGATCAAATTTAGGAAAGAAATCTGTGGCTATTAGGAAGATTTCTTGACTTTGAAATACCCGAGTCTAAGACTTTTCTCAGTTTCGAATATATGGGAATGAGCAGAAACAGAGCAATTTCACCCCATACCATTGGCAGGTGGAGTAAGGTATCTGACCCCCACTACACCTGACTCTCCCAGGCCATTTTAATCCTAGGTCTCCGTATCTTAGCCACAGGCTTGTTGAGCGGAAAGATTCTGCCTCTTCATTTATGCTGGAGGAAATCATGCAAGCAGGTTTTCACCATCAACTAGTGGCAGCCAAGATGCATTTCCTACTGCGTCATCTGTCCCTTTGTCTGTCCAGCTGACCATCATTCATGGAGCGAGGCTGGGAGAGGCGTGCAGTCAGCAACTCAGAGTGAAGTGTAGAGAATACTTGAACAAATCCTGGAGCCACACAAGTGCCACTGCTGTGCTGTGAGGCCCTATGTCCTGCTGTGTCCATTAGATAGAGGTGTATGAAGAAGAAGATGGCTTCTGTGGGCATGTTCAAAGCAAGTATTATCAATGGCTCTTTACTCCTGAAGGACACATCCATTAAATAAAGATATATGTGCTTCCTTTATTTTATCGCAAATGTTGTGAGAGCTGATATTCCTCTTAAGGGCCTATTTTATTTTCTAAGTACATTACAATTTTTTTATGTTGCAGAGAAACATCCATAAAATATGATCCCACAGTGCTCAGAAAAAGTAGGCAGAGAAAGGGAACCTTTTTATTCCCCTTAATGAATCTGAGGGGGCTGACTTACAGTTCTTGAGTGTCTGAAGATGGCAAAGATTAATAAAAGAGCAGAAACAAATCAATCATAAGTCTTGTGTTTTATAAATAGATGGCAGAGTTTTGAAGAACTTTTCCATTCTTCATTTCAGCAGCAAGATTAAACCTCAGCTCCTTCCGCAGGACTCTCCCCCTTGAGTTGCATGGTGATTTTTTTCTCTGCAGGAAAGATGGGACCAAAGGAAGAAGGGAAGGAGAGGAGAAAGGAGGAGGGGCTGAAATACATTGATTCCAAGTTTAATTCCAAACAATATTTTAACCTCAACAAAAAAGCTGCAGGGTTGAGAAGACACCACCAGCAAATTCCTGTTCTGTCCCACTGCTTGAGACATCTCCCTGAAGCACGAAAAGCCAGTCACCACTCTGTGAATACGTTATGTCCAAAAAGGAGGCAGAAGTTGCCCCTTCTAATAGCTCCTCAGAGTTATGAGTAAGGAACATGCCTTCCCACCATGGACTGCACCATAGAGGTGCTCCCCAAGTCCCTGCCCAACCTATTATATCCACCCTTCACACTGCAGCACTGCAAGGTGGTATGGGATGAGGCCCAGAGGACATGTAATCACCTTGACCCAAGACAACGTGCTTAGCAGAGAGCAACTACATGGAGCAGAGTTCCAGGCACTGGTTTGGAAACAGGCACCCCAGAGCTGCCTCTGTGCAGCTGCAGAGCAGTATTGAAATCAAGATCAGATATCTTGCCAAAAGATGTGCTTGAGTTAGACACAATGTCTTAGGCTCACCAGAAAAATAATGAGATGAAAATCTACTTTGATTTGATGGTCAGACTGTGCCCTCTGGTCCTAAGACACCGCGTCTCCATTAATTGCAGCAGATTGAACAGAGCTTTTCTCAAGACAACTTTGATATTTCATTGTTATATTAAACCATTAGGCGTTTCGCTTACCTTTTCTGAGCTGCATGTTGTCTTTTTTAGGACTGGGGTTCATATAATAGGCAGTATATCTTCTTTCACAAAGTTGTCCAAATTGTGTTTGAGTATCAGTCTTCCTCAGGGCCAAGAGGACTGCTCTAAATTGGAAAAAGTTTCAGCTGAGATTCTGAACATAGGCATGAGAGAAAATCGGGTGACTTTTATATTGCATATTGGTCATTAGGAAAAGAGTTTCCAGTTCATTCTACAAATATTCTCTAGCAAAATTCTGTAGTTGCTCAAAACTTCTTTGCAGAATCACTGACACAGGCATTTCCTTTGCATTTCATGACATTTTAATGGTCTTCTTGTTACACTAGGGCTTACTATTCTTTACAGTGCACAAAAAGCAGTTTTCACTCAGTAATAGCTATTTTCTTGGTCCCCTCTATAACTAAGTCAAATGAGATTCCCATAGCTTAATTTTCCATGTTCTGCACAAGCAGGTCAGTTTACAACTCGGTGGAAGCCAAACTAGTTGCCCAGTTTCAGTATCTATGTTTACCCAGAAATTCTCTCCTCTAAAGCAAGTATCATTCATTAGGAACACGCTTATTCCGCTTCTGAAAGGTCAACACTAGCCTTTTCCCTTTAAAATATCCCCCAGACTAGGGTGAATTCTTAGATGACCAGGTATCCCCCAGGCAGGTAAGAACTGCTGTTATTCCTTCTGAAAAAAGTAATAGTGATGCAAGACTCCATATTGTGTTCTCAGGTACTGAGAAACCTTGGGTTCTCTGTTAAACATAAAAACCTAACCATGTCCTAAGACCTAGCGTAACAGCCAGACGCTCAGAAGCCATTAGTTTTCTGTTAACTCTTAGATGGTCCAGGAAGTCAGATGTGCCCAGTAAAGATGGAGGAGAAGTCTCTCATCCTGCTAATCATTGCATTATTTCGCTGCTTTTGGTGCAGTTGCTTCTCTTAATTAAGTGAAATGAGGCCCTTTAAAGTTCCCACCATAAAATCTCACTTAATTCATCATAAATAATATCTCCAGAGCTCATCTATAGTAATAAAAATATATAGCGCATTGATTAAAACTGCTGCAATTTATACATATTAAATTTAAAGATGTATTATGGGGCATAATTCCTTAACTATGACACTCTAGTTTGCATTTCATTAAAAATTCAGGACCGGAGATTGCCATGCAGTGGCAAAAACAATAGAACTCAATGAAACAATTTCCCTAGTCTCTGTTGGAAGCAATCCTTTCCCTGAAAAAAGTGGCAGTAATAGTATTTTCTAGTTTTGGAAATGAGTGGTCAAGGCAAGGTTCAGGATCTTGAGTATCTCCAGGGAAGGAGACTCCACAACCAATTCCAATGCTCGGTCACCCTCACAGTAAAGAAGTTCTTCCTCACATTCAGGTGGAAGTTCCTGCCTTTTACGTTATGCCCGTTGCCTCTCTTCCCATTGACTGGCACCAGTGAGAGGAGTCTGGCCCCATCCTCTTGACATCCTCCCTTCAGATACTTAAACACATTGATCAGATCCCTCCTGAGCCTTCTCCTCCTGGTTGAACAGGCCCAGCTCCCTCAACCTTTCCTCACATGAAAGACGCTTCAAGACCCTAAATAATTCTAGTAGCTCTTCACTGGACTTGCTTCAGGAGCTCTATGTCTCTCTTGCACTGGGAAGCCCAGAACTGGACACAGAATTCCACCTGAGGCCTCACCAGGGCTGAGTAGAGAGGGAGGTTTACCTCCCTCAACCTACTGGCAATGCTCTTCCTGATGCAGCCCACGATACCATTGGCCTTCTTGGCCGCAATGGCACGTTTCTAGCTCATGGACAATTTGTTGCCCACCAGGACCCCCAGGTCTCTCTCTTCAGAGCTACTTCCCAACCTGTACTGGTGCATGGGGTTATTCCTTCCCAGGGGCAGGATCCTGCACTTGCATTTGTTGGATTTCAAAAGATTCCATCTCTCCAGCCTGTCTAGATCCTTCTGAATGACAGCGTAGGACTCCAGGGTACCAGCCACTCCTCCCGGTTTTGTATTGTCATCAAACTTGCTGAGGAAGCACTCTACCCATCCAAGTCATTGAGGAGTAAGTTAAACAATACTGGAACCACTACTGACCCTTGGAGGACAACACTAGTTACACATCTCCAACTAGACTCTGTGCCACTGTTTTTAACATGTTCAGTAGCTGTAAACAGCATTGCCTGTTAGGTTTAATCATTAAGTATTTCCTTCCCGTTTGTTTAAAACAAGACAAATGCAGAAACTGAAACTGCAGGTCTGCTCCATCAGAGAGCATTTCATACTGCCAGCAATGTAAATGCACTCCACATTAGCTGAAAGTTCAGCTCTGTAAGACCACTAAAAGCAGCAGTAAGCTCTCATAAAACAAAACAAAACAAAACACTGTATTTTAGATTATTACAGAACATTCCTGGGGAGCCACATTCTGAGCTCCTGAACATTCAGGCTTTCAGCTGATTTCCAGCCTACAGTCCCTCATTGTATTCCTATAGCCAGAGGACATCTTGTGCATGCCACCACATTCATGCATGCCTGAAATAAGCTGTCCACCTACCTGTGCGCTGTCAGTCACCACTTCATTTGCCATGAGCAGGATGGTTTCAGCTTGACCTGCCTTCAACCCATCTGAGTCAGAGTTCTCTTCACATTAGTAAGGATCAGATGAGTGTTTGCTATATGTTTCATTATCCACAAAGCTATTGGCTTCATGTTTTATAGTGATATCAAAATGAAGCTTTGTCCATGCCAGTAACAGTTCCTGTCAAGACAAGGACATACTATGCATTTATTTCCTGTGCACCTGCCATTGTAAACTCTCCCTTTCTACAGAATTGATGCATACAGGCAGTAATCTGCCAGGCTTTCTTCCCAAACAGGCATAGAAATGAAAAAACATTGCACAGGCAAAGCAGTAGAGAGGGGATGTTACTAAAACCCAGTTGTAATTAAGGACAGAAACATTTCTGTTGAAGAGGATAGATTTTCACTTCTGATGCCAACCAAGAGCGAGGCCATTTGAACAAATAAGGCTCCATCAGATTTAAAGCACTCAATGCAGCAAGAGTGGTCTGTGCCAGGTTTTAGCCTGTAGCAAAGGACCCTTTTTCAATGGCACCCATTTACACCTTGAGGGCTGAGCAATGCTATGTCATTCCATCCTCCTCCTCTACCTATCATTCACTGGGCTGAGATCTGCAGTGGGCCAACCTCTCCCCTGAAACCAAGCAGAAACCTCCAAAGCCTGTGGGAGCCTGATGTTGTGTTTGGCTTGAACCCATTCCCAGCCCAAGGGAACTTTCCAGCTAAGGAAACCAAATCTCTGGAATGAAGCAGAATAGAAATTTGATGCATGAAGATGAGCCTCCTGTCCTTTCCAAATGCCATTGACCACTAAAGGTGGTTCCCCCTCCTGCCCTGCTTACCTCTGTGGGGCATCACAGCCAACAGCTCCTCAGATATCCTCTATTGATGAATATTCTTTTAAAGTTAACCTTCATCATAAAACAGGAACAAGATTCTGCTTTATAATTCCCTGGGGATCTTCACTTCAGCCAGCTGTGCTCAAAAAAGGAGAGGAGGGTACAGGAGCTTTCATTGCATGTGTGGAAACACGCAGAAATGCATTGGGAAGTAGAAATACAACTCACAGCTGGGCAATCCCAAGCTGCAGGTCCCCCAAAAAGATGCATCAAAACCTGCTGTGAAAGCAACCCACTTGCCTTTGAGAAAGAGCTGGACTGCTAGCAACCTATGCAGATGCAAGCAGGCAGAGTTTCTCATTAGGGACCTACAGCACCATATATATCCTCTTTTCTTCCACCACTGCCTTTATTTACTTTCTTTTCTAATTATCTGCTTTCTTTTGGAGGGTGAAGGGTAAACAGTCATTACTTGGTGTGCTTTATATCTGAGCTGTTTTCATGAATCCAGGATATTTGCTTCCTTTTGGGCTGCCAAGTGAAAAACCCTACAGCAATTAATGTAAAAAGTGAGGGTTGATTGAGTTTCCAATGTAACAGTGTTGTTCTTAATAATATCAACAATGCTGAAGGCCATTGTCCTGGGTTCAGCAGTAGCAGTCATGTTTCTCCTCCTTGGTAGCTGGTGCAGTGCAGTGTTTTGACTTTCGGCTCGGGAACAGAGCTGATAGAGATGTTTTGGTTTGGCCAAGGACTTTGTGAGCCTCATGCTCTGCCAGGGAGGAGGGGAAGCCAGGAGGAAGCAGAGACAGGACACCTGACCCAAACTGACCAAAGAGGTATTCCATACCACAGTACGTCATGCCCAGGATGTAACTGGGAGTTAGCCGGAAGGGCTGGGAGACTGCAGGGTTGGAGGAGGTATCGGTCGGAGCTTGGTCGGGCTTGGGGGGCGAGTTATCGGTCAGCGGGTGGTGAGGTGTTGTATTCTGTTCCCTTGTTATTTCCTTTATCATTATTATCATTGGTGGTAGCAGTAGTGATTTGTGTTATACCTTAGTTACTAAACTGTTCTTATCTCAACCCGTGGGAGTTGCATTCTTTTGATTCTCCTCTCCGTCCCTCCGAGAGCAGGGGGAGGGCAAGAAAGGGGGGGAAGTGAGCGAACGAATTACCTGACTGGGTTTAAACCACGACAGTTCTTTTTGGCGCCCAACGTGGGGCACGAAGGGTTGAGATAACGACAGATCTGACTGGATTAATAGTCACTCGTCACAATGCTGATTTATTGGGTATCAGAGTTGTTCTTGTTGATCTCACAGCTTCAGACCGTTGTAACTTACGTAGAGCCGGTATTTGCTGTGATAGTGTTTATCAAGTGTGGGGCCTGGGCTAAGGTTCTTGTCTCACTGTGCTTTATGGCAATGGCTTGCAATACGGGTGGCCTCCAGCAGCAGGGCGGGACGGACGTGGCCGTGGACTTGTACCTGGCCGTCCGGCTGCTCTTCACCGTCCTGGCCCTCACCCTACTCTCCATCTTCGTGAGGCTGCGGGGAACTGAGGGGGAGCGGCCCCGGGAGCCGGCGGCTGCTGAAGCGGCCCGGGAGAGCGGCCCCGGGGACCAAGCGGCGGCGGGAGCGGGGCCGGAGGCCGCGAGGGGACGGCTGCCGGTGGAGGAGGCCGGGGCGGTCGAGGAGCAGAAGGAAGCGGCTGCCGAGCAGCAGGATAAGGCGGCGGAGGAGCCGAGCCCCGCGGCAGAGCCGAGCCCCGCGGAGGAGCCGAGCCCCGCGGCCGAGCCGAGCCCCGCGACGGCCGAGAGCATTCCCAGGCAGCCACCCGCCGAGCCCCAGGAGGATGCCGGAGACCACGCAGCATTTCCCAGCAAGGCAGAGGAGGAAGAGCTGGACTCAGGAAAAGAGAAGCCGGTGGTGGGAGAGCCGGCAAGCACAGCAGCTACACCAGCCACAGTGACAAGTACAGCAGCATCGTTTGAGAGTTCTGAAGGCTCTGAATGGCCTTTGGGTATCCTTGGGACCTGCCTGCTGATTGTGATGGGGATCGGCATGTTGGCACACACACAGGCTGTGTTCTACCCACAACCATTTTGTCTGATCTCAAAAGTTAAGCAGAGTCAGGTTTGGGTCTTGTCTGGGGTTAGACAACAGTATAGGGGGACCAAGAGATTTTCCCCAAGGCTGGAGAGTCATGAGTGGCAGGGTGTGTGGGACAGTATGGGCAAGTATCTAGTCCACTGGGCTCCTCCAGTGCTTTGGAAGCGTCGGAGATGGAAGGCAGCTGTATGGAGTCCCCAGCAACAAGCTGCAGAAACTGCTTAAGGGGACAGTGAATTATTTTAAGCCTGGTGGGCCCATGGCACTTCACGCCACCAGAGCAGAGATGATAGGGACTGGTCCATGCACTAAGATAAGAGTGCACCGAGATAAGAGTGATGGTATATTGAAAATGTGGGATCTGAGCATGACATGAATGGTATGGAATAAGGGGTGGATAATGTCCTGGGTTCAGCAGTAGCAGTCATGTTTCTCCTCCTTGGTAGCTGGTGCAGTGCAGTGTTTTGACTTTCGGCTCGGGAACAGAGCTGATAGAGATGTTTTGGTTTGGCCAAGGACTTTGTGAGCCTCATGCTCTGCCAGGGAGGAGGGGAAGCCAGGAGGAAGCAGAGACAGGACACCTGACCCAAACTGACCAAAGAGGTATTCCATACCACAGTACGTCATGCCCAGGATGTAACTGGGAGTTAGCCGGAAGGGCTGGGAGACTGCAGGGTTGGAGGAGGTATCGGTCGGAGCTTGGTCGGGCTTGGGGGGCGAGTTATCGGTCAGCGGGTGGTGAGGTGTTGTATTCTGTTCCCTTGTTATTTCCTTTATCATTATTATCATTGGTGGTAGCAGTAGTGATTTGTGTTATACCTTAGTTACTAAACTGTTCTTATCTCAACCCGTGGGAGTTGCATTCTTTTGATTCTCCTCTCCGTCCCTCCGAGAGCAGGGGGAGGGCAAGAAAGGGGGGGAAGTGAGCGAACGAATTACCTGACTGGGTTTAAACCACGACAGCCATAATCCATTAGTACTGGGGAGTTTAATATAAGAGACAAGGAGATAGCTTATAGCTATCACATGTCTGTTAGGAAACGATTGTGAAAGGTGCTTTATTGCAGAGGATTCGAGACTTACAGAAGTGACGGAACAGGCTGAATGCAGAATGGCACTGCAAGTGCTGGAGGAAGTACTGAGACACCACAGTGTTGTTCATTCTCTTTGCTGCTCCAGCAAAGCTTAGCTGCTACATAGAAGAAGACAAGTCTGTGCACAAGTACTAGATAGGAACCCAGGAGGTATGAATGCTGTTTCAGGTTACCAGACAAGAAGCATAGCAGTAAACATTAAATCTGTTGTCTGTGTATGTCCTAGCAGCAGCAATTTAAAGGAAAACTCATAAAGGCTAAACTTCTTCCTACCAGAAATTCATCTTCTAATTAGCAGTCATCTTCTTATCAAGAAGATGCTGATTGTAGAGGCTTGGAAAAGATCATAAAAGAGATTAACCTGCAGCAATAAGAAACCAAAGGCCAGGGGTTGTACCTCACCTAAAAATGGCAATATCATTTCAGCAGACAACTGTCGCCTGTGACCATCATTCCCTCATTTCTGGACTTCCCAATTGTGTTTCACTGAACTAGGTGCAGCCCCATGGACTGCATCTGACAGCTTCCCTACTTGAGAACGTTTGCACTTACCTTCCACACTCCCAACCACAGAGATGCCAAACCTGGCCTTAAACAAAAACCTATCTAATACCTGGGGTTTTTTCTCCTTTGTGTTTTTATGCTTCTTAATCAAGCAGGAAAAAAAATTAAAAAAGACAAATTATTGCTTTAAATACACAGAGCAGTGTCTGCCTTGAAATGAAAATTCAAAACCATTGCTGTGTTCTAAAAGATCCCTAGGTTACAGGCTTAATATGAAGCAGTTCTCAGTAGAATGTATTTTAGTGGCTTCCCAAATAACAGTCTAACCACGAGTACAGATCTCCTGCATATTCCCACTGTAAATGATCAATTAAAGAACAGGCAGCTGGATGTTTGCAATCTGTCTTTTAGTAAAAATGTCCCTTTCTCTTCCTTAGTTGGAAAATCTCGGCTGGGTCCTGAATGGTGGAGACATTGAGGAGCCTTCATGTTGGGAAAATAACGGGGTCTCTTCCTTTTGTCTTTTTGCTTACACTAATAAGGATCTTCAAGGAAAATCCTGCTAAGCCTTTCTTCCTAAATGCATTCCCCAGCCAGCCTACGACAGTTATTTGTCTTCCAAAAGTCAAGATTTATTGTAGTGAAAAGAGCAGAACACCCATTTTAGCAGTGATCAAAAAGAAACGTTACATATGACTGAGGTCTGCGTGTTATCCACCTTAAAATATCTGACCTTGTTTAGCAGCACTTTATCCATTAAATGTAGTTTTCTGCTATTGCAGACATCACTTTATATGATACACTTCAGACTCTACCTTACATGCAGTCCAGGTTTTTGCTCTTGTTCTTCCTACTGGAAGACAGATTAGAAATCTGATTAATAGCTAGAAGCCTTTTCAAATATTCATTCTCAGTGTATTCATAGGTAAAATACACTCATTTGCTCTTGGGCCAATGCTAAATGTACCTTTTCTTTCTCTGATTTTTATCTCTCTGATTCATGTATAGACACCAGTCCTAAGGAATACAGTCTTACCTACTTAAATATGGTGCAGCCTAGAAATAGTGTCCTAAAATCAGGTAGTCCCCAGCATTCATAACTCCTATAGCTGTCAAATGATGAACTCCTGAGCTACATCTCTATCAGCTATACACTTCCAGTGTGTATGTAAGACCTAAGCAGCTCAGAGTTATTCAATACTCAACTGATAAAATCCAGACACTAGCCTCTTCAGTCATTTCCAGCTGATCAGATCTCTATTTATAGATCAGTTTTGTTGTTAAGCTGAAGCCCATGACACAAGTTTTCACATACTGCAGTTAAGGTGATGATTTTTGTTCTGTTGTATTGCACTGGCCCCTTTAAATTTTGGCACTCAAGCACAGATGGAAGAATTTGATTCGTAGGAGAATTTGATTCCTAGGATGAACACACACAGTATTAATCAATGACTGGTGTCGTGTATAATCTTCTTCATGACCAGAAATGCACAGGTCCAGAGACACTCTATACTTGCCAAATGGGAAGTGCTCACTCATTTCAATTCAGAGCAAAAGGAATGTTTTGCAACCCCAAACCAAGGAAAATTGTGACTGGGGCACCAAACCTTGTGAAATGCCATCAGAATAACCTGCATTTTGTTTATCTGAATCGTGAGCTCAATCAGGAAAGGCAAATTTTAGGAAGATTAAATTTTGACAAACGTAGTATTTCCTTACTTGAGGGTGAGCACAATCCAGGTGTGATCCCACAGATAAGTCCTACAAAGCACACAGAGTGCTGGAGCTTCAGACAGGGCTCTTCCTGCAGTACAGACCCTGTTTTGGCAAGAGTTCTCACCAGGCTGAGCTCCAATAGAACACCTCGTTATGTCCAAGATCCACCAGAATTCCTCAGGTGATGCTGAGAGGTCTTTCCTTCTGCTACAAAATACTCAAAATCATCCAGGATCATCCCCAGATTGTTCCATTCTCCAGGAGAGCGACAAGATGAAAGTGTTTAAAGTGTGAATTCTGTCTTTTAGTACTGGGATGCACAGAGAGACAAGTTTAATGGTTGAGATGAAAGTCAATACATGGTTTGTAGGGACGACAAAAGAATAAAGTTCACTTCTTTTGCTTGGAAAAGATGTCTTTTTTCCCCCTCTTCTCATCCTCTGCGGCAGCTGGATCATTTTTATTCCTATGTGAGGAAGGAAGCAAACCCAGAAAATTTCATCTTGAAAAGTAAACACTCCTAATAATATTTCACACTGGAGAAGTATCTCCCTTAGTGCATGCCAATTCTCTAAAGCAAAAATCTCTTAAGGCAGCACATTGAAATTACATAAAGAGATTGTTCTTTTACTTTCTCCAGCCCAACCCACAAAAAAGCAGCTATTTGATTTCTATGTTATACACTGCCTGTTGTTTGTCAGCAGGAAAAACTTCAGGGTTCTAAAAATGCTTATTGCTTTGAAAGCAATAATGAAAACTGTGCTTGCCTTCAGATCAGCTATCACAGTTTTTTCCTGCAGAGACTAAGAGAAATACGGAGAGGTGAAATTCCATGTTCTTATGGATAAAATAGTCTTTAAAGTAGTGCATGAGGAGTTAGCTGTATTGAAATTAATGGGTCCCATGAAGCTAAATCCCTGCTCACTACTTATAAAACTTAAAAGATAGCAAATTTGGAATCTTGATCATAAAACACAAATTAAATCAACACAATCTACTTCAGAGAGCACAAATATCTTCCATTTCATTAGGAAATAATAAGCCACGCTGGCATTTGGACAGAAATGCAGCCTGCTTATTGGAAGACACATCTTTTTCATAGCAGAGCTTTTCGCCCATAGATCATTATCAGCATCACAGGGTCTCCACAGTACGATGGTTCTCACATCAGAAGGAAGCTCTTGATTTCCTTCACGGATGGTGGGAAGCTTGCCATAATCCCAGCCATGATTTCATTTCATCTCCAATGGAGCTATGATAATGCACTGAAATAAAAGAAACTCTAATATTTCTCAGCCTAAGGAGAGAAACAGGACCAAGGTCAGAAGGGTATGCAAGGCAACCAGAAGAGACATTATTGGATGGAGGTTATGCAATATATCAGCACAGAAGTGGTGAGAAAACCCATGTTTTCTAAGCCTGATTGTTTCTAACCTGGCTGTTAGACCAGGAGTCAGAAGATGACAGCACAGTGGCAGCGAGCGGCACATGGGCTGAGCCTGACACAGAGGCACTGTGAAACAGGAGCATGTGCCTTGAGGTGCAGCTGAGAAAACAGAGTTTGGCAATGCTTGGGAACTCTCCAAGCTCTGCACTAGCTCATGCTGACCATCTTAACTGGAAGTTGAGCAACCCAAAGGGCACAGAAACTGTGCAGCCGGGAGGAAATCTTTAGAGAGGACTCTAAGACTGATGGAGCTTCCAGAAACCTTTTTGAGAAAGTCTTTCTGTTCTCCATCCCCACCTCCTGCACTTCTCACGGATCTATAGAGGTGATCTCTCAGAGTTACCTTATTTACTCCACTTCTGAAGTGTCCACTTTCAGGCACCTTCCATCCCGCTATGCTTTTATGTTCACCTCATTCCTTCCCTAAAAGGCCTTTCTTACCTGCAGCACAGCAGGTAGCTGGGTTTCAATACTGTATGTTCTTCATTGGGTGTTTTTATTTCTCTGTTTCCACTGATGCATTTTTACCAGATAAGTGCTTGTTAAAGGCCAAATCATACCCCAGTGCTCTAAAACCAAAGTGGCAGCACTGGTTACAGAACACCTACAAAAGATTAAATCCACTGTGAAAAGTTTAATTGCTTTCCCTTTCCACTGCTTCAACTGCTCATTTGAAAAATGACTGCAAAGTGCTGTCAAACAGCTTCATCCAATTTCCCTCTAGTGCCCAGGTGAATATGGGCAGTGGCCCAAGTCTAAAAATAGGAAAACTGGGGCAGCTGAAGTTCATTTCCAGGCTAAGGAAGACCAGAGATGAAAACGAACCTGGTCCTGAATGCAGCTTTGCCTGTTTTCCCTGATACGTTTTTGCATGCTCAGTGGCACAGCAGTTGTCTCTCTTTCATTACATGCACAAATAATATATTGGTATTACACTTAAAACATCTTTTCTGTGGCTATAAATAACGGAAAATCTTAATCTGGAAAGAAAGGCCCTTTAAAACCCCCTGCACAGCAAACTGGATATTTTATTTTTGAAAGCTTGATTCATTCCCCTGTTTGCTCACCACTTTAGAAGCAAGAACGGGTAGCTGTAAAAGGGACCCTTCCTCACTGTTGTGGTCTTTCTTCACCTTCTGCTTCCCATCAGAAGTTTAGCATTTGTTCAAAAGTTATGTTCCTCTTCCCCCCCACCCCCAGATACAGAATATACCATCGTGTTCCTTCATACATAAACATTCCCCCGAAAATAGTAACTAAGCAGCACAATGATGTGCCCCCTTTACTGTCATTTCTTCCTGTCTAAACCAATGGAATAGTCAACTCTCTGCTAGATGCAAGGTGAGCTAGCAAGGGGGCCTCTGCTTGCTGCCTTGGGGACCTGCTTGCTGGATCTCAGACAAGCCTGAAACTGGGCTACTCATCTGCTGCATGTCATGAGGTGAACAGGACCATAGAATCAACTCAGAAAATGATCCATGATTCTGCTTCTTAGCAACCTTAGGCAAAAGTGAGAGGCAGGGATGAAAATGAGACCTCCTATAAAGTTGGTCACTTACCACACACTCAGCATTACCATAGACTGGATGGTTACACTGACAATCAATCAACTGTGGGTTCAGCTTTCTTCTTTCATTCAAGGGAAACTATTACTTTGCTTTGTATCTACATGCACACACATGAAGATACTCTGAGGGCTGGAGCACCTCTGCTATAGAGACAGGCTGAGAGAGCTGGGCTGGTTCAGCCTGGAGAAGAGAAGGCTCCTGGGAGACCTTAGAGCAGCTTCCAGTGCCTAAAGGGGCACTGGAGAGGGGCTTTTGACAAGGGCCTGTAGGGACAGGACAAGGGGGAATGGCTTTAACCTGACAGAGGGGAGACTGAGATGAGACATTAGGAAGAAATCTTCCCTGTGAGGATGCTGAGGCACTGGCACGGGTTTCCCAAAGAGGCTGTGGCTGCCCCATCCCTGGCAGTGTTCAAGGCCAGGTTGGACGGGGCTTGGAGCAACCTGATCCAGTGGAGGGAGTCCCTGCCCATGGCAAGGGGTTGGAACTGGATGAGCTTTAAGGTTCCTTCCAACCCAAACCATTCTATGATTCTATGATTCAATGTCTCAGCCAGGCTTGGTCCACTGCCTGGAAATCCTGCCAGCCAATCACTCCCAGGCACCACTGTGATAAATGCTAACACTTCCAAAAACCATCACCAGTGAGGAGCCCTGATACCTGCATGGGAACCAGAGCATAGTCTTCAGCCATACATTTTGCCTCCACATGTCCTCGAGAGCAAACCCGATTGCATGAAGTTGCTTACTCACAAGTGGAACCTGTTTATGAAAAGCTTAGCAGGGTAAATGGCCTCAGAGGACCATCACCCAGCACCTACCTGAACGACACAAGAGGGACAAATCCAGACTGAAAGGGATATTTTAACCTGCTTGTTGATAACTACCGGTGTAATCAGCACAGGATCTGAAGCTATCTGCAGCTTTTTACCCTACAAAGCAAATAAATCTGGCAGGCCAAAGGGGTTGCCACATTTTCTCCAGTGCTGTGATCAAAAGCTGCCTGTGCTGCAATTCTGTAAAGCCTCAGCCTCATGGAGTGAGTGTCAGCATAGCAGTTTTCATTTCAGTGCTGCTGTCTGGAGAGGTTTGTAGGAGATGCAGCCGCAGGGTCTGTAAAACTCATGCAGTTCATCTTCAGATGGCATGAAAAAGGTGTTTGTTGCCATTTCATAACTTTGATTGATAAATTCCTCAAAGCTGTCCTTGGCTTTTATGTCAACAGGATAAAGCAGGCTTTCCTGCCTCAAACCTTTGTCTGCCCATCAAAAATACACGTGCCTACTCCTTCCCTCGAGGACAGTGAACCCTTAGGGAGGGTGGACAGAGCTACCTTTGCCGTGTCCATCAAGCCAGCTAGGTTAAAGCACTCACCTCCTAGATGAAGAATGGGACATGAAACGGGAGGAGGACTCATTCCCATCGATTGTTTTCTTGGCAGCAGCATGAGGTTCAGGGCTCCGGGCTCCTAGACAGACATTTCTCCTCCCCCCTCCACCACATTCTGCTGTAGCAAGGCAAGTGTGTCTGGGAACATGCTGGGGACTGGATCCCAGCTGAAAGTAGCCCTTCAAAAATAGCAATTTTAAACTGAATCATTTTCCAAATCACACTCTAAAATTACTTCCCTTCCTGGCAAGCTCCCTGCAGCTCTTTAGTACGCAGGCAAGCATGGATGTGGAGGATGCAGGCTTCTCAGTAGCTGCACCAGTCCTATTCTGCAGGTTCTTGCACCCATCCATCCCTCCTCCCTGCAGCACTGTGAACTTAAACCCTTCTTTGAAAACAGGGGCCATCCCTCTCACCTTAACAGAGAGGTTTACAAAGAGCTTTTCCTCTTTCCTCCAAATTACTGCCAAAACAAACAGCAAGCTGAGGAACACTTTGGTTTCTTCATTGGCCATTCAGTGCTTTCAAAAACTCAGCCATTCACTTGAAGAGCTGAAGGATGTTGATCTCTTCTGGTTGTGCTGAACCAGGTGAGAGACAAAAAAAAAGCCCCAACAAGGTGACTGGTTTGATGCCTAATAGTATACATGAACTCAACAGTAATTTGTGTATTCAGAAATTATCCTTTGTAGGGTCTCTGAAACACTGCAGAGCTGCTTCTCCCTGAGTTGTAGACTAATATCTTTCCATTATTAAAATGTATTAAAAATCCTTTGCATGCTGAGACACTGACTGAGATTTCCCTGCGCAAAGCAATAATGGGAAACAAATTAGCAAAACTAATGCAGGAAGAACATAACCCACCAGAGTGGAAGGTTAGCCCATAAAATGTGAAGCTTCATACCACCAAAGCCTGAGATGAAATTAAGCCGTGTGAATACAGAACCAACAGCACAAAACGCAGGGTGCCTTCATTGACGTTACTGGCACCAGAGAACACATTAATGTGCTCAGGATGCTCAGAGCACTATACAGGATCAGGCCTTTTGAAATTGGCTATTCATCACATCCAAATTGAATGTAATTGTCAGCCCTGAAGAGCTAATTGGATTATTCTCTCTCAGTGCTAACAGTGAAAGTGAGAAAGCAGGTTAGATTATCACTGGGCCTTAGGCAAAATTAAACAAGACCATTGCATAACTATTCATAAATAAGCAGGAAGAATGCAGGAGTCTCCCGATTTAAACAGCAATTGTCTTCTGTTTCTCTTCAGCCTGTGGAAACATTCCCCTACTAAACCCACCCCTTCAGTTACAGTCCTCCTGTTTCAGTACAGCTTAGCATCCTCTAGCAGTTAGACCTAGCAGCTCAAGACTGCCACATAGCTGACTCCTACCTCTCACCCTGACTTGATTTTGAGTTTGGGAGTACAAGAAAGGGATCTCGCAGGATTCCCAAGTTTATCTCATCAGCTCCTTTGGTTCTGCTCTCATGGAAGAGTCCTCCTGACAAAGTAACAAGGGCTTATACAGCTTATACTTGACAACAGTTTCAGCCCAAGACTCAAGGTGGACCCCCTGATAGCCAACCCATAAAACTACTTGGTTTTCAACCCAGCTGGCTGCAGTAAGTAACTCATGGCTTCAAGATCATCCATAAACCTGTCTGTTTCTCTCTTCCCTCACTAAAAATACTCATACAGACAGGAGATGAGTATAAATGAACATTTGGGTCACCAGGCTTGTCCTTTGCTTCAAAACCCATGAAAGTACCCTGAGAGGATGAGGAGGCATTAGCAAATTCTGAGGCTCCTTGGAAACATCGTATTTTTTCCATAATACTCCATGATTATTATACTTTTCACTGTCTCAGTCTATCATCACACTAAGTAGAGTACCAGGAAGAACTTGTCCTCCATCCCAAGCATTCAGCTTTTTAACTTAGAAAACTGGCATATTCACTTACGTTATGCATTATGCCTGAAGCCCTTGCTTACTATGCTACCAACATTCTGATTGCATAGACTACCAACTGCCTCATCCATTTCATTTAATTACAAAGTAATACCAAAGCAGAGACGACCCCCTTAAATCCAGGAGGAGTTACAGGCGAAGAAGAGGATCAATTCACTGCCTGCGCAGTTTGTTGAGCATCCAGACTAACCATAAGGCCACTCACTACATTTACATTCAAACTGTGTGAGACACTTTCAAATAATTCCTTGACACATTTCTATGCCAATGCAGTGGTAAAAAGCTCCTAAATTATGCACTTGATTTTTTTCCTCAGCAGATACTCACCGCAACATCAGTGGGGACACGTACAAGTGAAGCTTGTATTAAAACCAGCTGTGGAGGTCTTCATACCCCTGAAGTCCAAAGAAGTGGTCTTGCCAACTTGCTTGTCATTCACATGGTCAAACCATAGTTGAGAATTTAAGGATTTTACCCACAAAAGAAAAGAGAAAGACCCGTTCCCCTGAAAGGAATAACAATAAGTGGGCTGTGTAAGGTTTAAAATACCACCTTAAACTTTATCCTTTAATAATGAGATGTGATGCTCAGTGTTACGACCTATTTTCAGACAATGGCTTAATTAAACATCTAATGAATGCATCCCATTTCTTTGCAGGAGCTCCACTCTAAACAGGCAAGCTAATAATGTAAACATCACTGGTTGATTACTAAAATAATTGCTTTTCCTGGCAAACAAAATGGCTGGTGCCAGCCATCCAATGCACCTGCAGGGCAGGGGCCTCATTTTGGCTTACTGATTCACAGTTGAGCATCAGCTTTAAGAAGAAATCCTAAGGGAAAGGTTTTGAAGGGGGTGAGATTTTCACCTGGAGATTTGGCTCACTTAATCAAGCAAACTTATAAACCCATCATTCATTAACCAAATGTCTGCTTTTAAGGAGTTGTCCCCAAGCAGAGACACAGCAGCAGCAGCTTCAGGATGTTTCCTCAAACAAATCTGCATCAGATTAACCAAAACCGTGACCTTCCTCTAAGCCAAAATCCTGCAGCTGTGGAGGGTTTGCATCCAGATTATGGAGGTTTCTTTTCCAGAAGTTACTTTAGAAAGAACCATGCATTTTCAGCAAGGCTTTAATGAAAAAAAAGATGGACATTTCACCCGCCACCCCCCACCCCACCCAGCTTCATAGCCAAAAAACTGAGTGATTTTGCAAAACGGTGACAAATTTTCAAGGCTCCAAGTAAAAAAACTCTCAGTGAAATGTGTTGTCAAAACATTTTGAAAGTCTGTCAACAGCTCTAATTCTTAGAAACCATGATCTGGTGACGCTTGAAATATTGTCTTGTCCATGCTGAAGCAGCTAAACCGTGTTCCTTGCTGCTTCAGCTTAGTGGTTTTTACTGCATGGAAAGTTACCGGCATGCTTTCGTATCTATTGCGTGATTCTTTCAGCTATTTGTCATCCCACCAGTGTCATCCTGCCATACCCAGGGAATCTCCAGATATGAGAGCTCCTCCAGTGTCAGTTAGCTTCTACACCTTGGCAAGTTTCAGTCCTGCAACCCAAGGAAGGAGATGATTTTTAAGTCTCCACCATAACCCCAGAGGGGAGAGCCCATGGCATGAAGATGAGTTACACAGTCATTTCAAACCATCTTCCCACTAAAAACATAGACTCATAAAACAGTTTGGGTTGGAAGGGACCTTAAAGCTTCTCCAGTCTCAACCCCCTGCCATGGGCAGGGACACCTTCCACTAGAGCAGGTTGCTCCAAGCCTCATCCAAACTGACCTTGAACACTGCCAGGGACTGGGCAGCTACAGCTTCTCTGGGCAATATCCTTGCAATTCCACCTACGTGCACAGTAGCTGAAATTGCTGAGCACTCCAGAGAACTGGACCCACATTTTTTAATGTTTTCAAAGAGAGGGGGGGACAGAGGGAGGGGGAAGGAACAGTCGTATTTCCCCTACAAACACAAAATTACCAGGAATCCAAACCCCAATATCCAGCTGCAGCAACAGAATTCCCATGTCTTCAGGTAAATCAGCTTAGATTTACAGCAATGGATTGCATGTCACCATTCCTGGATTACGGAAGTGGAAATTATTTCTAACTACAGCCATTGGCACTAAATGGTTCGTATCTGACCCATTTTATTAAGTCCTTAAGTGCTGTTACTTCCCACTGCTACAGGCTTTGTGATTTATTGGTTTACTTGCTTTAACTTTATGTGGGTTTAGTATTCAGAATGGGGCACAACTGACACTTGGTAATAGGAGACACTTTTTTCTTATGGATTGCCTTATTGGCTGCCTTGAGCATAACAGGAGACTGGAGATCTTTGACACTTCTGCTCACTTTCCTTCCACCTCTACTGAACAAAATGCTTTAGCACAAAAGCAATAATGGCAAAAAGCAAAGTTTAAACAAGTTAGTGGCTATCAAAACGCGACATTTGAGTATTTTGTAAACTAAGTTGTTGCATTGTATCTGTGGCCTTTTCCTTGGAAGCTTAGGTGTAAAACCAAGCCAGTTTCTTCAGCTGGAGGGTAAGAACAGTCTGTGAGGAAGGGAAGAAATTCTCCCGTTACAGATGTGGCCGGTAACATGAAACCAAAGGGCAGAGCAAAATCTCTCAGATCCAAAATAAGAAATAAATGTGTGAAGTAGAGCTGCGGAGAAATCCTAGCAATGGTAAATATCCATTTGCTAAAAGACATCAAGCGGCTACCTAGAGGCAGCAGGGATCTTCTGTATGAAAAATACAAACCCCAGGTTATCATCCCCTTCACGCGGGTTTGCAGCACTGGCATCACTCCCATCCTCTTTGAAATACTTGATAAAAACAACAGGAATGTTATTATTTACTACAAGTCTCCCGTGAAAGGACTGCAGTTCTTGCTGCAGCCTAACGGATAAGAACTCGGCTACACTGTTTGTTCCAAGACAAGCAGCAAAGAAAGAATCCACCGGCTGGGGGGAAAAGACATTACCGTTCAGCCGCTAGCTAAGATTGAATGGGCATTTGGCACCGATCCCCAGATTTATCGTTTTCTTGGGTCTAACTTCGTGCAGCCCAAAACCTGGAGTCAGATCAGAAACAACAATTCGTGCACCTCGGAATGGTCGGTATTAATTACTTAACGCTACACCAGCTCCCTCAAAAACACCTCTCCCGGCACCAGGCATAGAAAGGATGGTTTAAACCTAAAAACCCACTGCAGGGGCAAAGCGCATCGCACACATTGACGAGGGGGCAACCGCGTTTGCTTTGTCCGCCAAACTCCGGTGGCGCCCGGGGGGGACCCGGCAGCCGTCCGGTTCCGCGGCGGTGAGGGCAGGGAGCGGCATGGAAAGAGCAAGGAAAGGGAAGAGAGGGAAAGGAAAGGCAGGGCAGGGCAGGGCAGGGTAAGGTAAGGCAGGGCCGCCCCGCCCCGTCCCGTCCCTCCCCCGGCCGGGCTCAGCGGCACCCTGGGGGCGCGGCACGGGCGGCGGCGTCCCGGCCCGGGGGGGCGCGGTGGCGGGGCCGGGGGTCTCTTCCTCGCCGGGGATGCGGCTCCCCGGGGGCCGCGCCGCACGCTCCCGCCCTCCGCCCGCCGTCGACCGGGCGCCGTGCGGAGCCTCCGCCTCCCCGCAGCGGTTTCCCCCGCGGCGGGGCCGCCGCCGCCGCCGCCCCGCATGGCCAGAGCGAGCCGGCCGGGGCGCGCCGCAGCAGCCCACGGCCCCGGGGGCGCGGGGCGTCGGGCTGAGGGCGGGCAGGCGAGGCCGGCGGCCCCGGGGCCCCGCCGGGGGATGACTCAGAGCCGCGGCCCCTGCAGCGAAGCCGCCGCGCCGGGCTCCGCGCAGCGCCGCCCCATGCCCGCGCCCCCCGCCCGGGGCCGCCCGCCGCCCTCCGCGCCCGCCGCGCCGCGCACCGGATGATGCCCCCGCGGGGGGCGGCGGGCTCCTGCCGCCGGCGGCGCCTGGCGCCCCTCAACGAGGACAACGGGCGGTTCCTGCTGCTGGCCGCTCTCATCGCGGCGTACCTGAGCGCCGGCGCCACCGTCTTTTCGGCCCTCGAGAGCCCGTCGGAGGCGGCGGCGCAGCTCCGCTGGAACCGGACCCTCCACAACTTCAGCCGCATCTTCAACATCAGCCTGCCGGAGCTGCGCGCCTTCCTGCGGAGCTACGAGGCGGCTATGGCCGCGGGCATCCGCGTCGACGCCCTGCGGCCCCGCTGGGACTTCCCCGGCGCCTTCTACTTCGTGGGCACCGTTGTCTCCACCATAGGTGAGCGCCGCCCCGCCGGGGCCCGCCGGGTGGGTGCTGCGGCCGCGGTCCCCGGGGCGGTCGTTATAGCGACCAAAGTTTGGGGAGAGGCGCTGCCGCGTTGCTATGGCAACCGGGGGGGCTGCTTACAGTCCGGTGAGAGCCGGGTCCCTGACATCCACCTCACCCCGGGGTTGGGGAGTCGCGGTCCCACCTCCCTCCCCAGTGTGTGGAGCCGGGAACCGGCGCTGCGCTGCGATTCGGGTCTCGCCGGGAACAGCACCGGCCCCCGACCCCAGTAAACTTTTGGTGCGGGCACTGAGGATCCTGAGCGATAGCCGGGTTTTCGCGGTGCCTGACCGCTCAGCTTGGAACTGGTCACTGCTGGCCAAGTTAAGATGCGTACGTGAATCGAGGCATTCGCTGAACTGAGTCTCTTCCAGCTGCACCATAATACACCGTCTCCGTACGTCTCCGTACGGCTACAGCTGACCGCAATTACTTGCGTCCGATATGTGATTAGGAAGAGCTGCACTTTATGAGCAAATAGGGACTTTTAGGAGGAGGAATTATGGATTATTTTTTTTTTACTCTAAAATGACCGTTTTTTACTCTACAATATTTAAAAGCATCATTAAGAATTGTCATGTGGGAAATTTCCTTGGAGTAAAGCTGCGGCTTTCTGCTGGTGTCAGAGTGTTGCTTGAGAAATCCTGTCCCTGTGGACACCAGATCTTACCGATTTTGTCTCTCTGATGGCCAGTGTCTTAGGGCTTCTGAGTGTAAATGTCAGGCTTTATTAGAGGGACAGATGTTTATTAGAGGGGCAGAAATGCGCAGCTTGTTGTTGTGCTTAATTCATTACGTTTGGATATGGTTTTATCAATAGTAACTGATTAATAGAGTTGTGACAGTGACTGCAGCAGTGCTGACAAGTGTTGGTACTTTTTGCATCGAGTAATTCAGTTAACTTTTCAAGTACACCCAGTAGTCCAGTCTTTAAAACACCATTGTAAGTAAGTGTTAGGCTGCCTGCATCACAGTAACACAGCACCATCCCTGGAGACATTCAAGGCCAGGCTGGATGTGGTTCTGAGCAATCTGATCTAGTTGAAGATGTCCCTGCTCACTGCAAGGGAATTGGACTAGATGAGCTTTGACGGTCCCTTCCAACACAAACTATTCTATGATTTTATGATTTTTAAGAGATCAGTATGACTGACCTGAATGGATAGACGAAGTTGGTGTATTAAGAAACCCACTCTCCTTGCACCTGCTGTAGCAAACTCAGGCAATGTGTAAAGGCAAATCTGATCACTTCTTTCCAGCCCTGGATTCTCCTCCCTGTGGTTATTGAAATGAAAAATGTTTCCTCTGCATCTCCACTTCATTGCCCTGGCTGCAGTCATTTGTACCTGGGTGAAGGGAATGAGAAACTCAGCAGGGGGTTTGGCAGTCTTGACAGGTGTAAGTGGCTGAACTAAGAATTGCGTTTCTCGTAGTCCTGTAGTGCAATGTAGGGGACTGCTCTCTATAGCCAATAACATCTACATCTCTGTCCTGTGTTCAGCAGTAGCAGTCATTTTTCTCCTTCGTGCGCAAGATTGAGGCTGAAGGTTGTTTTTCCTAAGCTACAATAAAGGCCAGATTCTGCCAAGTGTCCCTCTGAGTGGTGCTTTCCTTTGGCATATTACCTGTTAGTGCTTACTCCTGGATTACTTTCAGTACTGTGAGTTCAGTGAGCCTGCTGTAGAGTGAGGTTTTGCTCCAAGTGAGGAGACGAAGGAGAAGGTGGCTGCAAGTGAAGCTGAGTTGTGCCTTTGGGCATAGTGAAGGCCATGTACCTACCTACCTGGAGTCCATTTGGTTCCTCTTCAGCTCACATGCCATATTATCCTGGTTCTGGGCAATTCCACCTGCCTTCATGTTACATTTAATTGACAAGAACACTGTCATTACTCAACCTTGCCAAGAACTGCCAGACATCTAGAGTCAAAACAACTTGCCTTCCTCAACAACTTCATCATTTACGTGTGTCAAAGCAACTTACTTACTCCAGCTAAACATGCTCCTATCCTAGTGATGCATCAGAAGGCTTTCTTACTCACTGCTTAACAAACAGCAAATAGATGCCATGTCTGTCGAGCCTAAGTCACCCACAGCTTACTCAGCCTCTTATCAGTAGAGGATTCCAACTTACAGAAAACTCGATGCGTCTTTTCAAGTCCTCACTCTGCTCTCACTGGTTTTAATAGAACTACTAAATCCTTTGTATATAGGCATCAAAATAAAGTCACCCAGGGACAGGGCTGCAAGCTCTCCTGGGCTTTGTGTAAGCTGAACAGAGGGAGGGAGGCTCCAGTTCTTCATCCTTCTGTGAACACAAGGGTTAGGCACCATTTGGCTTGGAGAAGACTTCTCCATCCATCCTTCTTGAGCAGAGCCTCTGCTGAGCAGACCGTCTTCCCTTCGTTAGGTGCTTTGTCTTCTTGTACTTGCCTGGTTGCAGTTCTGCATCTTCCCTAATTACACAGGGACACAATCAAACCCTCTGGGTGAGAAAGAAACATGTTAGTGAGGTCTTTAAGAAATGGAAGAGAGTAAAAGTGAAATGTTAAGTCTGATCCTAATGCATTTCCCTGAATAGCCCACAAAGCAAGTGGCTTGCAGTCCATAAAT
This sequence comes from Pezoporus wallicus, assembly GCF_028554395.1. Lineage (NCBI taxonomy): Eukaryota > Metazoa > Chordata > Aves > Psittaciformes > Psittacidae > Pezoporus > Pezoporus wallicus. The sequence continues at coordinate 1,954,847 of NW_026636333.1, read as the reverse complement.
CACCCTCTTGATAGCACTCTGGGCATTCATTTTTTTTATTATTGCATTGTTTGTGGTTGAATAATGAAATGTTGAGTCTGTTTTTCATTAGACATATCCCAGTTTTCAGAGCTATGTAAGAAAATTCTTCAGTCTAATTTCTGATGGCTTGCTGTCAGTCGACACCACTTATTCAGTCACTATTTTCACTTCAAAAGGTATTTTTTGTAGGCAGTTATTACTGTTCTGATTTCTTTAAGGAACAGCAAGGTGACATTTATTCTTGAGTCACTGGTCTAACTGGCAATAGACTTTCAGTTGAGTTTTTTCTTTCCTTCCCAGAGTTCAAATCACAAAACCCCAGGACTTTGTTAAGGACTCAGGTCAGTTTTCTTCCTGGTAAAATGTTGCAGAGTACAGCATAGTTGATCATAGTTTTCCCCAGATTCTGGTAGCATAGATTCAGTCTGCACAGCACATAAGGCGGCTCTGGGTGCCTGAAGCTCTGGATTTCTAATGCAGTCCATGAGCCTAGACACTACCTCCAGATTTCTTTCCCTCTTTTAGGTGCCTATCCAGTAAAACATACTGAGACATCAGCTTAATAAATTTGGATTTTAAGCTTCTTATGTGTAAGTACACACATTTCAAACATCAAACAATACAATTGTTTTATAGAAATCTGTATCAGGCATTAAAATTGAGCTCCAAAGAAGTACTCCAATATGTAAAAGTGACTTTTCAACCTAATGTTTTTAAGAACCACTTATACTGTGTGTGGATTGTGTTGGGATGGAACATGTCTGGATTACGGGTGCTTGAGAAGGGCTCTTGGGAAGAAAAGGTGCAAAGACCTTCTCTCTGCACAGCTGTGTGAGAGTTACAGGTGCTTAGGTCACAGTGTGTAGGAGTGAGCCGGACTGTTTATACTTGCCTTATCCCTGAAGTATCCCATTAAATGACTCAGTATTTGGATGGACTGACAATTCCACCAAAAGGGATGGGACACGCTCTGCTCTTAAAGAGGTGAGGCACAGCCCTACAGTGAGATGAGAGACAGGGCTTAGAAGTCCATGAAGAACAACCATGTAATGAGAGATGTATTTTCTACCAGCTAACTAGCTCCCAGCAGCTGCTCTGTCCTTGCTTAGCGTGTTGGCTGGGTTAGAACTTCTTCTCCCTGGCTACTCTGTAGACACCCAGCATATCCAGCACATCATCTCTGCTTGTGCTCCACAACCTAGGCACCAGAACCACTCACTTCTAAACTATCCTCTGGCTCTGTGTTGTAGTCTTCTGAGAAAATCCGGATGTCCAGATGTGCTGAAGGTGATAATTCAATAGAAGTGATGTGCAAAAGGCAGTTGGACAGCCCAGCAAGTGCATGGTAAGATGTTGGGGAGGGAGTGAGCCCGCCTGAGAGCAGGCACTTCAGATGGTAATTTGGCAAGAAATTCCACAAACAACCCAGATGGTCTGTAGACTTTAAGGGGAAAATATATTTGTCCTGTCTTCATTGTTGTATTTCAGGATATGAATTTGAGCTGCAACTGGGGAAGGTTCTGGCTCTCTGTGGATGCAATTTCACTGTCTGTATGGCCAACATAAACCAAAGGGTGACAGTCAAACCAGAGTGTGCAGCTGATCAGCGTCAGTGTTCTGCTTTCTCAGGGCTCTGCAGTTCTCCAAGGCTTGTACAGGAAGCTTTTGCAGAGGGTTCAGATTAGAGGGCAATGACCCGTAGGATTGACTTTCTTGAAGTTAAAAAATAACCAAGCAAAAACCAAATGAGAAAGCAGTTGGAAGAGCAAGTGGTATTGTTAAGCTGCAGTGTCAGGTTATTTGTCTTTGCTATCCTATACGTGGTCTGCAGCCAGCATGAGAGTGTGTTTCAGCTTGGTGTGCTGTGACCAGATCTGATTCCATAGCCACATGTGATCAATGTACCAGTGGATTTCCAGAAGTTATTTTCTCAAGTAATCTTGATGAGGGACAGAGAACAAGATGCTCACTCAGCAGGTCAGTGATCAGCATATTTCTGTGGAGACAAGTGATACGATACTGATTTTCCTCAGATGAAGATTTGGCACCGTAGCAATGTTTTCTGCTTGCCACAGCTGCATAGGACTATTAACTTCTTAGGGTGCCACTGATAGGGATTTCCTAAATGTGTGGCGTAAATTGGGTGCCCTGAGCAGAAAAGTAATCTAAATCACAGCTTGCCTTCTTGTTGGGAGCAGCAACAGGAAACTTTATTTGGGTTACATCCATGTAATTATGCAGATGACTTGAGGTGTCTTCACTGAAGGGTTGCGATGAAATAATTTTGATCCTAAATTTATTGGGTTTTTATTCTGGAAGGCAGGACAGAGGAGCCCCAGTACTTTAAGTAAGGCCCTTCTTAAAAGACAAGAAGTTTTCTGAAAATACTATTTTAGTCAGTACTACTTAGGGTTTACCTGCCCTTGGAGGGTTATGCCAGACCCACAAAATGAAGCTATTACTGTGCTTCAGTCATCTAAACTGAGTCCTGCAGAGCACATCAACTCAGATTACTTAATCTGCGAGTTTCAGAGGTTTCTTAAATATTAAACCCTATGAAAGCAAGAATTTCAGAACACTAACATCAGTAAGGTAGAGATCTAATTGTTGTTTTATGGCTGAAGATGTTAAGTCAAAGATAACCAGATTAGATTTCTTTTTTGCTGTAGCTGTGGAGTTCGGGGTGCTCAGCTGATGGACGCACTGAAACCTGCGGTCTCCAAACTGAATGTCAACCAGCACAGCATCTTAGTGTAGTCACCCAAAAAACCCTATAGGCTGTCTATAACATCAGGGAATAAAGAATATTCCCAGCATCGCAGGTCCCACATCTCACAAGTCGGGGGAAGTTCTGTATTACTATGTGCTGGTTCAGGTTCTAAACAAAGACAAACCGGAGTTTGTAATCAAGGCTTCTCCATTGTTGCGGCGTTCACTCAGGTAATTGAGGGAGCAATGTCTACTTAGTGGACACTTAGCACAGCACTCAGTCTGGTTTTCATTGGTAGTCCTGCTGGGCAGCCAGTACCTGTGTTTCAGTTCCCTGTGCACTTACCAGAGCGTAGAGATGTGATTGCAAACCAAATGGTGGTGGGCCAAAATACCGCTTTGACAGCTCTCCATCCACGGAGGTGACACACATGGCTCCAGCCAGTCCATCTTTATCACTAAGCAACCACCCTGTGAACCAGATGCCATGCCTGTAATAGCAGTGAGGACAGAGTAATTGCTGGGCTTATCAGCTGCCCTGTTTACTGTGGGCTCATAAATGCAAATCCTGCCTGAAATCCTACAGGATGTGTTCCCATGGAGCCTGCCTGGTCTCTAGCCTCTGCACTCCCCCTTTTCTCTTGGGGATATTCCCTCTTCCATTCTCTTCAATCTCACCTAATGCTCCCCTGTCACCTGCCTTTCCCAGGCACTCTTCATTTCTCCAGCTTCTGCTGGTTGCCTCCCAGTTAGCATGCCCTCCTCTGCCGGTGGTTTGCTTGCTTGATTCGGTTTTGAATATTTGTTTGATGTCTTTGTTTCAAGTTAACAACTACCAAAAGAATTCAGAAGTAAAGCTTTATGGTTCCTTTGTGTTCCTCATTAGACCTGTCCCTCTTCCCTGGGGTTAGTGCTGCTCTTGACCCTCGTTTCTTTTTGCAGTATTTCCTCCTTCTACAACTGTCTTCAGTTTGACACAGCTCATACACACTTCAGCATTTTGTCTCGCTTTTACTGGGGGGTCATCTTTGCAAGCACGCTGCCTTGCTTTTATGTGAACTTTAACTGCTCTTCATCGTGGAGAGAAGAGGAGAACAATTACAGGATAGATTTGCTGGCAATTCATGTAACAATATGCACCGCTGGTGTGCTGGAAAATACAGCATCATATCTTTATTTTAATGAACGCAGTATTACCCTGTCTTTGCAGGTACTGAAGTCAATGAGAATTTTAGCTCATGCTGTAGTAGCATCAGGGTTAGAGCAACAGACAACCGACTCTGAACATTTAATCATGCAATTTTTATCATGATAACAGCTTGATACTAATGGAACCATAGCCTGTACCTGCCTGAGCATCGCTTACCTTTATCAAAAGAGACAGTTTTCATATTGTGTCAGCTCCGAGTACATATCCAAATGCATTTTGGGAGAAGATGGGTAAGGACAAGGATTAGGGGAACGTCACAGTCATCCTAAATGCAGTGCATCTTCAAAGTGATAATAAAACCTTTTGTGAATGGAAATACTGACGTAACAAACAGAATTATAATCTAAGGGGCAATTACATAGCAATCCAGACAAATCAGATAGGTTTAATTTTGTATCTCCTCAATAGCTTGCTTCTGCTGAAGTCAATAGTAGACCAGTCTAAGAGCTTGAGGAAATCCTGCCTTATTCATTTTATTGGCACGCTAGGCATAACAAATGTAAGCCTGATGTTGCGAGCCCTTGTCATTACTGTAGGTAATACATCTCCCTGAGCTCAGTGGATCTGTTGGTGGCAATGGGTGGTACGTACCTAGCTGTAGACGTGGGGAGGTTTCAATGCAGTCTCTCTTGAATCAAATGAGAAGCAGCAAATTGAATCTAATTGCATTAGATGAGGCAAAGCGTTAGGAGCCTTTTCAAGTAATTAAAGCTTTGGAGTGGAATAAGGTAAGAAATTGAACGGTTTGATGTTAATGTATTACTTACATGGGTGAGGCACTGCTATTGCCCGTGTTTAAAAATCCATAGTAAGTTCTCCATACTTGTTGATGAAAAAAGCAATAATACCTTCATACCCACAGTGATTCTTCAACAAATGTTAACCTTTCTGAGCTTGTAGCATTGCAGCTTCTTACCCTTTAGGAATGATGGGCCGAGTATTCATTAAGTCTTACGGAGGCAGATTTAATCACAGCAGAAATAGCAGCTAAGGGGAGACTTGTGCACATGAGAACTGGGTGAGAAACTAATTCAGGTAATTTCAATTAAAAAGGAAACCAGATAAAATCCTTTTGGTTCTTCATTATTGAATATTCTGTCATCTCTTTGCTCACACCGGGTCTTGTGCAAGCAGTATATCCCTCTCCTGAGGACAGACAAAAAGTACACTGTCGTTTGTGTTCAGTGTGTGTGAAGCCAAATCTACTTTAAGTCCTTCAGCGTTGGAATTCACCGCGGTGTAAAGACCTTAAATCCAAATTATGATTTTAATGAGAGGGGCAGAAGGAAGCTGTTTGATAAAATGATCTGTCCATTTACAAAAACTGCTACTGGCAGAACTGCGACGACCAGGACAATCGCAGATAAAATGATCTTGGTAACGTGGGAAAGTTGCTCAGAGTCATTACATTTGGAAGTGGTCAAGGGAAATGCGTACTAAGGAAGGATGAGTTAAATGCAGAAATAGAAAGTGAGAAATGAGTGGTTAGTCAGCACTCCAGTCACCCTGTATTTCTATTACTTAAAATTAGGTCTTTGTGCGTTTGTGAAGGAGTTGGAAGAGCTGCTTGAGCAAAAAGATACTTGAGAATTTGTTTCTTTGCATACAGCTGGAGCTTTCTGAAATAAAGGACTCATGAAATCATATTTAAACCATTAAGAAGTTGAAGTAGATTTATCAGAGCTCTTTAATTAAATTGCAACTGTAGACGTTTGTATAGAGATTTGGAGGAAAAAAAAACAAAATAGTGGAAAAGATGTTTGTATGTTTAAGGTCTTTTTAGCCTATAGGTCCATCTTTATAGGCTAACTCTTTGTAAAGCAGAACAGCTGAGCCAGCTGTCAAGAAATGGATGTTCTCTGAATACAGTAACTGATGCTTCTTCTCACAAACAATGGTGGCAGAAGAAACCATTTGACAGCCTTTCTCATCTGTAAGGCTTAGAAAGCCCAGGAGTGATATCTTGTTTTATTAGACTTACCTGGGGAAATATGACATACACCCCAGACCACTTGTGAAATTCAGATAATGCCGTTTCTTAGCCTGAAAGGAGAAGTGTTGTAAGGTGTACTGGCACTGGAGTGGCAAGTTCAAGTATTCTCTCAAAGCCCCTAATGTCTCGAGACTATAACAAAATAATTTGGAAGTCATTGTTCTTTTCCCTGTGCAGTTTAAAAAAAAAACAAACAACCAACCCCAAAACCCTAAACATTTTGCATAACCTTGGGTCTACTCAGGCACCTGCAACCCAATGACAGGTTTCAAAAACCAGCAAAAGCAGGTGTGAATGCTAATGTTTGTAACACTCCATTTGAAGTGACAGAGCATAAGTTTCCTGTTAGGGTGTTGCTTAGAAACACAATTATCCACACAAAACACATTCTCAAAATCATAGGAAAATAAGAGTCGAAGCAGCCTTAAAGGATCAAAAATCAAGATTGTGAGAGAAGTTGACTTCTGAAGCAATGTTTGTCTCATCAGCTGCATGAAGACTGTAGGAAGATGTCAGAGTATGGCTTCAGATGTTGGACTCAACAGAGAGAAGGAAGTGGCCACTCTTGTGGTCCATGAGCTATACCTTCATGTACATCCGTGGTCACTGAGATGGACTTTGTATACTTCTTGGCTAGCATGCTTTTGTTTTCTGCTGGTTTTTGAAAACAGTTACTCTAAATTGAGGGCTCTTTCCTGTGTCTGATAGTGTCTCAGCAACCTCTGTGGTTTAGCTGAGGTTTGGCACTGCAGTAAGACAAGGCAGATGCTTTTGCACCCAATCTGGAATGTGAGCAGGGGTTTGATACAGCCCCAACAGCTGCTAATGTAGGATTTTGAAGACCCTTAGCCTCTAGTGCAAGAAAGTTTTTCTATAGTAATATAATTTACTCAAACAACAGAGGAGCCTGTGAGCTATATTTTCTCATTATTAACATCACCACCATTTCAGAGAAGATCATGGCAAAATGGCTTTCCCCAGCTGTTAGGATAAGGAGGGAAAGAAAACAAGGGATAAGACCCTGCAATCATCATGTGAGGAAGCAGCTCTGGACGAGCTGAGGTTTAGGTCACAGGGATTCAGGGTGCAACCAGAAGAGTGTCTTGCTTTCATCCCCATTGTCTGGAACTCTTTCTTTGTGAAGTGGTTTAGGACTAATGTAGCCAACACTAACCCATATTCTTCCTGTTTTAACAAGCCATTAGAGCCCCCACTGTGCCAAGGGGCAGAGTAACTGACAGAGAGGGTTTAGTATCATCTTGCTTAAGATTTGCCCAAGAAAGGCAGCATAAAATGAAGCAAATAGTTTCAGTCTTTGTAACTGTAAACCAAGAGTTTAACAGACAAGATTATATTATTTGACAGCAATAAAACCTGAAGCGTTGGAAGAAAGATTATTTATGAATGATATATAGAGAGGAATATTAATAGAGAGGGAATACTGTCATGCCAGGTGACATCTCCATCCCTTTACAGTGAAGAGGCAGGAAGAGTCATGTCAACTTGTAAGTCCTGACTTTTTTTGTGCAGTTTGAATTCTTTCTCTTCTGAGTTTCATCCTTCTCCAAGCTTCATTCTCCATCATCTCCTCATGATGGGGCCCCTGGAGAGGGCCTCTGTCCTTCATTATAAATTGTGTTCTGTTGCAGTAGGATTAACCAGAAAACCCAAACATAAGCTTGCCAAAGATTCCGGGCCTCAAGCCCGTGACTTTCCCCATTTGGCGCAAGTCAGTCCCCATTTGCTTGCACAAGGTACATAGAGGAGCAGCCAGCCCCAGCCAGAGAACTGTAAAACTGATTTAGAGACACTTTGGCTTCTTCCTGAGCTTGGTTCTGCGCCAGAGCAGCTTGGCCAGACCTGATGATCAGCCTTCTTCTGTATTTATTGGGCTGTGCCTCTATGATAATGGCATTTTGTAGTGAGCAAGGGTGGCCTTGTTTAGTCTTTGGTATGTGCTTTCTTCTCACACTGTACACAGAAAGGGCAACATGCAGTACAACTGAGAAAAATAAGCTTGCCTACTTGTAAATAAACAGAACAAGAGTGCTGGTGCAGCTGCAGCTCCAGTCTTTCTCTTTTTAAGGGTCGTTTATCACTCAGGTTCACAAAAGTTAAGCCACTTGAGCTGATAGCATGCACCTCCTAAGTACTCACTAGAAACTGAAGATCTTCCCTGGCAAGCTCACCTAGAAGGTGTCAGCATAGAAAAACACACTCGGGAAGCATGCTATGATCAGCAGCCAGGTTTTGAGGAGGTTATTACTCTCCCCTTTCCTAGGGGATCTTAGGGGGCACTCCCAATGCCTTAGACCGCATCAAGGGTTCTGAGAAGAAACATCACCCTTAGTCTTCTCAGGTCCAGCATATCCTTCATCCTAAATACATTATTCCAAATCTTATCATGTGTGAGACCTTCTCTGTAGGGCATAGGGTCCCCTCTTCACCTGCCTACTGATATGGCCAGGTATCAGCCACGCATGGCAGCACCTCCACATGCAAGGACCCTGCCTCTGGGGTCAGGATTCATATTCCCATCAGAGGAGGTTTCCTTGCAGCTTCATAGCCCCCAGGCTGCCCTGTCTCCACTATAGCAGAGATCCGCCACCACCTTATCCCCTCCAGAATTTCCTCTCCAGGGCACCCACGTGCCCTCTTCAAACCCAGGACCACAGCCACCGGCGCCTCTCGTACCTCCACGGCCCTCTCCATCACACCACTCCGTTGCTGGTGCCTCCTGCTCCATTTCCACAGGGCAGTCCCTTCATGGCATCCTGCTGCTTTCCAGGGATGCCCATGGGAATGCAAACCACTTGCCCATGAGCAGCAATCACAGGTTGCCAGAGAAGTGGGGAAGTCCTGGCATTCCTGCCCTGATGCGGCTGCCATGCTGCTGTCCAGCCCTGTTTCTCATCCTCACCAAGTCACTGTTGGGTATAATTTTAGGTTCATCTTTGTCATTCACCTCTGCAGGAAAATATTGTTACCTCTCGGTCTCTTTATGCTTTTCACATGCACCTAGTAACTAGCAACCATTTATTAGCTTCATCTTTTAGTTATTTAATGTCACAGTTGCCAAGTTAATCACTTTTTTTTTTCTTTTCAAGGAAGCTTTGGTTATTTTAGGCTGGCAATTCTATTAACTCTTTTAAAAACCATTATGTTATAAAGAGGAACGATAGTGTGGCCATGACCTTTCACATTGTGATTTAAATCACAGCCAGTAGGGAAACGCTGAGGGTGATTGATTCTGGTGTTCGCTGGTGTTGTACATCGCAGCGCTTTGGATGACCAATAACCTGTTCACAGTTGTGTGTAAACAGAATAGAATTGGTCCTGTGGCAAGCTGTTAATAGTTGCCTGCAGCTTCTTGAAACTCCATAGTGTTCAATTAATCATCTCCTGGCTCTGTTCTGCCAGTGTGACTCCTTTGAGTAGCAGTTGTCTCAAGTACCTGACAAGTATTTCACCGAGGAGGAAGTAACAAGGAGCAACAGCGATGACCTGGACATGCATTGAGTTTATCATGGTGCTTTTTCAGGTCACAGAGTAGGCATCTTTTCCCATAGTCTCTGGCGGATTGGGTGCATGTGTGCACATTTTCATGTACCAAACACTTAGAGGAGTTGGGGAGAACAAAGACCTGCTTTAGCTCCCCCTGGTTCACCAAGCAGATTTACAGGAGCTCTGACCATCTGCTTACAGTAGGCTTTGGGGAGAAAAGTCCATGTTAACAGAATGTTAATAAGATTGGAAAAAAAAAAAAATGAAATGCCAGGAACAGCCTGCTTATTCAACTTGAAGTGGTTTACCAAGGATGGGTAGATGGGTGATCCTTATGAGTCCCTTTCAACTTGAGATATTCTGTGATTCTATGATGGATGGATGATAGACAGGGAGACTATGGGGCTTTGAGCAACATGATCTAGTGGAAAATGTCCCTGCCCATGGCAGGGGGGTTAGAACTAGGTGATCTTTAAGGTCCCTTCCAACCCAAACCATTCTATGATTATGGGAGTTGCATAGTTACTCAGTGTTTTCTCCATGGGATACCTATTCCAGTGCATGGGTCACCAAGGACTGCAGGCTTGTGTATGATACAGGTTAGGCCAGCCCTAAAACCTGCAGTGGTGTCTCATATCTTCAGACATAGCATGGGTCTAAGTTAAAGTGTCTTAATACACAAAGTGCTGGGGCAACAACTAATATTCAGAGGCTCTGTTTCCAGAGAGTAATCTAAAGGAGATGAGATGTGATTTTACAGCGAAATTTATACTAAAGGCTCCAGCAGTGGAAAAGCTCTAAAAAAAATTACAGTTTGAGCCCAAAGGGGGGTATTTTAATAAAATATTTTAATACCTGCTGAACCCAGGACACAGGCTGACAAAGATGTTAAAGGGAAAGGAAGTTTTTCATTTGTAGTCTGAAAATGCAAAGCCAGGTGGAAAAACTGCCTTGTGGAATTCTCGCTCCTAGGGCAAAAGCATTGGATGCAGCAGGTTTCCATCTGTGGCAGTTTTGTCGGCTCTGAGCTGTGACCGTGTATCCAGGGCAACTGTTTCTGTGTGTTGGGTGGTAAGGAGCTGTAGAATAAATGAAAGGTAGTTGTGAAATACACAGGTATGACTGTCGAGCAAGGATGATGAAATATTAACAGCTGGCAAAGGGGTTGAAGGGAGCACCAGAACCCAAATTCGGAATATGGCGTTTCGTTCTTTGATACGGTGTATGTTAACTTAGTAAAGTCCAACCAAGACTATTGGAAAGCCATGAAATAAAGCAAGTGTGGAACAGAGATGAAACAAATTGGTTGCTCCTACTTTATGTGTCTGTGTTCTGTAACCCCCATCTATCAGGGACCAGTCTTGGATAGGAGCTTAGTCATTACGGTGCGAGAACTTCTTTCCATCTGGAAGCAGCATTCTAGTTATGGGGGGTTTCTGTTTATTACTGAAAAACCATTTGTTTAAAAAGTTATATTCAGCAATTTTAGTTTCTTTTGATTCCTTTAAATGTAACTGCATTATACTTGCATAATGGTACGGAGGTGATGCTAGTCTCATGATTAAAGTACTCTGGGATTTAAAATGATTGCTCATTTGTGCTGACTTGGATGTATGAGCCAAGTCTCATGGCAGGAAAGCTGGTTAAGAAGAGCTGGGGGGCTGGCTGAAAGAGGCAGGGACACGCTGCCATGGTAAAGGCTGGAAGAGTTTCTTATATTCTGTTTTCGGGGTGAAAACTTTCTTCATTCTCTGGGTAAATAGGCAACTTTAATGGAAAATTTTCACTCCCTTTTATCTCAAAGTAGAGTAAAACAACTGGCCTGAAAGTAGAGCTCACAGGTACTAAAGCTGCTGCTATTCCTTTTTGTCCTCTGGCATCAAACCTCTTTTACCCATAAGAAAATAGGGAAAAGAAAAGAAAGCAGGAGCAACAGGAATCGTATCACGTATTTGTGCAGTCTCACTGCCTCTGGATTCCATCACCAGCTTAAGTGAGTTAAAAATCCAGATGAGCGGAATAGTAACCGCAAAACCTATTATGCAAGGCAGGATGAGGGACTCGTCAATGGCCAGCACTTACCCATGAGGGGCTGCTGAAGGGTGTTACCTGAGAGTTTTTATCACCTCTAATTCTGTTTGTCTGGGGAGAAGTAGTATTGAACAGCTGAAATTAATGCTGCCATAGAGCTTGTAGAGACAAGAAGTGGTGAGGTAGATTAGGGCAGAATTATCATGAGGGAGGTTGAAATCCTGTGTCTGTTCCACACAGAAATCAACCTCAAGGTACCTGTGCAATACGTGTCAAGGCCACCAAGAAATGCAGAGCATCTCTCTTGGAAACACAGACAGTTCTGGATGAATTTGTTTCACCCTGACGACATGATGTACTTACCTTAGAGCAGGGCCTGAGCTCAGAGGTGTTGTACAGAACATACCAGGACTAATGCCTTACGGTCCAGGTGGTGTTGAAGGGACAAACACAGCTAACAAAAGAAGACGCTGCACAAAAAGCACGAGTGCGCTTCTATCTGCTAGCTGTTGACCTGAAGTTGCTGTGTTTGCCTAGTCTTACTTTTTGCCTGGTTTATGTATTTGTTAGCACTCTCATGGCTGTGATGGGTCCTTTCACCTTGCATAGCTACATGCTCAATAATGCGTCAGAAGATCTTGCTTAAACAAACCTCATCAAAAATACAAAACTTCACCACCTCTCATGAATGATCCCCAGCAAATACTAAAAAGCTTCAGCACATTTACAACTTGATCCAAACTGTCACTATTTCTCTTTTTTTTTAATTAATAAATGTGTCTAGCCATATGTGTGACAATAAACCCATTTATTTTGATGGTGATGTTCACATGCTCGCTGTGAAGCACATGTTCAAATGTTTTGCTGACAAGGCATGGGCTAACAGATGCTTTCTCCATAACGAGCTGGCCGTATATCCTTAGCTGGCAACCACAAGCTCCGTGGCTTCTTCTAAGGACCAGGAACTGGTGGGTATTCATCATCATATGAGAAGGCTTCTGCAAGCAACCAGCCCAACCCAGGTAACAGCTTCACCCCATAGAGGAGGAGGAACTGAGGAGAGCTTCCCAGTCACGCATGTTAAGCCTGGAAGCCCGAGGCAGGCTTCATGAGGTGTCCTCAAAGGTGGTCTTTTAGCATGACAAAACAGAGAGGCTGTGGGTCCAGAAAGCAAAATCTGAGGACCTTTTTGCTAATGTTTTATTTTCTGGTAATACTGTGCAGGTTTTTCACTGTCCTTTGCAGAAAAGACTGTTTCTGCTGTGAAGAAACCGATGGTGCAGTATAGTCCGAATTACTGGCCCACAGTTGTTCCCAAGCATGCCAGATCTGTTGTGAAAGTAGAACCACCTCCTTCCTCGTGCACCTTCCTGGCATTGAAAAGACATTTCCAAGTTTACTTTTCATGAGCGTTCCCATTCTTGTATCGACAAATGCAGAATGCTGTATCAGTGAAGCACACAGGTAGCACAAATAAATTACCCAGAAAAGTAGAGTCATTGCAAAAATAAATCAATGTATTTCAAGCAGCAGTGTCATCTGATTTTCCGGTTCTGTTTAAAGCTGCATCATGATGATAAACTGGGTTTAGTGATGTCATTATGCTCTATACCAGAAGTTTGTATTCACAAACTGCCATTGATGTGGTCAGATGTTGATATTCACCTCCCTGAATATGTTACTTGCTCAGCATTTATACAGAACATTAAGGTGAAGATGTTTTGGCATGCGGATGTGTCACACACCATTAATTTAGATTAAATGTGGTTATTTATTCATGTGGCACCACATTTAGCCATGAACAAATAAAAGCAGCCTGAACAACTGAGCATTTTTATGGGGAAGAAGAGCAGGACAAGGACAGTAGTTACAGGATTGAGTTTCAGAGATAGGATGTGAAATACATGTTATTATTTTTCATAAAATAACTGGTATCAGCAAATAACATGGAGCAAACTTACTGTATCTGCATGCAAGTTTAAGATCGCTTTTGCTGTTATTTAAGCATCTGTAGCTACAAGGCACTACTACTTATATAGAAAAGTAGGTGTATGAATAATGTCAAAATACAATTCTTGTAAAGAGGAGGTGAATTAATATTGCTGCTGTCTCTTTCCTGAGTTTGCATACTCTGATTTTCCTATTTAACTGTGCAGCAGTGTTTTTTGCCTGCTGCAATTACCAGTCTGCCAGACAGCTCTGCAGTGTGGGTATCTCGCTGATGGCTTTTCCTTCCGTGGTGGTATCAGGTGGGCTGGCCGCAGTTGGGATTTGGTTAAGGCTTTAAAGTGCTGTTATTTTAAAAACAATATTCAGTATTTGGGAGTTGGTTTTTTTTTCCCTGTTTTACAACATGAAAATTCTCATCTTCTCGGGGAATGGTATAATCAGACCTTGGAAACAAAAGCGTTACGCTGGGTTACAGCTTGTAACAGAGCTTAAGCTTTCCATCAGGTCATGCTGACTCATACATGTGGGAGCAGAGAAATGGCCTCTTCACCTCATCTGGAGAGGTTTGGACTCAGGAATGCTTTCACTTGTATTTACTGAGTGGTAATATGCTGCCTTTCATCTCTGCGAGGAGTTTTTACTTGCTCTTGAGTTTTAGTCTCTTGTTGGGCTTACTGGTGCCTTCTTCATTCTTAACAAAACTTGGTTTCATGTTGGCCTAAGCTGACTTAGGTATAGCATGTCTTTTGTCCGGTGGGATGGGACCTTTGTTAAGTTACATATGTCCTGAGCTTACGCGTGAAACACTGTATCATTAACATTACACATTTATCTCCACCTTAGGATTTGGAATGACCACACCAGCAACCGTGGCTGGAAAAGTATTCCTCATCGTTTATGGCCTTTTTGGGTGTGCTGGGACTATCCTTTTCTTCAACCTCTTCTTGGAGCGCATTATCTCTCTCCTGGCGTTTATCATGAAGGCATGCCATGAAAGACAGCTGAGAAGAAGCGGTCTCCTACCTCCCAACTTCCGAAGGGGGCCAGCTATGTCTGGGGTGGGCAGTCTTGTGGGCTGGAAGCCCTCCGTTTACCATGTAATGCTGATCCTGGGAATTTTTGCTATTACCCTTTCCTGCTGCGCCTCCGCAATGTACACGGCAGTGGAAGGATGGAATTACATTGACTCCTTATACTATTGCTTTGTCACCTTCAGCACCATCGGGTTTGGAGATTTGGTAAGCAGCCAAAACGCTGCTTACCAAAATCAGGGATTATACAGATTCGGAAACTTCATATTTATATTAATGGGGGTATGTTGCATATACTCTCTTTTTAATGTCATCTCAATCGTAATCAAGCAAGTTTTGAACTGGGTGTTGAAAAAATTCGAATGCAGATGTTGCCCAAAGTGCCATAAATCAAGTGCCCGCCTTGGACGTCGCAATGCCATCACCCCAGGAGCCCGCCTGCGTCGACACAACATCTCAGTGGACGCTGATGGACAGTACGACAGCGACACCGAGGGGAGGAGGCTCTCTGGAGAGATGATCTCCATGAGGGAGCTCACAGCATCCAGTAAAGTCTCCCTGGCCATTCTGCAAAAGCAGTTGTCCGAGACGGCCAACGGCTACCCGAGGAATGTCTGTATCAACACGAGACAAAACGGTTTCTCTGCAGGGGTGGGTGCTCTGGCCATCATGAACAACCGCTTGGCAGAAACGAGTGATTCTAGGTAGAGTTTTTGAAATTCCTTTTGTTTCTTTAATAAAAATAGAAAGGGGGTTAGGGTGGAATTACCACTGTAAGCTACTGGGAGGTTTTCATTTCAGAGACAGCTTTGGTATTCATTGGGTGTTCAGTTGGGGGTTTTGTAAGTCTTC
The DNA here is from genome assembly GCF_028554395.1 of Pezoporus wallicus. NCBI lineage: Eukaryota > Metazoa > Chordata > Aves > Psittaciformes > Psittacidae > Pezoporus > Pezoporus wallicus. The sequence goes on along the minus strand of NW_026636333.1, from coordinate 1,939,546 downwards.
TCTAATATGCAGTAACATCTTTACCGTAATGCTACAATTTTCCCCAAAGGGATTTTTGGAAGAGACTTGGATGTCTTTGGTGCAGTATCTGATGCAGTTATAGAAGGATGGTGTGCATGGTTAAGATGGTGTCAAAACCAAGATGTTGTTCTTCAGAACATTAGCCTGAGCCCAAACTCTGTGTTAATGCATAAAGTAGGCAAGTTTGGCTCCAGATTCAAACTTGGGGTTGATAAGGGTTGGCTAAACCAGTATCTCACTGTTTGTTGAAGTCTGGATCCGGCCCTGAATTTTGTACCCAGTGCTCTTCAGCAGTTCCTCATGACAGGCCTGTATATAACATACACGTAGGTGACTGCAGTTACATCAGCTTTAGGGTGATTGTGCTTCACTTGAATAATGTTGCTGACTTCAGTGACAGAGGGTTGAATGGGCTGAATTCCCCTGTCCACAAATGATGGTTTTTAGCCATTCTTGTCTGAAACACTACCTGCTACCTAACTCTTCAGGGGATTATCAGGGAAATGTGCAAAACCATTCCTACCTGCTGAATAACTGGAAACAGGCAATTGTCAACTTTGGTACTGACTTCATGTAATGCAGGAGAATCCAGTATGCACCTCTGGTGTTTGCATCACCACTGAAATGCTTATTTCATTACTTTTATATGAAAATAAGTACCTAAAATGAATGTAGACTCTCTGTGGTCCTAAATTTGCATCTTCTAGTTCTGCAATATAGTTGCAGAGATTGATGCAAATGATTTCCTTACTGTTCTTTGGGGGTCCCACAAATCTGTGTAGGTTATATGGAAGGGAATTGCTTTGGAACTCCCCCAGATGGCTTCCCCCCCAGAACGTTGTTACTAAGTCAGAAGTGGCTGTTACTGCTATCTTAAGTCATATTTAATGTGTCCTAGCCCCAATTGCTGAAGAACCAGAAGCAAACCAGGTCTAAGTGTCTAGTTCAGCAGGACAAATGGGTGCAAGGGAATTGCTGCGAGTCTCTTTCAGAAATAAATGCACAACTCTGGATCATTTCTCTAAATTCTCTGTCCTTTGCCACTCTTTCAGTGCTGGGAAGGTAATAAAAAGGCTTCTGCTGATTCCAGCAGAATCAAATAAGAAATAAAACTTAAGCTTAACTTCTGAGACGGGACAATGGCCTGCTCTTGAAAACCGCTTGGAAAATTGCAGGCAAGACCTTGAGTACCAGGTTGAGCACTGAAAAAGCTGGTGAAAACAAAATAGGAATAGTAAAAAAAGTTTGAAAGTATTTCCATAATGTGAGATTTCATACAGATATTTTACTCTGTTGTTTACTTACTTTACTTTGCCTTGCATGGGTTTGGGGAATCCATCATTTTTGCTTTCCTTTAGATTTGTAGTAGTGCAAAAGATTTTGGAATTTAACCTTGGAAAAGTGACTTTTAAGTTGACATTTCACACACTTGAGTCTGCCAGCTGAAGTATAGCAGTGATTGTATCTTTTGCCTAAAGGAGAAGGGATCCGAGCAGCAGATAAACCATCGCACGTGGATCCGTGTCATACTGTAAGTGTAGTCACAACTTTTATCAAGATGCATTTGGACAGAAACATGCAGTGATGTTTATGTTCTTTTCTAGCTGATACAGGCTCGTGCATAAGAGGACATGGTATTCAAGAGGCATTGATCTGGCAGGAGCTTCCTTGGTGGCAGAGAGACTCCCTAAGGCCCATGTGTCTGAGTACCTGTTTGTGTCTGAGTACCCGTTTGTGTCTGAGTACCTGTTTGTGTCTGAGTGCCTGTTTGTCTCTGTGCTCCATCTCAGATGCTACCTTTGAGTGGCCCTTTGAAGAAGCAGGCAGAGATCAGAGTGTTTGGTGATCTTCATTTGAAGCCCACCGAAGGATAAATTTAAGCAGGATGTATAGGGGCAGGTCACGGTCTGGGAAGGACCCAAAGACTGACTGCAAAGACCCAGTTCAGGAAGGCCGTTTCCATAGACACAGGGGACATCTTTGGAACTAGCAGAGGCAGGGAAGCAAAAGAACGGGACTTGATTTTTTAAGTAAGTTATTCGTAAGGATAAATATTATAACTATGATTAGGGACCCATTCAAATCTTTGTAAATTGTTTTCAAACTACCTGTTCCTGCCTGGGAAATACAGTGAAATAATATGAAATTGAACATACCTTCTTTGCTATTTCTGTACTTTTTCAGAGCCCAAAGGCAGACTTGTAATATGCCTTAATTGTTTCCGAGTCTTTTTGGTACCTTTGGTACCATTGGTCACAGTGGTGCCACTGCAGGACCCTTAGCAGCCCCGACTCACTCCAGGGCGAGATGAATTAGCTCCTAGAGCTGGGTTCCCCAAGTGATGTGGGCATCTGATTGTTACTCTGTCCACTTAGGTCTAATGTTTCTTTACTCCTAAGATCCTTGATAAACTCCATTCTGCTGCTTCTTAGCCTCAGAGACATCCAAGGTACATGCCCAGTTGTATACCAGTGCCCCTATTTCTTGCAGGGCAGGTATCCCGAGAAGCTGACATAACCACAGGAGCCCCAGCTTGTATCTAAGCCCTGTAAAAATCCCTAAGCCCACTTGGCTCATCAAGGCCAGTTTATGAGAGGGTTCAGAGCGTGTTTACTGATGTGGATCTCACGGGAGGGAGCATCTGACAAGGGATGTCCTTACAGCTTCCTAATACTCAGTAGCTGAAGTATTTTTCCAAGGACACATGAAAACCAAGCTCCAAATCTCTACTCTTCTGCCTAAAAGCACTGTCAGGGCTCCCATCACCCATGTGCATGAGTACATGAGTCAAGAGGACTTAAGAGATTTGAGTTCAGTCTTTCCTAGTCCTTCCTGTTCGCTCTTTAGATTTTTTGGGGGTGACAGCTTCTCTTTAGACTTGCCAGACTTGGGCACCTGATTCCTCTCTTTTCTTATGCATGATCCAACTCAGGATTCCCAGGGCAGCCTGCTCCTTTTGTGAATCACACCCTAAACACGCTTCGCTTGCGCCAGGTGCAATTCCTCCTGGTATTTCATTTTCACAAACAAAGCAGATACCTGTAGTACCCAGACGCAGGCTGAAAGAAGCACAAGAAATCAGAAGGAAACTGGAGGAACAGAGAAAGCACACTGCACTAGATTGCACTTTCTTTTCCCAAGGTAACTTGGGAGTTGTATTACGTTCTTGAAACATTGGGGGTTTATTTTTGGACAGCCTTGGAAGAATGCCATTAACTTAGGATTTAAAGGTTCATCTTCCCTGACACAAGCCCCTCTGCACCACCCTGCAGTGACTCCCAGCTGATGCAGATGCAGACATCCCAGTTGCCTGCTGAGCTGATGTAGAGGCAGCACAGGCAAGAGCCCAGACCCCATGCCACGAATTGGTCTTTTGCTGCCTGAGCCTGAGAAGGGCATTTGGGAGCAGCAGAAAGCTGCAGGGCTTAGAACATCCCTGTGAGCCAGCCCACAGTGGGAGCAGTGATTATGCAGGCATTAGCTGGTCAGATCTCTAGTGAGAAGGGAGGAGATACCGTGTTCACCTAGCCCATGTGCTCATACCTTGCAGCTGAGAATTCAAATGCTCATGAAGGTCAATAAGGGACAATGACCAAGTGACATCTTTCCCTTGGAGCTCAGGGCAGAATGGTTACAGGGAACAGTTTCTTGTGAAACCTGTAGTGTTTGGCGAGTCACTACATCTGCTTCTTGGGGGTTGTCTTCTGTGTGTGTGTGTGTGGTGGACAAAGTTTGGAGTCTCACTGAGCTGTCATCCTGTTGGTCTCTTTGGTTTCTTCCCATCTGCAAACACACTTGTCATTTTGTGCAAAATAAATCGGATTGCTTTTTCTTCCCTTGTAATGCAAAGGATGTCCTTCAGATGATACACATGTTCAGAGAAGTAATCTCATTGACCTCAGTTGCAGATGGAAGTTTCTGAAGGACGAGGCTGTAGTTTGCTTGCCTCCCTGCGGAAGAAATGTTGCATGAGTAACTCCCATTACTGCTAGCAAGACTTATTTAGGTACCTTAGGCGGTGGTTGGGGCCATGCAGCAGTAGGCATAACTGAAAATGGAGAGAAGAAAATCTGTTATAAAGGGTATTTGCGCCTCTGACATGTACATGCTACTTGATAAACTAGTTGACAGCTCTTATTACAGCAAAAATTACAGGTAGAAGACAGGAGAGGTAGAAGAATCACACAAAAGCTCTGTCCCATGCCATGCCTGAGTTACCTAGAGATGCACTGTGATGCTGCCAGTTGTGTAGTGTTGGTGTCCCAGCACAGCTTCAGCCCCAGGCCAGTCTTCTCCTCCCCAGCTTTCTACAGACAAAAATTCATGTATACTATGCCCATGTATACCATTTACCTGTATTTCAGCCATGACTTGCCTCTGAAAGGAGGATTAAAGCAGCAGTGGAGGCCATATACCCAGGCATGCAGGCTCGCTATAAACCTGATCGCCTACGTGGGATGAATTTATAGTTACATTGAAATTAGCTGTAGCAATGCGACTGGTCTCAATTTTTGTGTTTCTCTAACCTTTAACTTGGAAAGTATTCAATGGCTAATTATTGCAGTGAATGTCAGAGCTAATCTAAACAAAATCATACTTTGGTGATTGCTAGCAAATCCATGGGTATGGCTTCTGCTCTAATTGGATTACTAATGTGCCTTTCCAAACCAACACGCGTTTTCAGTGTTGCATTTAAATAATACAAGAAATGTTACGAAACATAATAAATTCAATTAGGAGATATTAATACTTGACTCACACAAAATAACTAATGCAGCATGCGTGGCACAGTGTGCACAGCCAGGACAACTTTGGTTTTGTGAATACATCCATACTTGAGCATATTCTGCTTTCGTGACTGCTCGTGCTACAGAAGCATTACACTGTGGGAAATGCGGGAAGGAATGGCAAATCCCAGTGAGGTTTGACACATAGAATATGTATATTAGCTTGTAAGTGTTTCATTATGCGTTATAAATACATTGTGTAGCAATGGCACAGAGGAAGGAGTACTTCAGTTTACATGGTCACACTCCAAATGCAGCTACCCATAAAGACACATGCTTTTTTTCTTACTTTTTTTGTTTATTAAATGGGTAACATCCATGCTTTAATACACCTTTAAACCACAAAAAAAAAAAAAACAAACTAAGCCCCCCCCCCCCCCCCCCAGGAGAAAACTCCAAACCACAATAATGCAGTTGCCCTAAATACTGCATAGCCAAAAAGAGGATTAGGATCAAATCCAAACTTTGAACTCTCAGGAGCCAAAATGGTGGAATTTTGCTTTAAAGTGGGGCTGCAAACCTGCAGCCTTCCTATCTATTGTGTTTAGTCCTTCCTGGGGAAAGGAAAGAGACAGTAGGTGTGGATACAGCCTATAGCAGAGCACCCAGTGGTCTGGCAATTTAGCATGAGAGGAAGAAAGCAGCTTTTGTCAAGGTACAGCAGGTGTCCTGTTCGCAAGGAATGAAAAGCGTGGGGAAAAGTAGAGGCTCAGAAGTGTTTTCCAGCAAATCCAGCAGAAACCCAAAGAGTTGCTTTGCCCCCCACGTGCACGTGCATTGTGCCCTGTCACAGAACAGTAAGACACTGTCACAGCCCCAGGTAGCTCACATGGCATCACAGACTTGGGTACCTCACATGGCATCACAGACTTGGGTACCTCGTCTGGAACACGGGAGAAGCATGTTGTGAGGCAGAGGGAGAAGAGAGAGGGACCACATGCTTACACCCACCATCTGCACTTCATTCAGGAGGCAGACACCGTCAGGGGCTGCTTTTGGGATGACAGTCACTCAGCCTCCTAGTAGCAAAGCAGCCACGCTGATCCCTTACAGTGATGAGCAACACTTTGGGTATGTTGTAGGTGCAGCTGCCCATGCCTCCAGGCCCCCCCAGTCCCATGGGGGTGTCATGCCCAGTGTGTCCCAGCCGGCTCCCAAGCCTGGGCTCAGCATGGGATGTAGGTGGATTTGAAGTCAGGTAACATCATCATCCCAAGTGTTTTCAGGATTATGCCTTCCAGCAGGTGATGATTTATCAGACCGCCTAAGAAATACAAATATGTTCCCATAATCCCTTCGTACTTCGCAGGCTGTAAGAGGACTTTTTAAAGCCAGTGAGTCAATGGAAAATTAATGCTTTTATAATAATATACAATAAACAGCGTGAAAAAAAAATAACTGGTATTTCTTATAATGTGCAACTCAAACACAAAGAATTTTCTCAATGGCTATAATTTCCTAATTTTTGCATCAGTGAATCAGTTTTATTCCTTGCAAGTAAAATTATGTCCAACAACGTGCATGAGCTGTACGGTGCAAGAATTCAGTTCCTATCTTATGGTAAAACCTCAGGATCTGAAAGCACAACATCTCGAAAAAGGGTTTGGGTTCTGTGTGTGTGTGTATACATCATTTATTTACAAAACCAAAAAGTGCTACAAATAAAATAAAATATATAATAATATAAAAATGAAAAAATTCTACAGCTACAGACACATTTTTAGCTCACTAGAATATACCTTTTCGTGTACTCTTTGCAAAAATATTAGTTCCAAATGTCAAGCCAATTTAAAATAATTGAATTCTTGAATTTCAGTGTATCTGCTCACAAGTATTCCTATTTATTTTATTTAATTTCTTTTTAAAGGGACACAGATTGATAGATACCTTTTGAGTTGGCAGTATTAGCTCCTATTACAAACATGAAGAGTTTTCCTTCTGCAGTTAGTTCCGCTGGGTTTAGTGTTTGCTCACTTCTGTATTTCACTAAGTGTGAATTACAAAAGGCATGACCAGGTCTGTTCTGGTTTCTGGTTGGTATCACTTTCCCATTTGCATCGGCTGCAAAGGGCAGAAGTATTAACACCAGCAAATTACCCAGCAAATGTTCCCAGACACACCAAAATTAGACACTTTTCAGAATATTGATTTGTAAAAATCTCAGTTACAAGTATCCATTACACGTCCTAGTTGGAATTAGCAGGCTGAGTAGTTTTCCTGCCATCAGAAATTCCTGACATGAACTCAGTGAAAGATGCAGAAGAGCCGGTTTTATGTAAAAAGACCTTCCTGGTTTATTTGCCCATTTAATCTAATTTGGTAGAATAGAGAAAGGCAAAAGAAAGATAAATAAAGCAGACTGACATCATATTGAGCCTCTTTGAGAAGCACATGGAAGTGCTGTCGCCTGTGCCAGACTGTTTCTGGCCATGTTTGAACCCCAGTTTGTTCCTGAAACTGGAGCATTTGGGACCCAGGTGCAATTACCTACTGATCCTACATTCGGCCTTTGCACTGGCAAAGCAGTAATGCTTTTCTCCTACCTGCCTCATGAAATGGATAGAGAGGTTTGTTTAGGGCTTCTGTATGATGACAGCGTATATAAATATTACAAGAAGAATCAATTGCCAAGTCTGGTTATATTTGCTAAGAGATCTTTATCAGCAAAAAAGGGTAAAATCGCCTTGCCATGCTGCAAGTACAGTGAAACAACAAAAGAAGCGGTGCTCTGACCAGACAGCAAGGTGCTAAAATACATAATTGGGCCCCAAAGCTCTGTCATGCAACACAAAATTACCATAGGGTTCATTTCTGATGCTCTCGAGGGAAGGTCTCAGTTTCTGACAGCACCGGGGTAATAAAGGCTTGTATTTTCTCTATGAAAGCAAAATGTATTTGAGGACATGCCTTGGTCTGAGTAGCACTGAGAAATGGAGATGTCTCCATCCTCAAGTTTAAGCATGGCCATGGTCCAGAGACCACGAACACTGGTCCTGTCCCCAGCAGCAAATAGACCTGCCTCAGCGTGTCTGTGGTTTTTGGAAGGGAGCTGAATGTCCTGGCAACCTGCAGCTGCCTCCTCCGATCAAGCTACCCCAGGCGTGGGATCCATCCCACCACCCGCCCCTGGTCCGCAGCCAGGGGATGTACTGCCAGAGAAGCGGTGCACGTCATCAGCAGTGCGGTCGTATCCCTGCCTTCTCAATGGGCTAAAACCATCAGAAAATACAGAGATCATTTTCTATTTTAATGATCAAAATGGTGTTGCCCATTATTCACAGCCCACACACAAGATGTCATGGTTTTCAATTTTCCTGCACTGATCATTCTAGCTATTTGACGGCTGACCTTCAAGTGGTCATGGTTTTTCACAAAGGAAAAGCAAACAAAACCCACCCAATATCAGCATATCAGAAAACCAAAATAATCCTAAATAAGGCAGTAATGATCTCACATGCAAAAGCTGTGAGCAGAGCTGCCTCTGCCCATAGCGGCTGCTTCTCCAGCAGTGGGAGAAGTTTGGGTTCAGGAGAGCATCAGCTGGATGTTTGGGGTGTTGGATGTTGCCCTATGGAACAGCTGTGGCATCAAAAATGGCACTTTCCAAGCAAGTATCTGCAGCTGTTTCTACATCTCTCATCGCAGGTACTGAAATCAGAGGATGCAGCAAGTCTTACACAAGCTTTTCACTGTCACCAGTGAATATGGGTATTAACCAGGGATTGTTGTAACAAATGAGAGGAATTTCAGCTGAGCGTTGGTCAGAAATAGTGACATTTAGAATCATAGAATAGTTTGGGTTGGAAGGGACCTTCGAAGGTCACTCAGTCTCATCTGTGGCAAGTCCCAGTGCCTGGCACCACTCAATGTACTCCCACAGAGTTGAACAGTACAGAAATTACCTAAATAAGCCAAAAGAACCAAGAGGTTCTAGGAGGCAAATGATGCTCTTGCCCGAATCTGGAGTAACTTAGTTGAATTGCAGGTAGTAAATAGCCTAATTAAATACATGTAACGACTTCTAAATGCCTGCTACAAATCAAAAGGAGCTGCATGTATTTTTCTAGCACAATTTTGGTTGTGTTTACCGAGCTAAGAGGTGAAATGAAGACGCTTAAGTTCCTGTAAATCATGGATTATGAAACAGAGATTTTCCTCTTTCAGATGATGCTTCCTAGCAAAACATTGAACTGGAATACATTTCAAGATTGAAATCTATTTATAAACAAGTGGCATTTTTAAAAATGCTTTAATTCTGGGTTGGCAGGAACTTCGCCTCCAACACACACCATAATTGTGAGGGCTTTTAACAGATCAGTCCCACTTTTGATGTCAGCTCAGGATTTTTCCGCTATGCCATCTTTGAATGAAGAGGACTAAAAGCCATATACAAAGCCAATTAAATACAGAACACATTTCTACTGGTACGTTATATACAGTTTGCAAACAAAACTGGGTATTTTGGGCTTGGCACCCTTCATCCATGGAAGCATGGTTACGGACCTGGGAGGCAGAGACAGCTGGTGTGCAGCCGCACTGTAGAGTGGTGCAGAGGCACTGGCGGAGGATGTGTAGAGCTGGTAGTTAATGAGACTGCGGGAGAACCTACTGATGGTGTTTGGGGAACATTCCTGTGTGGTTTTAATGCTGTGATACACAACCGAGTCTGAATTCTGTACATCTGGAAGGATGTCAAATTCCAGGTGACGTCTGGATTGTCTCGATTAAGCTATTACAAAGACTTTTGAAATAAACAGGAGGAAAAATGTTGCCTGGGATGTGTATGCGAGTACTTTTCTTTTCTGAGGATGGGGAGAGAGGAGGCGAGGCAGAAGCATCTCCTAGCTGAGAGATCCTCTCTGAAACATAGGGCTTGGACACAACAGAGCCATAAGGGGAGACTCCCCAAGCCCCCAGATGCTGACTAAACTGTATGGTTGAGCAGAGTCATAATAATGAGGATAATAACTAGTGTGACATGCTTCTAATGTACGTGATGGTCATCCATTAAAGGCTGCAGCTGGCTGATCCTTTGCTATACAGCGAAATAGAGAGCAGATGGAAACCGTTTGCTCTGTAAACAGTTATAAGGAGCTCCCTATATATTCCCTCACTCTAACTTCCATTCAAATCAATAGGATCCGTCTGTCCAAGGTATTAAGATAAATCCTGGAAATTTTGGTATTTACTAAAAAGGTGCTTAAAAAAAATCAATCGCACAGCAAACAGGGAAATGTCACTGCAGCAAACATGGAGGCTTTGCTAATCTTGCTAGGTAACACGGACCCAAAGAGCAAACCTTCTGTATTACAGACCCAGCCAAGGACTGCTGTCTCTATCTCCTTAGCTAATTAAAGAAGCCCCAGTGAGAGCTGGTGCTGCGGGGGGTGGCACCCAGGGCTGCAGTGTCCCAGTCAGACACACAGCCTGTGAGGGCTGGTTTCACAGCCCCTGCTTGCCAAAACGCACACAAATTGTTTGCCTGGCAGAAAGCGTAAGGGCTGAAGAGCTGCAGCCACCAAAAGTTACGCTGGGCCAGGCAGCAAAGGGGACAGGGAAGCTGTTGGCTCTTTGGCACTGATTCCACTGATGCAGGTGTCCTCAAAGATGACATTGGGAGTACCAATTCCCCTGGGATTTATTTGGGGTCTCCCGTGCTTCAGAGAGGATTTTCAGAATATTACAATTTCTTCAGAATTCCAACCATAGGGTTCTCCATTGCAGAGCATGGGGGGAACCCTGCTAATCTGATAGATTTACACTTTCTACACCACCGCATTTTGATGTTACCGTTCTGGTACCTTCCTGGTTCCTGGAGAACCACCAGCTACCTCAGCTCATTTCCTAATGGGAAAAGAGGCACTCAGCTCTGCTCTCCAGGAAGTCAGCAAAGCAAACAAGGGGAGGAGAAAACTCACCTGGATGGGCAGCTCTGGCAGCTCCCACAACTGCTCCTGAGACCCCTCAAGTGGCTTCTCCTGGTGTCAGAGATGCATGTGAAAGCGTCCATCCTTGCTGTGCATCAGGAGGTGGGAGAAGACAACTGGCTCACTGGGATCATCCAGTCCAACCATTCCCCAGAACTGGCAAGGCCACCACTAACCCATGTCACTAAGGGCATCATCTACACAGTCTGTGAACGCTTCCAGGGACGGTGACTCCACCACTGCCCTGGGCAGCCTGTTCCAATGCCTGCCCTCTCTGTGAAGAAATTGTTCCCAATATCCAGTCTTAACCTCCCGTGGTGCAACTTGAGGCTGTTTCCTCTTGTCCTTGGGAAAAGAGAACAATCCCCACCTCGCTCCATCCTCCTTTCAGGAAGTTGTACAAGTGAACATGATGGATAAAACCCTGCATGATGAAGCAGTTACAGATGATTCATTAGACCTTATGCAGTGGATTTAATGTGTATTAAGTTTTTCTAGCCACAAAGCTGCAAACTTCATTGGATTAAGATGACTGTTGTTGCATTTTCCTGGGACCGAGTTTCATTATCCTTCCACCTCCAGCAGGCATCTGATCACACACCAAGGAACACACCATCACCTCCTTCAGAAGTCTATACCCTATCTGGAAAGTGTATTTTGTGCAATTACTATATTTATATAGAAAGATTACATAAAGGTTAAAATCCAGCTCACCCTAGTCATGTAACCAGTTTTTCTGGTAGAAATGAGGCTATTTAGATGTGTGAGCCAAAGAAGGTTTTATCTGAAATACCCTTGAAATGTGCTGTAGAAGTCATTAAAGCGCTCACCATGCTCCCTGTTTGTCTCTTTGCTTTTATCCAGTTTAATTGGCCTCTTACCCAATTTATTCCTCTGCCCCCTTCCAGGTCTCCCATTTTCTTCCCACTGCTTTATCCTCACAAAGTAATTCAAAAGCAGTGTGTGAACTTGTGACCTGCTGAAATCAGTGACAAAACCTCTGCAGCCCATCACCACACCGAGCTCAGCTCGGAAAATGAGTCGCCCCCGTGCTTTTGTTCTAAACCTCCCTGTTCCCTTCCACTTCCCAAGTGATTCCTCCGAAGGACATCGTATCATCACTGGGGGTAATCAAAAACAGTTCGTATCCTGTTAGGCTTTAAAATCCGAGCGCCAAGGAAACAGGGCATTTACAGTGTCTGTAGGAAACAAACTCCCACAAGAAACATAACTTAATTTTGCTGTCAGATGTTCCCACAGACTCCTCGTGAAAGTCACCCCAAGCTGTACATATGTGCCTGAAATCAGCTTAAAGAAGGAAAAAAAGTGAGATTTATATTTAGATCGTCACCCTCCAGTCATTCAAAATGGTTCATGTGGGAAGTTTTTAATGCTGAGATGAATCCCTTTATTTTGGAATTCAGTGACATTTGGGTGTCTATAATCACAGCTATACCACTGCACTGACTCGGAGGCTGCCGGTCCTCCTGCAACCCATGAGATCTTGCAGACATAAGGTCCGTTTCCAGGAAAGCTATCACCTCCTGTGCCCCCCAAATGGCAAGTGAATGTGTGAGACAGGCCCTATTAAAAAAGATCTTGGGTGCTCTCAAAATCAAGAAGAGTTGGCCACAAGTCTGACTTCCTCACTTACAAACTGCTTTCCTTTCTATGAGGAAGATACAGTTATTCCATTTTAATCGCAAACTAAGCAAGCAGAACCTGAAGCAACACATTTGCGTGCCCTGGGAGAGATGTGCTTGCAGGGAAATCTTACTTCCTATGCAACCTTCTGTATGGGAACTTCTGATTGCCTCTAACACAACGCATCATGTTGACTCCAAGAGCAATGCCTTCCTGGGTGATTCAAGCCTGCAGCAGTGGCAAATGATTGGGGATACTTTCTCTTTGGGCATATTTGCAGAAATAGGAGAGGCAGCTCCCTTCCCTCACCCTGACAACTGCAGGTACTGCAGGTGCTGTGGATGCATGTTGTGCAAATTTTAATGTCCATATGTCCATCCCCACTTTAATAGAATCATAGCTCACCTAATTCCAACCCCCTACCAGGGACGTTCCACTAGACCAGGTTGCTCCAAGCCCCATCCAACCTGGCCTTGAACACTGCCAAGGATGGGGCAGCCACAGCTTCACTTGCCTCACCGAGGAAGTTCTGAAAGGAAATTCACAACCAGTTGGCAAAATGAAATATCCATCAATTGGCAAAATACTGCATGTACCCCTCTCTTGGCCAAGGAAGTCATTCTGACCTTCTTATGCTCCTGGTAAACTAGAGAAAGGAATAACAAAATACCTGCCGGAGTGGATCTAATGCATCTGTAACTGATGTGCTTGAGTTGCTTTGATAAGAGCAGCCCATTTAATTGCACCTCTTTGCTTTCAGTGTGATTTGATCTCCTATCACACATTGCACCAAGGGCCCGCATGTGCACTAGAGGCACTTGGATACTGAAAGACCAGCAAAGGTGTGCCAGATCCTCCAGCACACAAGTTCTGTGCTGTTCCTCAGATCTCCTCTCTGCTACCAGAGATAACCCTCCATCCTTGCTCAGCCGTGAACCAGTGACCACCTCTACCCCTTCCTGAGGAAACTATATGGGACAAGTGACTCCAAGTCTCTACTCTTTCAGGAGGAAATACGGAGGGATTTGGTAGTGTCTTTCAAATGAGGGATTTCTGCTAACCTTTACTGATGTCCAGGAAAGGAAGATGTTTTAGCCTAGTGCACTACAGCAGCTTAATGACATGACAAAACAAGAGATTAAATTAATGGAGGGACCAAACCGAGAAGGACTCCCCAGGATAACATGAAAGAGTCACTCTGCTCTATCCACATGCTGTGGGCTCACTCCCACCCTGGTCAGGCAGAGTCTGAAGTCTTCTCCTTCGCTCCCAACCAGAGATGTGTCTGGACCAGGAGCTGCAACAGTCTGTGTCTCATTACTGGATTGGCAATGCAAAATCAAACCAATTCATCTGGATTATACAGGGAGAGAAACACTCCTGAAATCTCTGCAGATCAGGTAAAGCCCATCACCAATTAGAAAGGAACAAGCCAATATTGGGTGAGATTATTCATAGCCATATAAATGATGCTGAATCTTTGCTCTTGGCTCTTCATGTCTGCAAGCAAAATCTTATTTTTTGTACCAATATTTATCTTTCATCTTCCAAAACGTAGGTATAATTAAGCAACCTCTCATGAGCATCCGCTGTGCTATTACAGAAGAAATGAAATATTCCTGTGTAGACCAAATAGATGATGGTAAATGTTAGCATATCTTTGAGATCTGTGAGAATGTTTAAGCAGAAATTACCTTATATTAAAAACAGGTTATAGGCAGTTACAGGCTGCATCCGCAGCTCTTTAGAGGAAAAAATTGAACCACCAAGAATAATTTTTAGTGACTGCTTCATCTGAAGTGCAATCACCTTTTATCTAACTCCTCAGAGCATCATCAGTAACAAGGAGCTGGTGGATGAATTAGATACTCCATCCTTGCTTCCTTCTGTTGCTGGTACTTCTGCACACGATTTCCAAGCATCCTTGTGACCAGATGTAAACTTATCCTCTAGCCTATGACTGAGAAGCATTTGGCATCATTTCATACACATCACTCGATGATCTTAAGGGCCTTTTCCAGCCTAAATGATTCTATATGGAGAAACTCAAACACTGGAGACTCAAGGACTGGTCCGTCATAACACAGGAGACCTGTTGGGATGAGCAGATTGAGCCCCAGACCAATGTCTTAGGCAGCATATTTTTCTATGTGGTTTCTCCTGACGGTGATGCGAGTCCCAGCCCCACAAACCTTGGGTACTTTGGCTCCAACAGAAATGGACAGCATTTTCCTGGGCTTTTTTGCCAGACCGGCTCCCTTGCACACACAAAGCCGGTAAAAGCAGACGTCAGGCAACAGTACTGAAAACTTGAGACTATTATTGAAGGTGAATGAAAAAGAATCCTCCCATTCCACAGGTATCAGAATTAGGAAGCAGCTCACCTCAGTGGGATTTTAACAAAACACCCATTTATCAAAGTAGTCCAAAAAAAAAAAGCATAGCTCTGGGTTTTGAAACCGCCACTGAAAAGGCAGCTGCATCTCCCATTGATTTTAAAACCTATCCTAAGAATTACTTTGTATTTGCTTTGTACCTAAGCCTTGAAAAGTCAACGAGCTCACTTTTTAGAAGGTTTTTTTATGGTATCACCTCCCGGCCTGAATGCATTTTGATCTGCACTGCTTTGCCGTAAAAATATTACTTCAAAACCGCATATTGAGACAACTGTGAGGGATCATTCACTCATTTTTGGCTGGTTTCACCTACAAAAGAGCAGAGATGAGAGAGAAACCTGGGGCCACAGACAGACACTGCTGGAAGTCCCCAGAAATGTCGTAACCACTTTCCTGCTAGAGCACATCAGTTTATTTCCCACAGTAAATGACAAAAATCACCAGTGCAAAGTTCTGCCCCATGTCACAGGTGCTTTTGCTTGCTTTTCTGCAGAGATGCTGCTGACCAATGCAGCCAGTAAATACTGGCAGAGAGGGCTCATATACACCCTGTGCACCTCCACAGCAGAAAATATGGCTTAACACAGGCAGAGATAACAGCTAATGCAGGTGTGAGATAACGCATGCTCACGGTGCAATGCTCGGGGTTTGGATGCCCAAAGCATCCCTGGGTATCATATACACACCAGTGCAACTCCTGATATATAGACCCCCTTAAAGCCAAATGTGAGGAGAGGCGGGTGCAGGTTGGATTTAGGGGCTCTCCAGGGTCCCTCTTGTCAGCCCCTTCTCCCAGGGCTGTTCCCCCTCAGTCCCAGCAGAGAGGGACAGGAGCACCGTGGGGTGTCAGCGCATCACCTGGGTGTTGTGTCCATCTCACCCCTTTCTGCCCCTCACTTTGATGAGGCCACCTGGGGACCCAAACCCTGAGCAGGGGAACAGGTACCACCATGACGCCCAGGTCTCCCTCACAAGCAGGCTCCTGAGGAGCTTTATCACCACGGACCTGAGCATGGCATGAGAAGCCCCAGTGCTTTGCAGACCAGCCACAGCACCGCTCAGCTCCACCCAGCCCTGGGGCAGCATCCAGAGCACTGCTGGCATCCATCCTATCTGCAAGCAGAAGATGGTTTGGCACTGGTGCCCAAAGAAGTTCTCCTGGATGCCCTTCAAGCAAATAAATAACAAAGTCCAGCAGAGGAGACTGGGGAGCCACTTTTTTTTATGAGCCTAATTTGATTAAAGGGCTTTAAAGAAATTGTCTTTGCCAGACAAGAGGCAAGGAAGGCTGGTGCATTGGCAGGACCCTGGTGCTCAGGGTGACATGGCTGCTCGCTCCAGCTCTGCCCCTCAGCCCTTTGCTCAGCAGCAGGCACTGTCCCCACACCTCCCACTGTTGATAAGAATCTGATGTCATGACATGGAGGGTCTCCACAACCTGCCAGGAGGGAAACAACCTCCACAAAGCAAATCATTCCAAGCCGCTGCTGGCACCCACAGACGCCCAGGGCCAGGAGGAAGGTTTCCAAGTGCTGGAGCTGATTTTGATAGGCCCAAGGCATCACTCCACATAGTCAGGAGAGGATGTGTCTGCTGTATCATTCATCACTGTCAGTCATCTTCACTCTAAAATCATTTAAAACTTCAGAAACTGCAACTGGGCATCATTAGCATCAGTCCTATACCCTCCAATGTCTTTCTAGTACCCCATTAATGTTTCATATGCCACGTCTGCAGCTCTGGGAATCTGAGCGCTACCAGTCAGCATCATCCTTCAGAGAGCTTCCTCCCGCCTGGTTCAGTGTTTTCTTGTGTGGGCAGGAAATTTGTTGTGAACATTATTAAAGCCCCTGCAAGGCGGATGCTGAGGATGTGAGGAGAGGCCCCAAGGATAGAGGATTCACCTGAGTGGTGCGGTGTTTAATTCAAACCCCAAAGGTTTCCTCTGCTGCAGGTAAACAGCACAGTACCCACGAGCTGCCCCAGGGAGAGGGAACTGACAGGTTCCAAGCTCAGCAGGATTTTCTTTCCCTGCTGCTCAATGAATTTAGTCATTCAAATCCCAATATATTCTTGATGGGCACTTCTAGGGAGTGCACTGAGTCGCAAGCTACTAAAAATACAGGTTGGAATAACTGCTGCTGACCCCAGAGAGGGGCTGAGTGAGGGGGCAAGGGTGACACTCAAATGGTTTCATTTAAGGTACTGTCACGCACAGCAGTGACTGGTCCTGCTGCACGGAGGTGCAAAGAGCCCATCTCCTATCAGGACATCAGCAAAGATGTTTCTAAGGATTCATATACTTTTCTGCTATGAGCTGGATAAAGACTAATATAGAATCACAGAATGGTATGGGCTGGAATGGACCTTCAAGCTCATCCAGTTCCAACCCCCTGCCATGGGCAGGGACACCTTCCACTAGACCAGGTTGTTCCAAGCCCCATCCAACCTGGCCTTGAACACTGCCAGGGATGGGGCAGCCACAGCTTCTCTGGGCACCCTGTGCCAGCGCCTCAACACCCTCACAGGGAAGAATTTTCCAGGTGTTTCCTAACTCTTGACCAAGGATATCAGCATAATCTAAACACAAGGAGGAATTTACACTAAGCTTACATAAGCACCCAACATGGTGCTGTGGTTGTTACTATTACATCTCAACAGGTGATCGTAAGTGATTTTAATAGGTCACTTGGGTGCCTTAAAATACCAAAGGTTTCCTGCTGGCTTTCCTTTCTAATCCACCCACTGAGGAACCATGAAGGCATCTGAGGAATGGGCTAACCTCTGTGTATCACCACAGCTTTCAGGTTGCCTATTCCAAACATTATCTCAAGCCTTAGTTTTCCCCCATCGCATCTCTAGAAAGGCAGTTTTTTCAGCAGGCACAACACAACCTGATTGTATCAAGCTTTCAGCCATCCACATCCCGAAGGTGTTCTGCCTGCACAAGTTCAGGAGCATCGATCTTTGCAGCCTCTTTCCTTGTTAACTGCAATTGAAAGACTTCGCTAGTGTCGACAATTTTGTTAACGCAGAAATTGGGCTATTTCTGAGTGCAAACAGACATTGCTTTTTTTTTTTCTATTTTTCCCGTTTCTTTGGCCTTTCTACAGTAGGATGTGAAGGGCATCAAAACCTGCAGCACGTCACTCTCCAGTTTCCGCATGGAGGGTTCATCCATTGCTCAGCCACAGCATGCACTTCCCTTGTCACCAGCCTCTGTTCCAACTAACAGACTCACAGAATGGTTTGGGTTGGAATGGACCTTAAAGCTCATCCAGTTCCAACCCCCTGTCACAGGCAGGGACACCTTCCACTAGACCAGGTTGCTCCAAGCCCCATCCAGCCTGGCCTTGAACACTGCCAAGGATGGGGCAGCCACAGCTTCCCTGGGCACCCTGTGCCAGGGCCTCAGCACCCTCATAGTAAAGAACTTCTTCCTAATATCTAGGTGCCTAATAAAAGACTGATATCTAATTGAGATGCTTTCAAAGGTGGCCTCTGCACTGGTCTGTTCACCCACTGGTCCTCTGCAGCAAGAGCCTGAGCAGGGCTGCTGCAGCCCCACACTTCAGCCTTTGGTCTTAGGAACCTACCTGATCTCAAAAGCTTCAGGACTTGTGATTTCAGTACACAAGGAGGTGGGAATTAGAACATGAAATAGGTGCACGGTGACCTTGTCCTGCTCTACTCAGATCAATGCAAGTTGTTGTCACTCGCTCCCATAACAATAAAATCAAGCAGACTGTGGCATATAAAGTGAAAATCCTGTGGTTCTCCATTTGTACCATCACCATTCAAACACATGCTCCTCTTAGATGAGCTCCTCCTCTACTCCTTGTTTCCCTGTGCAATTCCATGGTGCTAAAACCAGAGGAATTTAGGTTGTCCATTTGCACACGTACTTGATACAGCACAAAGCAGAACACTACATTTGGGGGTCCACTTCACTGCAGGAGAGGCAGAGGAGAGCATCCCTTGCTTCAGCAACCCAAGCTAACAAGTACCATCTCAAAGGCAGACAAGGCATGTGACCCCTATAGCCATGGGAAGGTTTCCCAAAACCACCTGCACTGATGGTTATGGAGGTCTCTTTTAGCCCCCTGTCAAATGCACTAATAGTTGCCTGTTCCCTTACAGACCAGATGTGTTACAATCCATTTTCCAGACTAAATTTCCCCGTTTGGATAAAGATCATACTTATGCAGATCTCAATGGGAGATCACTGTCTTTTAGGAGAAGTGGTGGGTAATGAACCACAGATAGAGCCAACAAACTGAACGAGTAGAAACACAAGCACTGAAGACCAGCAAATAATTTGTACAACTTTTAAAATGGATTAGCAGCCATCTCCTGTGCTAACAAACGTGTTTCACTCTGCAGCCAAAGCCTTGAGCAGCACATCTCTATTTACACCATCTCAGCAGACTGAGCCCCAGCTTTCCCTGTTGGCCATCCCAAAGCCACACAGGTTAACAGCTGTGCTAGAGCTCAGCTCTCCTGTGCAGAGGATAAAAACTAGTTTTAGCATTATTTCTCTCTATTTTTGCAGTGCTCATCGCTCTAGGACCTGATCAGCAGCCAAGCATTTGGAAACAGAGTTCATACCTTCATTTCACAGAATGGTTTGGGTTGGAAGGGACCTTTAATGATCTAGTCCAACCACCATTTGGTAACTACTTTCCTTCTTTCTTCTTCTCAATTAGAATAGAATCATAGAATAGTTAGGGTTGGAAAGGACCTTAAGATCATCCAGTTCCAACCCCCCTGCCATGGGCAGGGACACCTTACGCTAAATCATATCACTCAAGGCCTCATCCAGCCTGGTCTTGAACACTGCCAGGGATGGAGCATTCACAACCTCCCTGGGCAACCCATTCCAGTGCCTCACCACCCTAACAGGAAAGAATTTCCTCCTTATATCCAATCTAAACTTCCTCTGTTTAAGTTTTAACCCGTTACCTCTTGTCCTATCACTACAGTCCCTAATGAAGAGTCCCTCCCCAGCATCCCTATGGGCCCCCTTCAGATACTGGAAGGCTGCTATGAGGTCTCCACGCAGCCTTCTCTTCTCCAGGCTGAACAGCCCCAACTTTCTCAGCCTGTCTTCATATGGGAGGTGCTCCAGTCCCCTGATCATCCTCGTGGCCTCCTCTGGACTTGTTCCAACAGTTCCATGTCCTTTATATGTTGAGGACACCAGAACTGCACACAATACTCCAGGTGAGGTCTCACAAGAGCAGAGTAGAGGGGCAGGATCACCTCCTTGGACCTGCTGGTCACGCTCCTTTTGATGCAGCCCAGGATATGGTTGGCTTTCTGGGCTGCAAGCGCACGCTGAAGCCGGCTCATGTTCATTTTCTCATCGACCAGCACCCCCAAGTCCTTCTCTGCAGGGCTGCTCTGAATCTCTTCTCTGCCCAACCTGTAGCTGTGCCTGGGATTGCTCCAACCCAGGTGTAGGACCTTGCACTTGTCATGGTTAAACCTCATGAGGTTGGCATCAGCCCACCTGAAGGGTGAAGAAGGTCTTGTCTAATGGACTGAGCAAGAACAAGGCAAGAGCAAACAACGGTTCCCATTAAAGGTCCTCTAAATCACATCCAGGAGCTAGGAGTAACTCCTCTGTGTTCACAGCAGTTCAACATAGTGGGATGATGACTCTGAAGGCTGAAATCAAGCTACTTCCACACCACCCTCCCAGAGTACCCTGCTTTGTTTGCATATTCTGGATTCAGGTCAAAGCTCCAGAGCCCCCTTATGCAGACATTGTGTTCTCCTCTATCTATAGCCCCCCATCACACCTGAACCAAAAGACCTTCCCCAATCTCTGTTGGGTTGAAGATAGCTCTGCGCCAAGCGGATAGCAGGCTAACTGTGAGGACACCACAACACACTGCCTTCAAGCTTGAATTTAAAGGAATAAAAGCAAGAGACCCTACTATTCCTTAAAGCAGCAGCTGCAGCAGTTGCTTCTGGTTCCCTTAGGTTTACTGGGTGGGTAATCCCTGCTCCATCCCTGTGATGGAGAGTCCCTGGGTGCAGTGCCTGCAACTCCTGGGGTAGGTACAGAGCTCTGGGGCTCGCACCAGACATCCCTCACGTGCCGACTCGTCCTCCTGGAAGGGTCAAAGAGCAAATTTTCTGGCATTATCTGCAAATGTCAGGTTCCTGTGGTTCCTAAGGAATCTGTTGTTCACATAAAACATCTTCAAGCAGCCTGACGCCTTACCTGATTTCCTTTGATAGGGAAACAGGAAAAGATCGATCCTATGAAGTGCATCCCTCAGGATGCATGGGAGGCACCGGGAACTCCTGAATGGTTTTCTTTTCTCTTATGTGCACAGAATAAAGGAGCATCTAGTCACTGATGGAGGCATGGCTGGAATCCCTTAAACTCAGTAAAACTGCACCTTGCAATAGTAATTGGCAAGATGTTCATGAGCCCCCAAAGCTTTCCTGTAAGAGAATTACACTTGTATCTACAGATAAGAAGGGAGAGATTAAACCACTGAGAACTAATAAGAGCACAACAGCATTAGCATGGACCCATAGATGAAATCAACAGCCAGTCTAATCTTGGGGAAAAAAAAAAAAACATTTACTTCATGCAGTTCCTCCGATTCACACCAGATGAGCACATCTCTTACATGACAGATTACACAGAGCTAATCCTGTGTCCCTCTACAGCAGCAAGACAAACAGCACTGCTGTTTCCTCATAACAAGTGTTGTACTATAATATATTGTGCTTGAAATGCAGCCCCTACAGCACAGAAAAAGGGGCTGCTGCAAGATTGCCCTTTTGCAAATTGATTTCCTTCCTGAGGGAAAGAAAAAGAAGAAAAATATATTTAATAGCTAAAATAGGTGAAAATGTGTTTCAGATTACTAGGAATAAGACTCAGGTCTGCTACAACCTGTTTAGCTCTGCTCTAGCTGCTGCTTTGTTGAAGTGTGAGTTGGGTTCACTGTACCAGGGCAGGCAGGTCCAGGCTGGGATCCCATGGAGGCTGCAGAGCACCATCCGTCCAGTGCCTTCAACATCACTCATGTTTTGGGGAGGCCAAACTTCCCCTCAGAAGACTGAGCATCTTAAACAAGTTACCCACCCATGCAAGTGCTTTATAGCACTGGTGGTCCACCACCTGCTTAATTAGGGTAGAAATTGTTTACAATGAGGGTGGTAGAATACTGGCACAGGTGGCCCAGAGAGGTGGTGGATGCCCCATCCCAAGATCAGGCTGGATGTGGTTCTGAGCAACCTGATGTAGGTGAAGATGTCCCTGCTCATTGCCGGGGCTTGGACTAGATGAGCTTTGAAGGTCCCCTCCAACTCTAACTATTCTATGATTCTAAGTGCTGTTCATTTTCGGGAGAAACCTCAGACAGGTATTTTTGTTCTCACTGACTAAAGGTAGTAACCACAACAAAACATGAGTGGCCATAGGACGGCTGAAACAGCATCTTCAAGAGCCCTTGCAGAGAAAGGAGAACCCGTGCTGGGGATCACGCATCCTACAGTGACTTGGACCAAAGGAGGCAACATCACACAGCCAGCACCACTGGAGCTACCCCAGCTACTACTCCCAGCCACTGCAGTCACTTTGCAGGCTTGGCCTTTCGTGCCAGACCAGAGAAGTGCAGAGCTGCTGACAGCCAAGCCCTGCTCTGCAATTTGTTCTGGCTGGTTGGTTTCGCAGTGCTCAGGGTACTGTCACAGCAACCAACCTAAGATTAAATAACTGCACTGGCATCTCTCATGCTTACTGCATGGATGGAGGTGGGACTTGGTGCTTTGGTTCCTTGGTTGGAAGTAATGAGATAGTACTGCAACCCCCATCCCAAACCATCTCTCTCACCCTTGGCTGATGTGTGCAAGGAGACAAGCATCATCCTTCATGGCAAAGCTGCTGGCACCTGTATGAAAATGGAACCTTCAGCAGGTTCACATACAGCTCACAGGTTAAGAAGCTGATTTGGTTTTAAACCCAGGGGGCTGCTTGAGTTTCAGTGTGGACATACATCCATAGAAAGGAGCATCTCACAGAGCTCATGTGCACGTCCCTGTTTTCCCACACCTCCATCACTAGCCTTTTGCACTTTAAAACACATCCTTTAAAACAGCACACAGGCAGAGAGCAAGCAGGCTTTTTTCTTTCCTTTCAATGGCACTGATTGCTCTTAATGCGTGAGTGAATTGTTACACTGCATCCTGTGTCCCTGAATTGAATGATAAATGCCACAGCAGAATGACGATATGAGAGATGACCAATTGCAAGCAGAAAGAGAGCAGGAACTTGAAAAACCTATTACTGCCCAAGGTGAAAAGAGAAGCAATCAGAGGGTATAGGAAGTGAAACTCTGATGCTGTCTTCCCAGGCCACAGCAATAAAAAGATTTTGTACAGCCAGAGCATCTGCACTAAAATCAGCATCAGAATAACCTTACTGTTAATTTTGGTGTTGAACATTGATATGAAGCTTGATTTTCGCTTTTACCTTCCTCGTTAGCACATCAAAGCATAAGGAAACTACTTGCCATTATCCTGTGACCCTGAAATCCAAGGAAGGGACATTTAAGTCAGCAAAAACCTAGAGCAGAAAGGCATGAGAAAGAGTTAACAAAAATATCCAGGGGGAAGATGATTGCTTCTAAAAAGCATTTCCAATGATCACCTCAGATCTTCAGGGCTTGCACTGTGGTGACACACCTTGTCATTCCTTGCAAGACTTGGGACCAAGCTGTGATGACAGCTACATTTTTGATCCTTTGTTGTTGAAACCACAGGCCCTGGGGAGGAGGTACAGCCCAAGGCCAGGTTTGATGGACTCAGCTCTAGCCCCCTACAGAACCAGCCCGGCTGCACCTGCAGAGGAACAGCAGATCCCAGGCAGCTCCTGATGAGGCTGGGGGGATGCAGAGAGGTTTACAAGCCTGGACCGTGGGCTGTCAGGGACATCACAGTGCTGTGGGAACAGCCACACAAGGGGAACCAGCTGGCATGCTGAAAAGACCAACAATCTCTGGTCTAAAGCCCATAGTGGTGGATGTTTTCCTGAAGTTTTATACCAATTCTTTGCACAAGATGCAGGACAGAAGAAAACAAGGTATTATTTCAATATCTACATGAACCCATGTCCTTCAGGGTGCAAACCAGCAACTTCAGGTGAGCTCAGACACTCTTTAGGAGCGCTGCTCAGGTTCCTGCCTCCCCCACTGCATGGTCCAGCAGCTGGTTGGAGATGGGACCAGTGTGACCTGCTACAGCCCTCTCTGCTCCAGCTAAAGGTCTGCTGTGGCAGCCAGGCCTGTGCCAGAGCCCACAGCAACCTGCATAGGAACAGTTTTCTCCTCTTTGGAAAAATAAAGAGCAAATTATGTGTGCTGTGCAAGCACACATGTGGCCCAGAGAGGTGGTGGATTCACCATCCCTGGAGACCTTCAAGGCCAAGGTGGATGATCTAGTTGAAGATGTCCCTGCTCAATGCAGGCAGTTGGACTAGATGATCTTTGAAGGTCCCTTCCAACCTAAACTATTCTATGATTCTATGGCTTTGCAGTATGCAGCAGGACCATGTGGATCAGCAGGGAAAATGTTTTCCCAAACACAGGCTATTTACTCTCCGCTTTTCCCTTGGCACTGCTATTTTCAGCTTTCCAACCATCCCTACAAGGACAAATTACATCCCTACAGAAACTGCCATGACCATCCAGCAGCTTGACCCAGGCGCCAAGGCACCTTTTTCCACAATAGTGAACAAGCAAATACATTTTCTTACCTCCAGAAAAGCACTACACACTCCAGCTGCTGGAGCAAACACAATCTGCCACCTGCTTTATGGTATTGTTTCCTTCAGCTACAGCCACTGCTGCTGGTCCATGGCAGGAGGCCAAGTCCCAGTGGCCACTGAGAATGATCAGAAACTGTCACTTTCTTCTTCAATAGCAGAAGTTGCTCCCTCCCAACTTGACTGACAAAGCAGCGCATGTAGGGATACAGAGAGAAAAGCAAGAAATCTGGAGAGGGGCTACTTACAAGGGCCTGTAGGCACAGGACAAGGGGGAATGGCTTTAACCTGACAGAGGGGAGACTGAAATTAAACATCAGGAAGAAATTTCTTCATTATGAGAGTAGTGAGGCACTGGCACAGGGTGCCCAGAGAAGCTGTGGCTGCCCCATCCCTGGCAGTGTTCAAGGCCAGGTTGGATGGGGCTTGGAGCAACCTGGTCTAGTGGAAGGTGTCCCTGCCCGTGGCAGGGGGTTGGGACTGGATGAGCTTTAAGGTCCCTTCCAACCCAAACCATTCCGTGATTCTATGATATCTACCCCTGTCCCACCTCATGCAAACGACAAAAAGCACTGCTTATAGCTAAAGACACACATACATGAAATGTAGCAATGCCAGGCGCTCCCTTTTGTAGAGAAGCAGTGCAGGCACCTGGCAGGAGTAGGGAAAGGCAAGGCAATAGTCTGGGAAAGGTGGCTGCTAGGACAGGAGAGGAGATGCAACTGCATTGGAGATGCAACTGCAAACAAGGCTTTCTTTCAGCAAACAGGCAGCATCAAGAGTCAAGTTCTACCTGCAAGGGTTGCAGCCATCTCCCAGAGATGGCAGCACCTCTCCCAGTGTTTTTTAAGGCTCCAGGCTCCTCTGGCCACTTGTTTTCCTTGTTCCCAGGTCAGAAAGATGCAAAGCATTCAGTGCATGACCTCATGCTACTTTGGATGCAGAGCAGCCAACTACTCCCCCTTGGTTTTTCAAACAAATCTGTCACACTGCAGATAATAAGGCCAAATGTCACACTGGTTTTTAGCCATAGAAATCTCTCAGCCTACATACTGGTTTTATATATGAAAGCTCATTAAATGCAATGAAAATCAGTTTAAACTATCATCCTAGTCTTGCACCAAAACAGATGAAACTGCTCAGACAGTCCCAGACCTCAGCTGAGCTGCAAAAGCAGCATCCCCTCCAGCAGGGCAATGAGCTCTCACACAGGCTTCCCTAAATCTGGAAAAATTAAGACCATGAACACTTCCAGAGTGGTTATCAAGCCAGAACAGCTACATCCACTGAGAGCTGGTGCCAAGTCATTATGTTCAACAAAGCCCAGGCCAAAAACATAGTTGTGAGCAGGTATCCAGTTCTCTGAGGCTTGAAAGTCTCCTCCAGCCAGTTTCAGTGCATCTGTCAGTAGGCAAGGGGTTGTTTTATGTCATGGTCCTGCCATTTCCGATTCTAAACCCACCCCAGCTCCAGTGGAGCAGAAGCGATCAAAGGAAGATAATTCCTTCACTGTTTGATCATGTCTGCTCTTTTCTTTCACCCCATCTAATACAGTGTTCTTCACAAAGTGCCTTCCAGAGGAACAGTAACAGCACAGACTAAAACCACCACCCCTGCAGTAAGCATTCAGTGCCAAGCCTTCTTAAGTCAATGAATAAAGAGAAACTTGCATCTCCATTCAAGGCTGACAGTAAGTGGCCTCACCACTCCTCAAACAGCAAATTACTTTGTTCTGAAGCTTTGACAACCTTTGCATCCAATTGGTACAGCTCTGTAATATCCAGACAAGTTCTGGAACTGCTCCCATCTCATAAGTACTTTTTTGAGGGAAAAGCTAAATTGGAACTAGCAAAAATAGCCATCCTCCTGCTCACATGAAATCACACTACCTGTAACCCAGTTTGCAAGCAGCACTGACATATGGAGACTAAACTCTGCCTGATCCTTTCTTGCCTATAGCCAGCAGCTGCAGTGAGGGGGGAAAATGTAGTGTAGAAAATAGTTGAGAGGATAAGGTTTAAAATCCTATTAACTTTTACCTTTCTTTCTTGTGAGTGCTGAAAGGCATGAGAAAAACTGAATCCTTTCTGTTGCAAGTGTGTAACACCCTTTTTGAAGCACAGAGGAAAAAGTGCTGCCCAGAGCTGGTCCAGTCAGGGTACCAGTTGCATCACTCCCAAGCAATGCACATGAGTAGTGCTTTCACTCTCAGATGAGCAAATCTGGTTACACAGGAGCAGCCTTATCAGCATCCAACTGCAACACAAAAAACCAAAAGCAGCCTTTCCTCAGCATACTGCAGACATGCTGTACTGATGCACTGCATCCAGAGCGGAAACAGTGGACACAAAGGCTAAAAACCAAAGCCACTGAATGAAACTGGCAACCAGGTTCAAAGCAAAGTCACAGTCCCTCTTGCAGGAGGCAACTCAGTGAGGCATAACTTGGCTACGAGTGTTGTAGACACTGGAAGCTCACACAGTGTCCAGGGGAAACAGAGAAGCTCCTGGAAGAGAAAACCACTGAGAGTTTTATGCCTGTTCCCATGGTTAGGAACAGGAAACCAGGCAAGGGGCATCTCTGATCAAACCACAGATATCTCAGCATGTGTAGGAAGCAACTCTAAGTATCAGCCACTGCAGTCCCTTAGAAGAACTGCCTTTTTCTAGCAACAGTTAAAGCACTTTGATCCAATACAAATTGTGTGTCACTGCAGGATTTGAGGCTCTGATTGATTCTCATTGTCTATTTTATGTGTAATTCTGAAAGCTTGTGTTTGAATCAACTGAATTTGCAAAACCAGCTACATTTTTCATTACTTTATGTAACAGATTTTTCCATTCACACACACTTTTCCAGACACAGCTACTGAATACATGCATCAACTGTGCTGTTTGTAAATGCAAGTCTATTTTTGTCTTTACAAGCAGAATGCATTCTAATTTAAAAGACCAGAAAAGTGTTATGCAGAATCCAAACCCCTCAAACAAGCCTTTTTCTCCTCTCAAGTAGATCTAGTATGTCCAAGTTCTAGTCCAATGACAAACCAATGCTACCCAACAGCAAGTTGGACACTACACCTCTTTTATGACTACAGCTGAACTGTTTAAATGCAGACCACTGCAACACATTAATCTCCGACAGAATCCCTACAGCAGAGCTTTAACAGCAGCACTGCTGTCCCCAGCACACACCCACTGATGCAATCTCTGAACACAGCAAGAGTTTGCACAGCATCTTCAGCTTGATTTTATTCCTATAATCTCATGCAATAAACACCTTTTCCCATTAATCTTTCAACACTGACAGTTTTAAATATAGGTAAGGCATTTGTGAGCTACAATTTAAAATGCTAAATTTCAAGGAGAATATAAACTCATATCTGCATGCTTTCAAACTGTCTCAGTGTGAGAAGCCCATCAGATAAAAATCACAGAATAGTCTGAAGAGACCTTAAAAGACCATCTAGTTCCAACTGCCTGCCATGGGAATGTGTTCTTTCTTCACAGAGAAACCTCTTACACCATAACCGACTCAGAAGCTCCAGTTAAACTAAATTCACCCCAACCTTTGTTATATTACAAATTCACCAAAATATGCAAGAGTTGTCACCACTCAGGCATGAAGAGCAGGTCCATAGTCTATTTGACCAGAGCACTGCCATCCACAGAGCAAACAAAAAAAATCCCTCCTCTCCCCAACTCCATGCAAGTGCACATACAAAAGAACTTACAACAAATCACATTGTTTTTTTTTCTAATGGAGCACTAACACAGCGTTAATAAAACTTTAATTAACGAATTCCATCGTACAATAAAGAACCCTGGTACAGGACACAGATTTTGTGTATGCTCGGTTCCTTTTCCAGGCTGTGTTAGTTATGTGCCACCTCAATGGCTATACTTTCTAGCATACTTTCCTCATAAAGCATTATGCATTTTGTTTGTACACTCAGTAATTCTCTCAGTACTGAAAAAGCGTTTTATTGAAAACTCCTAAAAGGGCACAGTGATCCCAACTAAAGCAGGAATCTGGTACAGGACGTGCTCAGGAGTTTTTACAAAATAATTACAAACCAAGGGGAAAAAAAAAAAAGCCTACACAAATGAGTACAAATATCAAAGTATAAAAGCTACAAGACAAGAAAATGAGAGTTCTTGCAACGCAAAACATGCTTCAAGAGCTGTATCCTGTTCTCACACCTTTCATGATGTAACTTTTGTTCGGGAAATTATTTCATTCACAAAACTGTTGTTCTTTGCCAACACATCATTTCTCAGCTGTTTCAGCTTGATTTTGATGTCTTCTTCTGACATATCTGTCAGGGGCAATGCTTTCACTTCACAAAGAAAATCCTGAATTATCTTTTCACCTTCCTGAAATGGAGGAAAGGGAAGGAAAAGAAAATACGATGTTCAGATTGCAAGCAGGATTTTTCTAAATTCTCTAAAGATACCAAGTTTATTCATCACCAGAAACTTTCTGTAGGCAAAACCCATGGTTATTTTTGCACATCCAATCATGTTCTCAACACCGGGACAACCCAGTTATACTGGTATCAGGAGTTTATTCCCCTTTCAATCCATGAGCAAAAAGCATCAGTTGATCAGTAGAAATACAGTATTTAACAGTGATACCTCCTATGTGCATTCCACATTTAACTCCGGTGTGCAACTGCACTAGGTGAGCATTGCTAGCAGTAATATAGCCATATTCCACAAACTAGTCACTTTTTGGAGGAACTGCAGATCAAAACCAATGTTTCAATATGCAAAATGCAAGAACAAATTGTAACCAAGCAACTGGAGAGTGGCCGTCACCAAGGAGAACAGATGATAATTAAGCTTCATGCATATGCTTTTACACAAACAGGCAAAGTGGAGCTTCTAAACAATCTGAATTGAACAGGAAGAACAAACATTTCAATGAACAGTATTCAGGATCCCTGTATTAGAAACAGCTTGCCCAGAATACAGAATTTTGCCCCATCCTCTGCATTTTGCATTTTAGACCACCAAGATAAAGTTTTATCATTTAAAACTAATGCAGTATACTTTCAGCGCAGAAATCTCCAAAGGACTTGGAAACATAATAGCACACTTCCCCTCTAAATATGATGTTAGCAAAGCCAGAAACATCTAAGGCTATGCCATTCAATTGCCTAGAGAGTTTATGAAATACTATGTATTACTGAAATACCCAAGCAAAAACCCACGATGCTGTATTTGTCAGAAGTGTCTGCCACATTAATTTACACCAATTTATGACCACACAGCCAGATCCACTAATCTAAAAAATACTATACCATGATACCTAGCAATCTAGCAAATGAAGGGTAATAGTGGAGCAACTGAGATACTTGGGACGGGGAACATCCTGGCATTAAAAAGTAGGACAAACCAGAGAGCATTCATCCACATCAGATCCACTTACTGAACCAGGAACAAATGCAGTAGACCTCTAAAACTGAAAATACAAAGTAACAGGTAACAGCCTCTACCTAAAGCAAAGGCTTTTTAAATGCAGAAAGTGCTTTGGGTATGGGCTAACACTTCAAGGCTTCCATATACTGGAGCATTACCAAGACTACCACTGATGGTAGAGATAAATGAGTTACAAGGCTGAAGTTTCAGGCCAACTGCTGGGACACAGAACTAAGATCCTTAACCAGATTTATATGCCTGCAGCAAGGAGGACCTGACTACTGGCACTAAACAACAGAAGTTATAAAGGGCAGCACATGCATTTTCTAGGAGGCTGTAACAGATGTCACTGTAAGGATTCTTAAGCCATCTTAAGATGACAACACAGGCTATTCTGAAAAGGCTTTTTGCAAGCTACTGTTTTCCTTTACACTACCTGCTAATGAAGCTGCTTTTAAGAGAAAGCGAAGGGAGAAGAGAATAAACTATTTTGCTTGGGTTACTCCAGCTAAACAAATTTAAAAAGCATTCCTGATAGCAAACCTCTCTTTCTTTGCAGAATTTCTTGGCTGGTGGTTCTCCTTCAGATTCCCTGGACTTGCCAATGTTTTGAAACTCCTCCAGTTCCAATGCTTTCTCTCTTGCACTTTCTATCACATGTTTTGGGAAAGCTGCCAGCTCTGCTACATGTATTCCAAAACTCTGGTCACAAGCACCTGGATGCAGAGAAAAAAACAACAGTAAAGAATTCACAAGAGACAATATGGCTACACAGACTATGTGACCAAACTTGTAATAGTTCTCTGTTCTGAAGAATTAAATGCATGACATGGTTTGGTTCTCCCAACAGTTTCTGATTCAATTTTGGACTACAGAGTCTAAAGAATACGGTCTTATTTAATTAAGCTCTCTTCGAACAGTAATTGCAGAGCTCCAAAAGTGATTCAAGAAGAAAGGGAAAACTCTTCAGGCAGAAAGAATTCCCCTCTAGTACTTGAATGAAACTGAATAATGCTTTTTATTAAAGTACTTCAGCACAGCCTGTAGAATATAGTATATTAAAAATTATGTGAACTACATTTCTCACATTTTTCTATATTTGAGTATTTTTATATATACATTCACACATGTAAAATGCTGCATTCTCAATCATTCTCATCCTCCTTTGCATCAGTACCTCCTAACTCTTCAGAGCCATCTTTAATTATGTCAAAACCTTTCAACTTTAACTTCACACTTCCTTCAATTAATACACTTTATAATATTTGGTTGAGGAAGAAAAGTTCTCATAACTGCTCAAATTATACCAATTATACATAGCTACATAAAAGTTTTCACTTCAGTTTCAAAAGCCCTCCGATACAATCTGCCAACTCCATTCATCTACATTACCATAATTCCTACTGGCCACCCACAAATATTACCACATCCTTTTAATTCTGGTCTCCAGCAAGGAGGTACAAATAACATATGTAAAATTATTCTTAACTAAGCATCTATTAAATATTGAGTAACTAAAGAATAGGTGAAGGAAAATTTTGCATTTAGACTTTTTCTGTTTCATTAACCTTGCGATCTCTCAGGATTCTTAAAGGAAATCAACATTTTTAAGCAGAAATTGGACTTCATATTGATTTTATATTAAAAGCACACACCACCCCAGACACAAACTCGGGTGCCTGCTCAAAGAATCCTGAGCAGAGGCATAGACAACAGTACTTTCTGTGTCTCCTCTTCCAGTTGTCCTACAACACTCTTGAAGCATGAAGACAGGGATGAAAATATTATAAGAGTTCTTTGTATAACTTGCATGACATTTCAAATGATGTGAAACACTTGTTTCAAAAAGCCAGATGTATCTGAGCTGTCCATACATCCTTGCCTGAACCACATAACCCTTCCAATCCAAAAGGGAAAGGGCACAACACTACATGCAAAGACCTGAGTGAAAGACATCCAATTTGACACGAGGTATTTTAAGATGAAGATTTCATAATGTTGTATCTATCTGTCTCATTTGGCAGAGGTTTAAGTAGGTAGATACAAACTATTGCGCCTCTATGCTCAACAGCACTTCCAAGAAAATAGTTGAAAGACATTGCATGTAGAAAGAAAAGATGTGCATGACTGAAAATAGCAAAACTGACTGAAGAAAAATATTAAACCAGGCTTATAGAGTTTTCACTAGGACCAGAATGGATGAGTTAATACTGGTTGAATATATATATATATAAAAAAGAAGAGGACACGGGGGGTGTTAAAGAATTGTAAGGTTTGGGGCTATAATGGGGCACTATGAGGCTTAGGTTTTGCCCAACCTAAGCACTCAAAATAAGGCACTTAAATGAAGACAGCTTGTTTGAAGATACTGTACTGCACTGAAAACACTCAGTTTCAATGTATGCTTGCTGCAATTTATGACTACACTTATCTTAAGTTCCCAGGCCACACTAAGTCATATTTAAAGCATCGATTTCAGCAAGGCACTCAAGGCTCTGAACCTTCACTTGGTGGAAGGAACTCAGTATGTGCTGGAAAAAATGGGAAAGAGCAACCTGCAAAAGAACCACAGACTCTGCCTATCCGCTGGAACAAGCTGGGTACCAGGGCCACAGAACTTTGGAATGATATTCAGAAGCCTAGGCACTGCCTAGAATAAATACATGAACAAAAGGAGAACGAAGGCCATTTCTAAGAAAGAAAAGTCAAGGACATAAGAATTAAAGGAAACAAGACTGTGGCAGCTGGAGACATTCTAACCAGCTTTAAGTAGACTCTCAGTAAAGCCAGAGGAGAGCAGCGCTTCCAAGTCATGCTTTGACTCCCCCTGTCCAGAGCAGCCTCCTAGCTTTACAGAAAAGTACCCAAAACCTGATTGTAAGACTATAGACATAGGGGAATATACAATTACAAGTGGTTATACAAAGGGCACCAAATGAAATAATTTCATAGATTTTAATGCAGAAGAAATGAGTAAAAAACAGTCAATTAGTAATGTCATGGGAGTAAAACTAGCACAGTACCACTTGAATGAGGCTCAGATCATGATATAATAAAAACTCATTATCTAAAGACACTTAATAGTATGGTGATAGCCTGTGAAGATAATAAAAATTATCTTTAAAAGCATAATAGTAAAATTTAATAACTGGACAGCATATGACATTCATTTCAGAAGAAATGAACTGACAAGTCCCAAATTGGCTAAAGAAATCGGGAAATACTGGAGAGAGTTCCAGGATAACACACACAGAATATGCACTGATCATGAAATGCTGAGCTATTAGGATGAACTCGCCAAGTGAAAAAAAGTATTTGGTATTGTGTCAACATGACAAAACAGCTTTTAAAAGGAGGAGTGAATTTTAGCAATAGTACCTGTAAGATTAAACCTAAAACTAAAAATATACGAAAACATCAGTTTCCATGACTTGAGATACGAGACGAAGTTAACATCTGAGCCTTAATAAGGATGGATTATATTTAGTAATTGTTTTAGTAAAGATAGTAGCCTAATTCCTCAAATACTTATTTGAGACAAAACCACTCCACAAGGTAAGTTGCTGATCAGATCCACTACAGCCAGTGTTCTATAGTAGTTATGTTCTATCACTCTGAGTGGCACCTAACTCATTCATTCCTTGTGGAGCTCAGAAAAGGAAATCAAAAGCTATTCCAAAGTGAAAACACAGTGTAATTGTATTCTGCCCACATTTTAAATAAAAAGCTTAGACTAGAGGTTGGCAACCTCAACAAAATGGCCTTATGGGAACAACAAAATAGAGTTCACAAACAAAGTGGAATGGCATAAATGACCACACGTTGTAAACCACAGTTACACAGCCCTGCTTTATTTAGCACAAATACAGGCTCCCACTGAAGGGAGAAAGAACAAAAGATTGGGGATATAGAGAAGCAGGAAGAAGCACTAACTGCAGCTAACAGAGGGGTTTATGCTTCATAAAAAAATTATCTAATCTATTATCAAAAGGAATAATTGGCTCCACTAGAGGATTTTAAATACATCTGACCTATCTTACACTAACAAAACAGGCTACTTGTTGTTTTACTATTATGCCATTTGCTAAAAATGTGATTTTGCCTATATTCAACTACTGCATAAATTGGGCAACATCCTTCTTTAATGATCAAACCTTATTACAATGAAATAGACATTATTAAAAATAGTCAGCACATAAAAGTTGTACTAATTTCTTTTAAAAGACCAATTTAAGGAACATAAGCCTTTACTTTGTCAGCAGGTTAAAATGGCTGATTTTGGAAAACAGAAAATAACCTTTTGGAGCCCTTCTCTCTGCTCTTTAAGAAACAGAAAGGATCCAACCTCAAAAGAATTAACTTGAGTGGCAGAAATAACCTAGGAGTCTGAAACAATCAACATCACCAGCTGTGTTCACACATGGACATAGCTCCTGCCATACACATTGTCTATGGACAGAGGAGAATATATCTATTGTAAACCCTAAGCCTGAAGTGAAACATGAAAATTCTCTTTTACATTAAGATATCTTCCTCTCTTAGGGTGAAATTAAGTTGCCCTGCTCACCATTTACAGTCTTACCTTCCTTGACACGATAAAGCATTGTCAGCGTGTTGTCACTGGTCAGAGCAGTAACATGTAGGTTATTTACTGTTGGCACTTGGTCAGCAAGAGCTGTCAGCTCATGAAAATGTGTAGCAAACATACAGAAAGCACAGATTTTGCTAGCAATGTATTCTGAAATAGCCCATGCTAAGCCAAAGCCATCATAGGTAGAAGTTCCTCTTCCCAGCTCATCAATGATTATCAGGGAGTTTTCAGATGCTGTCCTAGAAGCACAAGAGCATTTTATAACGTTTGAGAACTGCATGAACTCTGGATATTGGAATACCACAAGTTATGTTGCAGAGACATAGCACAAAAGAGGCTAAAGAGCTTTTGTATTTACATAACAACATATGAATGAAGCACACACTGTCTCACAGGTCTTTCCAAACTCGTTTCTTCGCCCCATTTAGACTTCAGCCTCCTGGTAGCAGCTCTATATGACCACTGAAATAAACAGAAGGCCACTTCAAGAACTTATGAGCCTGCTACAGATTACTTGAGATCCTCCACTAGAGATTCTACATAAAAGGAAATCTTAAATGCATCTGTCTTAGAGCACCTCCCTTCCCCATTAACCCCAACCAACAAAATCATGTAAGCACAGGTCTTACCTGAGGATTGAAGCAGTTTCTAACATTTCAGCC
Source organism: Pezoporus wallicus (assembly GCF_028554395.1). Classification (NCBI taxonomy): domain Eukaryota; kingdom Metazoa; phylum Chordata; class Aves; order Psittaciformes; family Psittacidae; genus Pezoporus; species Pezoporus wallicus. The sequence goes on along the minus strand of NW_026636333.1, from coordinate 1,904,305 downwards.
ATGAAAGTAGACACGCCTTTCAGCTGGCTGTCTCCAGCTCCCACCCGAGCCAGGATACAGTCCACGATGGTTACCTCCGCAGAATCGCACGGTACAAAACACCCAATCTGGGTCATGAGGACAATCACCCCTGTCTGTCGGATGTAGGTTGATTTTCCTCCCATGTTCGGGCCTAAATAAGGAATTTTGCCAATGAATTTAAGCAACATCATCTTTTACAATTCAGCAGTTCCAAGCTCTAAATTAAAACAAAGGACATTTAAACTTATTACTCTCTGCCAGGAAGGAGAAGCAGACTTGTCTAACAGGTGCAACAAGTAGCTCCACTACTAATAATGCTTGCTTGCATGTCTTACTGAATGTTGCTTTTGTCAAAAGAAAAGGTGAATAAAGAACATTAGGGGCCTTCATAAGTTTGGGGACTTTTCAGAAGTATAAGCAACCATTTAACACACATGCCCATACCTAAAACTAATAAGCTTGAAGTTGAAAGTCATCAGTAGTGCTGCTTAAGAGCATGAAAATAATCTGCTTTCACCTCAAACAACAATTACAATTTGTCTGTAAAAATGAAATAGCTTAATTACAGGTCGGGTACAAACTAATGGGCGATTTAAATTACAATCTAAAGTGTTTCTGAATCAGCAAAAGCAAATATTAATCAGCTAATTTTAACTGAAGTACAAATGAAATGAAAAGTATTTTCCAGAAAACTGATCATTAAATCCAACCTCGCACTTCTGCTGACCACAAAAACAAGCGTATTACCATGCATTTATTCAGATTTTTAGTTTTTCTTTTTGATTGTATGAGAAGTGTTCATTAATCATTCTCTAATTTCCAGTCTTTGCTACTCAGAAGGTATGTCAAGGGCATCTGAATGGGAATTAACGTTCAATTAAATCTATAAACACTAAAAAATGTTTTCCTGTGTGGTAAAATTACCTTAATTACCCCAGAGAATAGGGGAAAAAGGGTACAGTCATTAAAACATGTTTTGCATTTAAAATTGACTTAAATATGAAACAAAGAAAACCTTAACAAAGAGGCTGCTTAAAATCTTGCCTACAGAAGGTGTCTACGTGGCTACAGTACAATTAATGCCTAGTGGAATTTTCCAAATCACTTAAGTAGGTTCGTTTGCCAGCTCCTGAGGTTGCCTATCTTGTGGAGTTACATTCACTAAGGCAAAGAATACATATGTTAAGGAAGAACTAGTTTCTTATTTTCTACTGTTCTAGCAGCTTCTCCCTTCTTCCCAAATGACTATGTCTAAATAAGCAATCACTTTCTCCGAACAGTGCACTGTAACAACAATCATAACAACTAATTCCATGATTACTAGTTTGGAAGATGAGAAATATGTCTGTATAGGTATAAACATAAAAGAATATCAGCTAGCAAAGGAAATGTTTCACAAAAACGTTGTGGACAGCTTCTTAATATAACCAAACACAATAGCTTTCACTACCCTCCCTTATTTCCCAAGCTAAATCTTATACCTTATACTTGCTGGCTACTCACCCTTTGTTGATTGTTTTCACAGTTCTTTTGGATAGTTGGTTTGTTTGCTTGTCGTTGGATTGCTTTTTTTAAAGACATCATTATTGGAAATAACATAACAAATGAAAAAGAGAACAGAAACACGTACCAGTAATAATGTGGAACATCTGCTTGCCCTTCTCAAACGTAACATCATTGGGGATGAAGGCCACCTCATCTTGTACTTCAATGCAAGGATGCCTGGCACCTTTCAGCACAATCCTTCCTTGTCCCTTTTCCAGAATGACAGGACGGACATATGGCACCGGTGCTCCATTTGACACATGAGCAAAACTTACAATTGCATCTAGTTGGGCTATCACATCATTCATCATCTGTATTGGTTCTGCATAACCTGGTTTTGATTAGACACACCAATTGAACAGTTAGAATTCCTTTTGTTCCTGCCAACAGATATCTTAAAGCCTATATTGAGCTCGTAAAATTAATTCATTTGCATTAGAAGTCAATTTTGTTCAAGATAGCAGTCTTCTGGGAGAGTCTAAGATGTAACCCTGAAGTTTCCATGCTTTGACTACAAAGGGTACTTCTTCAGACTAAAAAAAGGAAGTGGTGAGGCTAAGCTGATTATTTTGCCTTAACACTAGACAACGAGAAATAGCTTATCTTAGTACAGGGGGGCAAATGCTCACATGAAAAGATGGCTGGAAATCCACCAAGTTTCCTTCCTCAATAATACACTGTATTTTGATGCTCATGCAAGCAAAGACAATAGAGAGACAGCATTGACAATTCACACACAGCAACCCTTCACACTGATGTGAATGATGGTATGGAGAGGTAAGATACAGTGCCCATGAGACCAGACAACTGGTCTAGGTGGCCCAGCAGCCCCAGTATCAGTTCTTAAGTGCTGGTGTTTGTTTTTTTTCAGTGAAAGGGATGATGGACAGGAGTCTATATAGGTAAACCATCTAACAACTGCAAAGGGAATGCATGTGTCAGAAGAGGCAAGCAGTGACCTGCAGAAAAGAGTCCTATTCTGTACAAAGTACATTTACTGTTCTAACACCGCCTCTTGAACCGGCTAGGTATAGGTCATTAAGAGGATCTGGACACTTTAATTCAAGAATTATAGACATAATCCAGTCTTTTCCATTAAATTAGCTTCACCTGGGGAAGAAAAATGATTTTTAAATACACGTACACACTTTTAAGTCTATGACTGCACAACACAGAAGCTTTAAACAGCAGCAAAAGACTTCATTAAACATACTAGGTATTTATAGATGATATAGTGAAGTTAATCCTGTTATATAATACCCAATTAGCTTTTTGCTTTCAACATAAATATACAAGCCTTAGCATGCCACATACAAAAAAACCCACTTAAAAATTAACAGGGTATTAAAAAATAATCTAAGAAGCTACTGATTTTGCAATATACTGGCAAATTCCTTAGCATGACAAGAGGCCAAAGCTTATGAAGACTTCCACTGCAGCTTAATAAACACTCAAATATATTAATACATCATCTTTTAAAAAGGTGGGTTTTTTAATCTTTAATACATCTCCCCTTAGTTTAATATCCATTAGTGCTTTCACTTTCCACTTCTCTCTTGGAAGAGATTTCAAATACCTAGATTTGTTCTGCTAAGATGTGTTCTTCTGGAACTAGTGCCTTTGGGAGAGGCGATATGTAAATCCTGGGAATCCTCCAGACCAAATTCCCCAATGTCTCTTCTCCTTTTGGTGAAGGATTATAAAGAATGTGTCCTGTAAGTAAGCCATCTTAGAGCAAAATATATGGAAATTAAATTAGGAAAACAATAATCTTCTGTTGTACCATATAAGCAATGACTACCTTGATCTTATACTGCATATCAGTGTTAGTTCTTCACCATAGTTCAGGGACTTTGGGTCCCACTCCCTCAGTTCTCTATTGTCTTTCACCTCTTCTGCCCTTCTACTCAGTCTACCATTTGGGTGGCAGTCAGGGTGGTAGGTGGAGGAGGATAGATGTGGCCTTCATGGGTATATTTTTATTCATTTTATGGGATTAGCATTTGCATACACCCTATCATGGCATATTTATAGCAACATCAGGAAATGGGCTGACCATAGAAGACAATGTATTTCAAACTTTCACCAACCGTCTAAAAGCCAAACCTCATTTTTCACACTAATTCTTTGGGGAATGTTACAGTTCTCTATCAAGAGCCTACAGATTAACTGCAAGTCCTCTCAACATTCCAGACACTGATACACATCAACATTGATATATTCACCTGAAGCAATGTTAATGATTTCCTTAACAATTGCATCCTGAGCTTCTTCATACTCTTCTCTGTTCTTTATATATTCATCATTGATGGAGCTCAGTTTGCTGTGAACAAAACCACAATATTTAGAAGCTGTGACATTCTGTCTTCTCTGCTACAATGTCAAGCTTCTGGCTAGCTCATCTATGAGTCAATACCAGTTTTCCTCACCTTTTTAACAGCAAGGTTCAGTACCAGGAACACAAAGCAACTAATCTATGATTCATCCAACACCAGGGTATCAGTAAGTTTAATTCTATGTTGAAGATCACCCACAAGGGCAAACCAGTGATTTGAGCATCTCCAAACACATTCTGAAAAATCTCCTATCGGTTGCTTGTTACAGACATGCTATGTCATAAGGACTTGCTCTTAAGGCTGAATTTCTGGCCATTTTGCAACAAGATGTAGCACGTTATAGAACTGGCAGAGGAAAATTGCTGCTAAGCAACTGTGTAATTAGCCCAGAGTCCTACAACAGGTTTATCAGATCTGAAAGCACTGACTCCTTTCATTTAGTAAAACTCTCAGTGAACTACTGTCACTAAGAACAGGTTCTAGCCTTCAAAATAAGGTAAGCTGAAATCAAGAGACAGTTTTAATTCTCTCGAGTTCTTACCAAGCTCATCTTCAAACACAGTCAGGTAGTGGACCCACACTGTAAGCAGAAGACAGCCTCATGCTTACAGCTGCTTCTGCAGATGGTGCTAGAACTTAACTAAGCACAAAGATGTCAGTTTTATTAATGATCCATGGGCTTCTTCCCTATGGGAAAGTAATAGATGACACTTACAGCAGGAGTTCTAAGTACCACCTTCTCAGTTACAGAAAAACCTAACTTCATCATTATATTTAGATGCATATTTAGAACCATTAAAAAAAAAAGCCGTTTTAAATTTTTTCAGAGAGAATATCCTCTGAATAAATGTTAAATCAAAATGCAATTAAGGTTTACACTTTGTTCATTTAAATAAATTTGTGCTAAATTGCTAAACTGTTGGTGCTAAATACACCAACATATTGCTTGGTGTGAACGCATATGCTTGCCATACTTTTCAAAGCACAGGATTTATTACAATAAGAGTGAGTGATTACCAGACACAGTCACTATTAGTGATAGCACTGGCTTGAAAACAGCCTTGCCTCATAGACAGTGCTCCTCATATATGTCTATCAATCAATATTCTCTCTCTCGATAAACTCACTTCTCTAGTCACTTCACTAAGTCCAGCAGGAACTGTTATACCTTAAGCAACAGCAGCATGGTTTGTCTGAAATACCCTACAATATGGTAATCTCTGCTGTTTTTACCGTTCCATATATAACACATGCAGGAGACTTAGAGTGACAAGGAGGAACTTGTCAGGAACTAAGTCCAATTAGAATGACAGGACTGAATGCACTCACAAATGCACTCTCGGCAAGGTTATGAACAATACCGTGTTAAAGGGAGCTGTAAGCACACTGGAAGAAAGGGCTGCCATTCACAGGGATACATAGAGATTAGAGAAACAACTGGGAAAGTATTTTGCACTAGCAAAAGCGTAGCCAGCAGATCGAAGAAGTGATTCTTCCCCTTTATTCAGCATCATGAGACCACACCTGCAGTGCCATCCCCAGTTTTGTCTTCCCAGTGTCAGAGGGACATCAAACCTGGAGCAAATAGCCACCACAAAATTTGGAGCTAATCTGAGAGAATCCAAAATCAGCCTGGAAAAGAGAGGCACCAGACTCTTCTTGGAGATGCACAGCAGAAGCATGAGATACTAAAATACCAAGCTTCTGCAAGGGAAGTTCTCATTAGAACTGATTAGAAAAGTTTTTACAAAGAGTGGTTCAGCACTGGAACTTGTGCCCCACCAGGCTGTGAAGGATGCTTGGACAATGAGCACCTGGGGAAGGCCTCCAGCTACCTCATCTAACTTTGAGATAGGATCCAATTTCCAAGGTGTTTCTGCTCCAAATGAGGGGCTAGACCAATTAAACTCAAGAGATCACCTTCAACCTAAGTTATTACCTCGATTCTGCATATGCAACTGTCTGCCTTGTTTGCTCTGTGCAATTTCCTACCTTGTTTGCCCCGTGTAAAAACAACAAAGTAGAGAGAGGGACATCTAATGACCAAGGTAGCCCTTGCTCCTTCTAAAATGATCTAGGAGAGCTAAAACTTCAACAGAGAATATAGATCTTTTGTTCAGACAAGGAGCCACTGAAACAGCATCAATGCAATTAGCCTGGAGAATGAAATTTTTAAGCAGCTTATCTAGGGAGCCACAGAAAGGCCAATACATAGGTATACAAGAAATTACAGCGTGATTTGGAACAACAAAAAAAGGTAATTACTAACAAAATTTCTGCATGGCATATTTGGTGATAAACATAAATAGCTGTTTTTCTACTGCAGCTTGTGAAAGTGTCTGTATAAACACTCAGTGAATGCAATTATGCTACTAGCTGCAGCTAAAACAGAGAAATTAGCCCAAGTCAAAGGACCAAAAATAGCTAACAGTTGGCAAAGCAAATAGGGAATGAAGCTTTTAACAGAAACTGTATGATGCCTATTCCCTCGTGCCAGTCTTGCTCAATATACCAATCTGTGAGCTAATTCAAAAGGTGAAAATTCAGCCATTCAAGACTTAGGGAAACCAGTTTACTGGCATTGTTATAAAGGAAAGAACAGTTTTGTTTCTTTCACAACAGGCTTGAAAAACTACAGAGATGATTTCATACCTGTTAGTAAACTTCACACCATTCTTCTGTGTATCAACTATTTCATATTTCGAATTGTTACGGAGAACTTTTTCTTCCTTGCACGTTATTCGAAAGTGATGTCCAAACTGTGAATTTGTCTCCAGTTTGATGCTTTTGCCAGCTTCCAAACCTTTTAGATGAAAACAAAAAGGGAAAACTGTATTACCCAAAAACCCTGAACCCTGTACTATTTCTGCTCACCAATCCCCAGTTTGTGTAAGTTCCAACGTATGTCCTCAAAAGGATGCGAAACAGAACTAGGCCTAACCAAGAGTTAGGCGAGTTCTACAAAATGAATTCTGCCAGCAGCTTGCAACATAAAGGATAATTTCTGAAATATCCTGGAATGCCATTCTTAAGGAAAAAAAAAATAAAAGACCAAATTTTAAACCAAAAATCACTTAGTTTTCAAAAGATTCTACCACGACAAATAAAGTCACCCCACATTAATAATAATACAAACATCCCTTAACTCCTCAGTTCCAGTTCTCATTTCATCACTTGATCTCAAAACATTTCACAGAAGAGGTAAAAATCAAAGGCAGTCTCATACCCTACCTAGTTCTTTTGCTGCACTTTTTAACAAGGACTGCATTTTTTCTTCCAGTTCATTCATCTTCTCTCTTAATTCTGTCAAATTAGGATCAAAAGAAGCCTTGACAAGAAATTCATGATTCTCCACCTAGGGAGAAATAACAAAAAATATTTATGAACATAGGTAGTAACAAACCAAATGACCTCCCTGATCATACATGGTGAAATGAATTTACTTTATCCTTTATTCTATTTACTTTATAAACAGAATTTTGTAACACAACACTGTTTGTAGTTGAATCAGATAGCAATTATCATAAAACAAATATATATCTTACACTTGTCTTCTCAGGTAATATACTTTATAGAAGCTAAATACACCCTTTTAATCGATTCCTTTACTTCGAAATGGAGCTGTCCACATATTCATCCGCATACAAATAACTGAGCAGTAGGCAGGAAAGAAGGGAAGTCAGAGGAAATGAAACTGTTATGCAGGCTGGACTTATGCAGCTAATTAAGGATGGGGTGTTTCAAAGCAAGAAGTATTTGGAAACACAAGTTTATGAAACAGTAATTCCTGTCCAAAACACACTCAAGAGGTTACAGAAGGAACCTACATAACACCACCAAAAATTCCACCCAATTTCAACCCAGTTGAATTGAAAAGCATATACATTTCCTACAAGCTAATCATTTTCAGAGCACAAATGAAGCAAGTTTCATCTTCTTCCTCTCCTTTCCCCAAGCTTCCACTGCCAGGTGTGTGCTCCTGATGACCTTACAGGTCTCGGGTTTAATTCACAGGCACAACTTACAACTGCTCAGTAAAAGAAACTCCATTTTTAATATACAAAGCTTTACAACCAACAAAATATTAGCACTGTTGTCCAACATGGAAACAAAGCATTGGCTTTCATATTAGTAATTTATTTATTCTAATTAAGTTTAAGAAACAAGCAAAACCCCAAAACACACACAACACTTACAGAGCTTCCCCTAAGCGGGAATCATCTGCAAAGCCGTACACAAAGCAACTACAAACACTTCGCAAAACACACTGAAAGGTGGTTTATGTACAATTTCACTTATACTCGCAAGTATAAGTTAGCAAAAGAAGAAGAGGAAAGGGAGGTTCACACAGTTCCGTTACTCCTTCCCAGACAGTAAAAGTAGCTCACTAGAAAGCACTGAGTAAGAGGAACTGTAACTGCAAGAACCACCACATGAATCTTGTTCTACTAAGCACAAGAAGCACTTCAAATCTTAATGTGTCAGAACAAGTGTAAAAGCATTAGACTGAAGACTCCCGGGTTTGGCAGCAGCTTGGAACAAAGACCTGGGAATGCAATCTGGAAATGAAAGCCACAGGGCTTATACATTTCAGAATTTGGAACTGGGGGGACAAGTAAATGATCATATAAAGAAACTACACAGCTTAACTACATAGCTTACTGTATTTTTAAAGGATCGCTACTTTATTCTGAGAATTATCATCTCCCAACAGATAATTTATCTTCCACAGAAGCTGCATCATAGAAAACTGAACCACTGGTGCTTATTTCCTCTGTGCAATTACCAGCACTGCAAGGCATTACAATGTTTTAGTCCCAGTTGTGTTGTGTGCAAACATACTGAAGCAGCAAAGTTCTCCAGCTGCTTAAGCAGAGATGAGGACTCCACAAAATAAAGGATTATGAGATTTTAGAAGACCATCTTGAAACTTGGAAGTGTTAAAGGGGTATGAACAAATTCATTCCCTGCTACAGCCCCTGTTGATAGGCCTGCTTCTCCCATTCCCTTCATAATTCTGCTGAGAGAACAGCAATGAACACTTACGACAGGATACTTTTCTCTAAAGAGAAGAGATTCAGAGCAGCCCTGCAGAGAAGGACTTGGTGGTGTTGGTCAATGAGAAAATGAACATGAGCAGGCAGTGCGCACTCACAGCCCAGAAAGCCAACTCTATCCTAGACTGCATCAAAAGGAGCGTGACCAGCAGGTCGAAGGAGGTGATCCTGCCCCTCTACTCTGCTCTCGTAAGACCTCACCTGGAGTATTGTGTGCAGTTCTGGTGTCCTCAGCATAAAGAGGACATGGAACTGTTGGAACAAGTCCAGAGGAGGCCACGGGGATGCTCAGGGGACTGGAGCACGTCCCATATGAAGACAGGCTGAGAAAGTTGGGGCTGTTCAGCCTGGAGAAGAGAAGGCTGCATGGAGACCTCATAGCAGCCTTCCAGTATCTGAAGGGGGCCTATAGGGATGCTGGGAAAGGACTCTTCATTAGGGACTGCAATGATAGGACAAGGGGTAATGGGTTAAAACTTAAACAGGAGAAGTTTAGATTGGATATAAGGAGGAAATTCTTTCCTGTTAGGGTGGTGAGGCACTGGAATGGGTTCCCCAGGGAAGTCATGAATGCTCCATCCCTGGCAGTGTTCAAGGCCAGGTTGGACAGAACCTTAGGTGACATGGTTTAGTGTGAGGTGATCTTAAGGTCCTTTCCAACCCTAACTATTCTGTGATTCTATGATCCCATGATAGAGAAAAGATTGTTTCTGGTTTGGTAGGGCAGATCCTGATCTGAAACAGGAGCTAGAAAGGCTGGGATGCAAACACCACACATGCCAGCCCTTGTTACAACTGGATTCATGAGACAACCAAGGCTGACAGCCAAGTGAAAGGTAACTTTTTTTGCATCTTCAAGTAATTATGTGAACCCTGAAACAGAAGGGTAGAAATGCCATAACCTCTGGAACAGGAAGGTAACATTCCCAAGGATCCATAACACTCTGGCAGGTCACCCACTCTGACTGTCCGTTCCAGCCTTCACCCATACAGCCACATCAGAAAGGCTAACCAGAACTGAAGCTATGCCTTGCACTTACGACCTTCTGGACCTCCACACTGCAAGCCAGCTTTCACTTTACTTCCAGCAAAGATCCATATGTGGCTAAAGCTTATACATGTGCAAAAGAGCTGCATTACTGTCTCATCCTCTGCTCCATCCAGCAGTCATGGGGAATGGAGTAGTTTTCACGTGCTTGTTGCTAAGTCCATTACAGCTCCAATAGACCTGTGATGACAAATGAACCCAGAGGCTGCTAGTGTGCAAGAAATAAATCCTAAACTCCTGTGAAGTCTCAGGACAGGTGATTAAAATTACTTCAGCTTCCATTCACATTCACAGTCTGAGTTAGGGACTGCAGCAGTTCAAGAACCGTTTCGCAGCAAAGCAGGCACTGCAGCCCAGGGTAAGTGCCTGGTGGCTTTTCCAGGTGAAGACACCAAGTCTTCAGGACATCCAGCAGCCTATATCCCATTACCTCAGCCTGAAAATCCCTCTGACTACACTCAGAGTGAAAGCCAAATGTGATCAAGTGAGTAGAAAATGTAGAGTCACAGAATCAATGAGGTTGGAAAAGACTTTTAAGATCATCAAGTCCAACCATTGCCCCAGCACTGCCAAGGCTACCACTAAACTGTGTCACTGAGGGGCTCGTCTACATGGTTTGTGAACGCTTCCATTGACAGTGATTCCACCACTACCCTGGGCAGCCTGTTCCAGTGCCCAACTGCCCTTTTGGGGATGAAATTTTTCCTAAAACATTTTAAAACTAAATTAAAAGTTCAGCTAAACTGCTAGGAATGTAAACTAACTGGTTTACTAAAAATATTAAAAACTTGTGCTACTAATTAATACCTAAAACCATCAGGCACCCACAACTATATTACCCTCTAACGTTCTTCTCAAGCTGCGCTCCTCCTACAGCAGTATCTCAGATGTAATTATGTAAGTCACTTAAAGCAAACTTTTCCTTTTCTCTTCTGCAGCCTTCAGTGAGAACACAGCCAACAACAATCTGTCAGGACAAGCATTAACAGGAATGTCGTATTTGAGTTCTTTGTGCTTTGTATCTAATCAATCTACCATCAATTATGGTACAGCAAGGCTAGACCTCACCAGAAAAATGGGAGGAAGTTATCAGTGAACCCAACTCATTCCCCTCTCATCTTCCCAAAATAATACCCCTTTGGCATAATCATATTTCAACAATATACAGAAGCACAAAGTATCGCTGAAACATCATAGAAGGCCACCAGATTGGTCAGGCAGGATTTCCCCTTAGTGAAGCCATGCTAGCTGTCACCAAGCACCTTGTTGATTTTCATGTGCCTTAGCATGCCTTCCAGCAGAATCTGCTCCAAGATTTTGCCAGGCACAGAGGTGAGACTGACTGGTCTGTAATTCCCGGGGTCATCCATTTTCCCCTTCTTCAAAATGGGGGTTATATTTCCCTTTTTCCAGTCATTGGGAACTTCACCTGACTGCCATGATTTTACAAATATGATGGCCAGCGGCTTCGCAACTTCATTTGCCAGCTCCTTCAGGACCTGCGGATGGATTTCATCAGCTCCCATGGACTTGTTTACATTCAGGTTCTTAAGATGGCCTAGGGTCTTGATTCTCACAGTCCCTGCATCTGCCTTCCAAAACTTGGGTGGTGTGGTCGGAGCATTTGCCAGTGAAGACCGAGGCAAAAAAGCCATTGAGAATCTCACCCTTCTCCAAACCCAGGGCAGCCAGTTCTCCTGATAGCTTCTGGGGAGGGCCCACGTTGCCCCTAGTCTGTCTTTTATTCGCTACATACCTATAGAATCCCTTCCTGCTATCCTTAACATCCCTAGCCACGTTTATTTCTAACTGTGCCTTAGCTTTCCTAACCTGGTCCCTAGCTTCCCAGACAACATCCCTGCATTCTTCCCAGGTTCACCTGTCCTCACATCCACCTTTCATAAGCTTCTTTCCCCCTCTGAGTTTCCTCAGCAGCTCCTTATCCATCCAAGGAGGTCTCCTGGCCCTCCTGCTGCCCTTCCTTCTGGTTGGGATGCAACACTCCTGAGCTTGTAGCAGGTGATCCTTGAATATCAACCAACAGTCTTGGGCCCCCTGCCCACTAGGGCTGTATCCCATGGAACCTTCCTAAGCAGGTTTCTGAAGAGGCCAAAGTCTGCTGTTTTGAAGTCCAGGGCAGTGAGCTTGCTGCACGCTCTTCTCACTGTCCTGAGGATCTCAAATTCAAGCCTCTCATGATCGCTGCATCCAAGGCTGCGTCACATTTCCAACGAGCCCTTCCCTGTTGGTGAGCACGAGGTCAAGCATGGCACCTCTCCTTGTCGGCTCCTCCATTACTTGCAGAAGGAAGTTGTCTTCTACACAATCGAGGAACCTCCTGGGTTGCTTGTGCCGGGCCGTACCGTCCTTCCAACAGATGTCAGGGTGGTTGAAGTCACCCATGAGAACAAGGGCCTGCGAGCGTGAGGCTGTTCCTGTCTGTCTATGGAGTGCTTCATCGCAGGTTCTCCTTGATCAGGCGGTCTGTAACAGGTCCCCACAGTAATGTCTCCCATAGCTATATTCCCTTTAACCCTGACCCACAAACTGTCTATTGACTGCTCACCTCTCCACAGACACAGTTCCATACTCTCCAGCCTATCCCTAACATAAATAGCAACTCCTACTCCCCGTCTGCCGGGCCTGTCTTTTCTAAAGAGCCTGTAACCTTCCATTCCAACATTCCAGTCATTGTATTTAAATATTTAAATATCTAATGTGGTAAGCAGCAGACCAGCATTACAGCATTAACACCACTTTAATACCCATGTATGTTTACTTACATGAAATAAGACCCAAGTGAGTCACATTTCCAAGGGGTGCTCAAAGGAATGAGGTGACAGCAAATAATTTGCAGACTTTGGAACTATATGGATTTGATCTTAAAGGTCTTTTCCGACCTAGTCAATCCTACAATTCTATGCTGAGCTAGCTAATGTGAAAAAAAAAGTCCTTCTGTAGAGCTGTGCTCAATACTCAAACCAAAATACTATGTACCAAAAGCATTAACGAAGTTGCCCTGACTTGAGGAGGAGTTGGGGTAGATGGTTTCTGAAAGGAACCTTACAATTCTGTGAAAAGACAGGAGAGGAAGTGACAGTTTCTCAACTTCTATTACAGCTAGGTAAATGAATAACCACATCCCACACTTTTTGAACTTAGATGTTTCTTTTTTATATCGGAATGGATTATTGACATAATTTAGTTGCTATAACAACCTGTCTTCCAATCACACTCAGAATGGAGCTGGGTATTTTGTTTGTACTCCCTAAAAACCCAAGAGGAATTTCAAGTCAATGTTAAAAACCTTAACATTCATATGGACAAGGTGTATTTCCTCCAGTAAAACCAGCACTGGCTTATCTATAAGCATCTTCCGGTATCTTGAAGGGGAAAACAAAAAACAAAACCAAATCTGACACACTGGATTCTATGGGCCCTGATTAAAAATAACTCACTTGTTATTTTGTTTAGAAGGACAACAAAACAAGCTGAAGAGAGATTTGAAGAGCTGGACTATAAAGGGTGAAGGCTTAGAACAGCTGTTAGCTTTAAAGAAAACAGAGTCCCAGGGCACACAAACTGCATCAACAGATGGTCTGTAACTAGTACAAAGCTATAAATTTCTTCATTAGCATATATCACAAATTACAGCAACGTGTCAATCAAACAGTCTGTCCTTAAACCATGAAACGCAACTGATGAATGCATGCACAATACAAAGAGGTAAAATGTGGTGCATCTGCCTTTGCAGAAAAATACACACGTTCAAAGTCTTAAAGCCACTGCAGTTTTCAGAAGTTCAACACTTTGCCCTCACTGCCATGCCTGACACACGGTTAGGCAGTTCTATTTCTAGTCAGCCGAAATTGACACAACAACCCTAAAAGTCTCCCACAGTTTCCAAAATGATCGATTTTGGAGTATTTCTAACCAAGCATGTACATTTCAAAACGAGTCTCACCAATTCTGTAACAAATATATAATGGGACAAAATTACGGACAAAACTCACTAAATAACTTGTTTCACCCAGTTAATCAATGGTTCCTCGTTTTGCCTGTGTCCTAAGTGTTCAGCATTAAATAACAAAGCATTTACAGTCATCCCTTCTCCTTTCCACTACAGATTCAAGAAACAAGAATGTTCCTTCCAGTTTTCTTTGGCCAATTTTTCTGCTGAAAAAATGCCAGCTTTCCCTTGCAAGCACAGTCCTATCACCAGTAATATTTCATAAGCAAGTGTAGCTGCAAAGCCAAGATAATTGTAGCAGCTTTCTCTCTAATGAGAAATGTCTTTACACTGGAAAGTGAAGTCTTTATACCTAAGTCAGTCATTTTTCAGAGAGGCAGTCCATTAGTAATGAAGACTTAACCCCACGCAAAATAGAACCAAGTCTAATGAACTTTATAGAAGCAGAGAAATATGTAATAAACATTCTGGTTATATTCCAGATTTGAGACACACCACAGTAACTTTGAAAATATGAAAAGCAGAAAAGTACCAAAATAACTTCACCACTTGTAATACTGATGAGGTTTTTACAAAACAGATTCAGGTCCACAGCATCCATGTACCTGCAGCATTTTTATACTGGATAGATAATTTCAGACAGTGGGTGGATATCCTCTTGATATTCAACTGCTATACTAATAAGTCTTCATATATTCAACAGCTAAGCTACCACTAACTACTTAATATAGATGATCAATTAAATTTAGAGTGTGTAGAGCAGATGGCAAAGTTCAACAAGAAACTTTAATTGCTAAGTAAACCCCCTCCCACACACCAGCCCATACCTTATCCATGTCCAATGTTGTTTCTATCATCTCCAGAAACTTTGAGAAGTCAGAGTAGATATCATTAAGAGGTGTTATAAACACTGCCGACAACAACATCTGGTGAGCTCCTGTTAAGAACAAACACAAAAAAATCATCACTCACAAAACCCCCTAACTTTACCAGAATTCACTTATCCAAGATGAGCAGCACAACTACATAGCTGGTTATTTTTTAAGAGTGGCTATGATTATTTCACTGACACGCACATATCTTTTCCCAGGACTGGCATCATTTATATTCTGATTAAGCTTTTACCTATTCTGTCATCTTTGTTCACATCTGGTGGCATTAATTCCCTTCTACTATGAGTAAAACTAAAGACAAACAATAGTTTGAAAGCAAACCCGATGTCTGAACATTACCCATCTTGCACGTAAGACAGAGAAATGGCTTTAGCAAAAATCATATTCTACACCAAACAATTTTAAAAATACAAAGTGCAAGTTTCATCATCCACACTCACGAGTTTTTCATTTTTCTTACTTCAAAATTACCAAAAATTGGAACCATTTGGTAGGTTAAAATACGGACATAAACAGAAATTGAGGTGTGCGGGTTTTGGTTTTGCTTTCCCTAAAAAAGCCAAACATCTGCTCTAACCAGATCTTTACAGTCACTGATCTTTCCACTAAACAGGAAATCATCAACATTAACGTAGTCTTTTCCAATGTATTTTGTTAGCACAGATACCCTGTAGCACCAAGTATAACCGCAAACTGCATCTTCCCTTTGATGTAGCATGCATTTTCCATAACGCAGCACACACAGATAATGCTGATTTTATCAAGAAAGTCTTCAGGCCTAAAAATAAGCACCTATCCAGCAGCCTGGTGTGAAAACACTGCCGGTAAACAAATGTTTACACCTTTGCAGCCACTTCAAGTTATGATTTAATCACAGAAAAGTTAGCATTACTGACTCCACGACTTCCACAAAACGCCTCAAAAAGTACCCAATACTACAAGCTTCTAGTCACTGGATTAGGTACAGAATTATGGTATTTGCTTCTGATGTTTACAGGCAAGGCTTTGCACATTAACGGAGAAACACAGGACTAATCTCTGGCTATTCCAGAGCCTCCCAATTTCTTATCAGACGAAGGAAAAGGTCCTACTCTTCCCTAAGAAGAATGTCTGTACAAACTCGTAAGTCACACAATGAGGACACGATTACCCAACGGAATCTCTGTTCTCTCTCAGCACTGTAACTCAAGTAAAAAGTAAAAGGTTGCTTTGTTTCTTTGTCCTCCTGTGCCTTTTTGCTTCCTCACTCCCCCAGGCTTTTAAAGTTCTTAACAGGTTAGTGTCTATTAATGGAGGTAAAAATTGTATATTGTTGAGAGATTACTGAACTTGTAAAAACTGGAGTCTTCTGCTGACTAAAAGTCTTCAAACTAAGAGATATCTGCAATAAAGATCTTGCTTTTTATTTCAAATCACTTGCTTGGTCTGCTTTTTTTTTTTAACCCCTCCTATAGCGAGACCCACCTAAACCAACCTAGAAAATAAAAGCAGGCAGTAAAGCAGAGCCTGAAGAACAAAAAAAGGTTTCAAGTCCGTTCTTCAGAGCATGTTTCCAGTACACCAGCTGAGAGAATGCCTGGCAATTAAATAATCTTCAGTAATCTTGAATTAATGAAAAATGCATGTGCTTGAACCTGAAGTAGCAATTACTCCTTCCAATAAAAGAAACTGTAAGTAGGAGAGTTTCATCCCATTTCATTATTGAACGAGTACATCTCCAAACACCATAGGAAGATGTCACATTCAAAAATTAGAAAACATTAATTTATTAAGTAAATAAAATACTTAATTTATTAATAAAATACTAACGTATTAATACATGTCTAGAATATGGTTTAAACTAATACATTGCAAAACAGATTTATATTTTCAATCCAACTTCATGTTCAGTATCCAAGGAAGTAAAATAGTGGAGTCAGTGAATACTGAGGATTTGTAGAAGTTGCGTGTGGATGTTTTTCTTAAAAGCATAATACTTCCCATTAAGAGATTAGGAGCAGTAAGTGAAATCACTGAAAAAATTAAACTCTCACTTGGATTGCACCTGCATTTATAAACTCATACAAAAGATGTATGATAAAAACAACATTTTTGCACCTACTCAACATTATTAGCATGAGGTAACCACTGAGAGAACTACGTACAGTCAAAAGCAGGGATACATACTGATCACAAAACCTATCTGATCCCATGTAGTTTTTAAATTAAACCATAAATTACTTAAGTACAGATAAGTATTTATTTATATGAATTAAAGACTTTTCTAGTACTATAGTTTGAAACATCGTATAAAAATTTAAAATGAAGCACTAAACCTCAAAACTTGAAATGTTTATATAGTTAGTTTGGCATCAAACAGAAGCATGACAACTGACACTATTCTATCAAGGAAAAAACAGACAAATCTCGACAACTGAAGGCACTTAAACTAGGAATTTTGATGCTACAAAAGGTCTTAGGAAAAATAATGAGGAAAGAACAAGGAGCAAAATGAAAATTGGGATAAAATATAGTACAGATTTACTAAAGGCAGGCCATACCTACATAGCACAACATCTGTCTGAGGTAAGTGACTGCCTAAAACACAGGGAAATCTGTAGACCTAATCTGGGTTCTTCTAAGGGATTCAGTATGGTGTCACATGGGATGCTAAGCTGCAAGATTCATGATTAATACAATGATCAGAAGGCAGATAAAGAGGACATCAACGACTTGCAAAAGATGAGCTGGAAGGACACCAGCAACACACTTCCTCCAGGGCTTATACCAGCATTTATCTTTTTAAAATGTCTGAATCAATAATATTAATGCACAAAAGGCTGCTTCTTATAAAATTCACTAATATATACAATGTAGAAGGCATCAGCAGATGAAATTGGGAAAAATAAATCAGGAACACAACTGATCAACCTTGAAAACTGGGCTAACAGAAATTAAGTTTCATTTAACAGTGAGATGACACATTGACAAATAAACAAATTTCCACTATAAGCAGGGGAATAAATCAGCAGGAAATGTCAAAGAATGTGAAACAGCCAAGTTCAATCACAACATGGTTACAACACACCAGTGACAAGGAAAGACCTGTACTGGAACATGGAATACAAGGCATTTCCAAAAGCAGTAAGGGGATATTCAAGCCACTGTATACCATATGGTAAAAAAAAAAACACCTGGAATCCATCTTACAATTTCCACATCTTGCATATTAACAGGCTTAAAACAGTGTCCTTCTGAGGTGGAAAGGAAGATGCTTCAGCAGCTTCTTGAAGATATACATCTTTTAAGTACCTAGATTTTACATCCCAGCAGTCTGAGTAATGAAGAACTGCTCCCTCTTTCCAGCAATAGCAAAATGATTTGATGACTCAGAGTCCTTTCCTGTCTTATACAGGTTTCTGAAGACTAAAAAATAAAAACACCATCTTCACTCACTGCCCCTCTCCTCAGCTTTCCTCATCTGTTAAAACAAGTATTTCAACAAAGCAATGCCTCAATACTGAGGGAAAGGCAATCACTGCTGATCACTTCATGGTGTAGTTGCTCTATTTCCTCACAGCCATTCACTAGAAAAAGCTCTGAAACTGGCAGACATTCGGTTGCAAAAAACCTTTCTGCCTTCCCATCTCTTGATGAGTAAGAATATTTGAGTCCAAAATAGGAAAACGAGCACATCCGGCCTGAATCAGCCACGTACACTCAGAATTACCAGACCAGTGTTGTATTTAAACAAGGGCATACAAGTACAAAGAAAAAATAACACATTTCACGATTTCAAATTATCTTAGCTATACAGCTGATGAACGCCCTACTGAAGCCAACTGACTCACGTGTAAAACAGCAAGAATCTCTTGCAGCCTATTAGTTTTTCCATATGGTCATCTTAGCAGTTTGGCTTACACAGCTTGCTCCTCAAAACTTCTAAAAATGGAATTGTTTTCCTACCCCAGTATTATGACAGAGAAACTTCTGTCAATTCAAATGAGAACTAATAGGAAGAGTAAAGATAAAGTGAGCATTTTGCATTAATGCCTCAGTTTAAGACAGAAATCCAAGAGCTCCATGCCAAGGCAAAAGACAAGCAGAGTCTGTTTAGAAAAGCCAAGGGACAGGACTGAGGCAGCTGAAGCATGGCACAGGTCTTCACAAAAACATAAAATAAAATAAAAATTGTATCTGTCAGTTCTTCCCAGCTTTAGATCTTAACTGCTTTTGGAAATAACACAGCCAGCAATCACAAATTAATTCACCTTCAGATCAATACTTTAGAAAATAAGTCTCATTACTTGAAGTCATAAAACTGTAGTACAGAAAAGCAGATAGATACACACACACACACACATATACGTATATACACACAGGAAATAAATTTCTGTAACCATACCATTTCACAGTATTTCTCTTTAAAGCTTTGGCGTTTGCCTTATGCAGAGAGATTTTCAAACTAAATAATGGGCTTCTACAAAAATATGCTTTCTACCAGGCTAGGATTGCTACTGCTGCACTGAATCAACCCCCTTGTTAGGCTGAGCAATCTTATTCTGCATTTTCTCAATAACACCTAGAGAAAAGGAATAGCAACCTTTGTATTTTCTAGACCTGCTTGTTATAGCCTTGTGTTTCCTAGTAATGAAGATCAGAAGAAACCTTGCCGCATTACTCTTCTCAAATACAGAAGCATGACAAGTCAAAAAACAAACCAAACCCAAACCAGTCATTCAAATTATACCAATAATGTTTAAACTGGGGATTTTTTTTTGTTTAATTACAACCAAAAGTGCATAGTGTTTGCAAAAGGAACAGAACCCTATTGTATGAAGGGTATCTTATTTCTATGATCATAATTCACAAACAATTGGTCAAGAATTCTTAGAGAGAAGTCGAGATCAAGGATTACCAGACCGTCATCCACCAGTTTAAGTACTTCAGCTACACACTAATTAGAATGCTTTTTCATGTAAAGATTTGGCTATGTTTAAGTATCTGATTGACATATCAGAATTCCAACTTGTTTCAAATCCAAATGTCTTTAATGTTTATTCCTGCAACAAAAGTACACAGGAAAAAAAGGAATCTTTGGAAATCTACACACTACTTCATTGCATCGTGAGTGTATTATAAAACGCTGAAAACAGACAGGGGTAGCATTACCTTCGTGTTTTTCTAGTGCTTGTACAACATTAGGCAGTTGATTAATAGCCTGGTACATTCGGTAACAGTCCTGTAAGTTTGCTGCTTGTCTCTGAAACTTCTTTGCCAGCCGGTTAAGATCTGGGAAGCGACGCAAGAGCTCTTCTTGAAGGCGCTGGCGTAGTTCTGGATCCACCACAAAAGCTTCAACCAAATTCAACCTGAATAAGAAGTCAGTAACAATGATTAGCATGGAATGGTCTATAATTCTTTTATGTAGCTATGAAAACATTTATCTGGCAGTTCCTTCTATCCTTTCTCCGTGGCTATATCCTGATAAACTTTCCTGATAAAAACCCAAATGAAGCTAGGACAACACATGAGCTGAAAAAGCAAGGACATTTAGCCTCTATCATGCTTCTGTATTTTTTAACAGCTGAGGTATCTAATGAACAGCATTGGAGTGAAACCATTTCAAGCACAAACATCTCTTCTGTAGTATGCTGAAGACCAGAATCTACTTTGAGATTAATCCTTTCCTTGTACCTAAAAACAGTCATCCAGTAGTCTGTGAAAGAACACATATTAAGCAGGAAAACCCCATACTGTAAGAAAAAAACTCCTCTCTTGGCAGAGCTTAGCTGCCTGTGGTCAAGGCCAACATTGACATTTTGCAGCTGTGCAACCCCGGAATACAGAATCGGAATCCTTGAGGATGGAAGGCACCTCTGGACATGGACTACTCCAACCCCTTTGCTCAAAGTAGGGTCAGCCAGGGCCAGCTGCTGGTATCCAGTCTCATTTTGGATATCTCCAAGGATGGCTCCACTATTGGCCCCTGAGGTACACCATTAGTGACAGGCCCCCAGCTGGACTTGATGCTCCTGATCACAACCCTTTGAGCCTGGCAGCTCAGATGGTTTCAGTCCACCTTCTTGAGGACTGGAAGAAAGCAAATGTCTCTCCTGTCTTCAGAAGCCTTCTCCAACCATCACGGCCTTTCTAAGACAATCAAGATTGACCGCACAATGACTTTGGACAGCTTTCTCAGCACTCGTGGGTGTATTCCTTGGGTCCCACAGACTTGCATGTATCCAATTTGTTTAAATGTTTGATAACCTGATCCTCCTCTAATGAGGTAGTGTCATGTTTGCTCAAGACTTTGCCACTGGTTTCAGGTGCTTGGGATTCCTGAAGGCAAATCTTACCATTAAAGACCACTATGAAGAGCTGTGTAAGAAAGAGGTGTGAGAAGCCTTGTCTGGGGCCTCCTCACCTTCACTCAAGAGCTGCATTCAAATTCAGGCACTTGTTCTCAGGTTCTCATGCGAGCTACGCTGTAGCCATTCCTGTGCCTGGCCATGCACCCCACTGATCCAGACCAAGACCTGTTGGCTTGACTTCCTTGCTCCATCTCAGACAATCACTATAGATTTGCCTGGAGACCCAAACTCATGGCCAAAGTATACCCTGTTTGCTTCATACAGGTATTGGGGGACTGCATCCTTATCAGTAAGGGTACTGCCTCTGCCTACCTTGCTGTAATTGTTGATTCCCAGCTTGCCTTCTTAAGCCTGCCCTAGCTGATGCTCCCTGACATTTTGGGTTTAGGGTTTAAACAGTGAAATAAATATTCTTTAAGTGCTGAAAGCAAACATAAATCTCAGTAAGAAGTGACAGAGCATTAAATCATATTTTCCCTACTAGAATGTAAGTGAACTTCCCTACATTTATTGCTTTTTTGCATCAGTTAACATTGCCATCTTTACTTACTTTGCATTTGCAGTTAAATAAAATCAGATATTGTTCAGTCTGGAATGCCAGGGAAGTCTGTTCCTTGGTCACTCTTTAGGAATATGAAGGAAGAACTCTGTCCCCTTCAGATGTGATATATACTGTGCTGATTTCTGGTTAATCACATCAACATGCTATCTATCAATATCTTAGCTTCAGCGAGGAAGTTAATTTCATTTAGAGACATGCAAGCTCTCACCACGTTATTCTACTGTTACACTTACTGGCAGGAAAAAGCATCAGTTTCAGTAACAAGAACATTTGCATTAACAAACTGCATTGGAAATGACTTCTTTTTTTGTCATTTTGAAAGCAGCAATATCTACATTACACCATGCAGTGTTCTGCAGAGCACGCTAGCCACTGGAAACAGTACAGACATTAACATGGTACACTGCCTCAGCTAATTAGTACAGAAAGTCACTCTAGAAACAAAGATTTTATCTAAGGTAACACAACAGAGATAGATCTCTGGTCAAGCAGCAGTACATTTTGGTATATGAAAAATTCGAAGGAATGTCCTGTTGCAGCAAGTGCTCTACCCACAGCACTCCAGGGAACCTCCTGTACTATTCTGAACAGAATCAATGAAAAAGACAAGAGAAGAATCACAGAACAGTCTGGGTTGGAAGGGACGTTAAAGCACATCTAGCTCCAATCCCTTGACTTGGGCAGGGACACCTTCCACTAGACCAGGTTGCTCAAAGCCCCATCCAACCTGGCCTTGAACACTGCCAGGGATGGAGCAACCCACCTCTGTACTTATCCATTCAACTATTGCATTAACAAGTAAGTTTAAAGATTGGACATTACTGACCCATAATGGTGCTTTATTTCCAAGAAGTTTAGGCAACATGGGGAAACTCTAAAGGATAAAGTTTCAGCATGCATACATACAGAGCTTGTGAGAAGTAGACAAGAACATACTTCAGATACCTACTGCAAGAACACAGAACAAGGTTTGTACAAGAAATCTATGTGAAAGCTTTGTAAAATACAGGCAGATTATGTTTATTCTTTCTATACACACTGCTTTATATTTATTAAAATCCAAACTATCCTTGTTCTATCAAATCAACTAGCCTGTTTGGGTTTTCATTAGAAGCTTGGTCCTCAGTAGTGTCACCTACAAGCCAGCTACTACCCTGATTACCTTAGAATATCTCAAGTGCAGTATCTGAACTCTTGAGCTTACCTTTGCCAACTGTTTTTTTCTTTTGCTTGTGCCTTTTACACAAAAGACTCTTCACTTTCATCCCACGACTTCCTCAGCTTGTTCAACAGCCTCTTGGATAAGAACTTGTCAAAGGCCTTTTGAAAGCTCTAATTTATTCTTATTTTCACCCCCTCCTTTGTCCACAACAATGACAAGTTCAAAGACTTCTCAGATCAGCATGATACACTTTTTCTCTGTCACAACCATGCTAATTAGACTAACATCTCATGACCTCCCTAGTACTGTTCTATCTTCCCACCCCCATCTTTGCCAACCATGAATGTTAGTCTGACAGGTTTGTTTCATGCCACATTTCACGTAATTTGCTCTGTAAGAATACATATAAGGTTGCTGAATAGGAAGGGCTACGTTAAGATAATGCAACTGTAAGCCATGCCGAATGCTCACAAGAAATAATGGAATCAAATGATAAGTTGGTTTTTGTATAATGCCTGACTGAGGAAATAATAAAGAGAAAATACAAAACCAAACAAAAAAATCCAAGCAAGCTTAATCAAACAACAGCTGACAACACTGGATAATTTGTTTCTGCCATACAGCCAAAAGTGAAAGGAAAATGAGGTAAAACTTTCCATTACAGATCTAAGGCAGCACAGGCAAGATAACAGAAACACAACTACTGAAACCACACTAGAATGCACATGAACATTGTTCCAAGAAAGATATGGAAATTTGCAAATTAAACCACAAAAACCAGCAAACAAGACTGCAGCTAATGTAAGTGAAAAGCAACGAAGTCCTTTTAACTTGGAAATGACAACTCCCTTTTTTTTCCTGCTATTCAAAATTATGGCCATCTATCCACTTTGGATTCTGTGCAATAACAAGTAACATTAGGCTTAGCGTGCTCTTAGGGAAGAACCAAAGTAACTACCTATTCTGCTGGATATTCTGGAATCCAACAGAAATAACTTCACCTTTTTCCATGGTTTGTTATTGATAAGAGGCATCTCTCGGATCTACTATTAACAGACAAAAGACTAACACTCCACACCAAAAAAGACATCAAAGACCTGTTTTCGATCTAATAAACAGCACACACTTTCCCAAGTCTCATCACAAAGCTTCTGTTCCACCAAGGTTGACACTTCACTTGACATCAGAAAAAAATGCTTCCTTTGCTACATCTATGCAGCATTTTTGCATCACGATTTTAAGGTTACTGCACTCAATACTGCCACAACACAGAGGTTGTCAGGAAGGTTTAGTTATATTTCTAGACTTTCACAGAGCTAGATGTAGAACTTAATGGCAAAACATGAATCAAGCCTGATTTGTATACAGATTTAATAGAAGGGTGAAAAGAATTCTGTCTGTAGAAATAGTAACTAAACTAACAAATTAAAACAAAACACCAGAGATAGAATGAACAGAATATTTTTAATGCCTGAGCAGGATCAGCCAGCACAAAAACCCCTAACAAATCAGTGAGCTGTACAACTTGAGCTGTAAAACACCCAGGTTTTAATCTCTCCTCCACTAACTTCCTGCAAAACCCCAGGCAGTTCTGCACTTCTCCGTGCATGCAGGAAGGAGAATGCTTCTTCCAAGCACCTCTGCTCAAAAAAGGGACTCTGTGGGTTTTTTTATCATATTACGAAACTTGGTTCCATATATAATGAGCAATAGTTAATAATGAGTATAATATATATTTAACTACAGAGTAGTAACTGAAAATCCCAAATTCTGGTAGATTATTTTCTTAGGAGGGAAACTGTATTACCTAAAAATTCCACACAACATAAGGAAACAATGCTAACACTGAAATTAAATTAAGAATGCACTTACAGGAGAAGCTGACTTCAGAAGATCTTAAAGGTTGGAACTCCCATGGCTATACAACAGCCGAGTCTTCTGAAGATCACGTATTTGTATTCTCTGCCTGCTAAAGGTTTTCTATGACTGCAAAGTAAGACCAATTTTGCTGGCCAACAGTTCAACTTGATTAGAGAGAATTTTCAAAAGCAGCATATGAAGGACTGCTTTAAGGTACACCAAGACTTTTCATCTCGCCACAAAAGTTTCAGAATATACACCATTATATTATTTCATATTTCCTTTATGCAAGGGAAAGTGGAAAACACATCATGTACCATTATTTTAGTTTCCCTTGGGTTTCTTTCAACTTTGAGTCTCTTCTTAATCCAGCATAGCAGAGGTAACCCCCTCCTGGACATGCTTAACCCAGATGTAAAACTGGTAAATCCTTCTTTTCTAATCCCATAGAAATTACCAGAATAATGCAACAGACTGCAGCCTCAGGTACTGCCTTTTCTACAGAAGTGCAAGGCAAAGCCAAGTCACCATCTTACTTGTTCTAACTGTTTCTCTTCTACACAAAGCACTTGGGATTTTAACACCCTGGAGAAAGGCAGCACCAGAGCAAGTTGCTGTAACTGACTAATACCAGCATTTGTGGTTTCCAGCCAGAAATAAGCAAGGCACTGTGCTAAACTCCCTGGTAACCCAATCGTTCCCTAGGCGAACATCTGTCCCACAAAACCCAGCTGAAGTCTAGTTACCACCACCTCGGGTAAACAGTAAGTATCACCTTAAAATTGCAAAGCTCTTTTCATGAGAAAGAACCCCAGTATGCTTTACAGCCTTTGAAGTATTAAACCAGACATCTGAGATGGACACACAGGAGCCTGGACCAGATATCTGAGGCTGATACTAATAATTACTTCACGCAAGCCCACATCTTGGCAGCATAAAGAACACACAAACCATCCCTCCGTCATTTTGCTCAATACAATCAGAGTTGTTACATGCATTTATACAGATAACGTTCAAATTTACCAGATAAGCACAAAGAAATAACAATGCAAAACATCTAGCCAACCCACACATGCTTTTGGAAGTGCTCAATTATGCACAAAAGACTTTGTTATGAAACTGGAGCAATTACTGTAAACAGTTTGAAATAAAAATAACAAAGCCTGTGGATAATGGGGAATGGCTTTAACCTGACAGAGGGCAGATCGAGATGAGACATTAGGAAGAAATTCTTCCCTGTGAGGGTGCTGAGGCCCTGGAACAGGGTGCCCAGAGAAGCTGTGGCTGCCCCATCCCTGGCAGTGTTCAAGGCCAGGTTGGAGCAACCTGGTCTAGTGGAAGGTGTCCCTGCCCATGGCAGGGGTTAGGAACTGGATGAGCTTTAAGGTCGCTTCCAACCCAAACCAGTGTGGGATTTTATGAATAAGGAACCATCAGCTTCAGAGAGATTAATACCATCAAAAGTCATTTTTTTCCACTCATAGAAGCTTAGTACCATTGAACTTCCCAGTCCCCCACTCAACTTATACACTCAGCTAACACAGGACACTGGGCAGACAGAAGTTGCTGATTTCTGGCAGCAAGCCTCCAGCTTGCAGGGGTTTCACCACAGCACCAGTTCTTCCCGTAATCTGAAGACACAAAATCTGAATCCAGGTTTCTGTTTCATCAACAACTCTGAACACTGCTCTTTGGATAAGTTGCATACATCTATACCTGAGCACATCTCACATATGAGAGTTATTCCAGTCAAGGGGTCAAAATCTGTCTGTTATTTAATGAAATTGGTACAATTTGACCATAAAATATCATTAGGGTCAAAATCTTATGTCTGAGCGTCACAAGTTGTCCATCAGAATAAGCTCTCTTTCAGCTCTCCCAAATCCACACGCATGCACAAGGGCCTGTAGTTCAGAAGCAGACAACCCAGGCAACTCCAACAGGCCTGTGCAAGAGGCTTGCACCCAGGCAAGAAAGGCTTCTTCCCACTCTGCCAAAAACAGGAGCCTGCACCTTCATATGTACCTCCCTCCATGATAAACAGCTCAAGTTGTTCTGTTTCCTGCCTGCTCTTGCCCAAACCATGCAACCCGCTCTTATTCCTTCTTAGCATCCTAACAAAGAGTTGGTTGTGTTTCCTCAGTTAAGAAGAAGTTATAAAACTTCTGTAATATGAATTGACCTCACAGCTAAACTACAAGATACAGACTGCCTAAATAATAAAACTTTCAAGACCACAATGAAGGGGTACAGCAGTGTATATACATCCTCAGTTTAGCATTTAAAATGCATTGCTGTTTTATATGGGGGATGTGAAATTACAGGCTTCTAGCAATTAAAAGATACTGTATAATAGAGCAGATTAACAGAATCAGCAAACCAGGAACAAACAGCCCCATGATGATGCATCTTATAGTTTACCTGTAATGTCTGCATTCTTACAAAGGCAATGTTGTCATCCCAGTAAGATTACAGCAATCACCGTACTCCAATAGTCAAGTCAGAAGTGAATTAAAATCAAGGGATCTCCAGGCAAGTATCTGATGCCCTCAGGATGTATTTAGTACTAGAAATTGGCCCTCATTCCACTATTACAGGGCAGGTCTTTGGGTTAAATTTGCTACTATTGCCTTTTAATCTCAAATGAATAACTTTAAGCAACCATAAACATGCTGACTATTTTTTCTGCAGCTCTGTTGAAGTAGTCCCATGTAATACAGAGTCCAAGGTTTGAAGCACAGCTTTAGAGCCTAGGAGAGCCACAGAAATCACACGGCACACACTTCCAGAGTATTAGGTACACAAAGTGTGCTACTAAGCAGCTGGACAAAAATGCTTCACATTAGGCTTCCTGCTGTTTAATCTGAAAGATTAAGCAACGTAAGAGAAAGCCATATCCCAGCATCAGTCCCATGACTTTTCTGATTTTCCTAATTAGACTCCAAACCATCCTACCATGAAAACAGTACTGGATATTTGTAACCTCAGAATGGTCCACTTACAGATAATTTTTTGAATTAAATAAATGCATTCTTCCAAACAGTCAGAGTTTGCTCCTCTACATCAGTTGCATATATATATATATAAAGCATAAAATTAACAGGTATCGGGGAAGCAAGAATCTTTCCCACCCTATATGCATTCCTTCAGGTATCATTTGAGTATTATGTTAAAATCTAAAGACAGTAAATTAAAGCCCCAAGACAGGGGCTAGAAGGGGTACCAGGCACAACACTATTTTCTGTAACAACCAAGCAAAGCTTTGGAAGCAATACGTATTGACTGTGAGGCTGCAAGCTAATGAGCTCAGAATAAAAAGCCAGAACAGAACTATTGGAAAAAGCATCATTAACTCCAATATAATGGGGTTCCCTCCCTCCCCCAGAGATACTTAAATGCAGTCTTATGCATTCTGAAATAGGTCACCAATAATTCATTGGTTTTGCACAAGTGTTTAAATGTTTTCCAACCCCAGCTGATTAGGCAAAGTGAAGAAAACAATCCTTCAGCAGTAAAATAAGATCTTGGGTCTTATCCTTGCCAGTAAGGTACTACTTGATGCAATTAAGATCTCACTCCTGAAGCACACTGCTGCAGCAGCAATATTTTTAGACCTTGAGGGAAGGGAGTGCTTGGCATCATTCAGAAGCACAAGCAAATACAGCAGCCGCACACAAGCAGAGCTCTGCTTTGCCTCCTCTAGCCAGAAAGCATGTCAAAGCAAAGAACTGCAGGGCTCCAAGGTATGCACACAAATTCTCTACAACGAAAAGTAAGAGAAGCAGAAAGGAAACATTATTCTTCATTTGCAAGGCAAGGCTGGCAGCATCTCTGATACTACTGTGACCATCTGCCTCTCACCGTCTCCCGCTGACGGCTTGCTTTGCAGCTGGGACTACTGCATGCTCCCATGGCAGACCAGCTCTGCTCTACAAGGCTTGGGTCCTGAAAACATTAACACATTTTAAAACAAAAACTACTACTCCTGTTTATATTCTAAAGGAATTTCTGTACACCTGCGCATCCCACCTACACCTACATGATCACTCCAGTCACAGTTCAAACCAAAATCAATATACCTTTCCACAGCCTGGATATATTACTTACAGTACCAGTCAGCTATCCAAGTAATAGAGAAGTAAAATAAACTTTCATTTATGCTTCTCACAAATTACGTTTCCCAAATAAGAGTAAAGTTTATTTTTCAATTGTTACTGAGAACTGCCATTCAGACTAGAACTTTATGTAACAGCACTATTTAGATTCAATTCACCAGTCCTCCTCAATCTCGGTTAAGAAATAACAGAGTTATCATCCTAAAGAAATTAAACAGCTCCACAGAAGAAGAGCTTGGATAAAAAGGGAAAATTTCCACCTTGCAGCAACGTGCTGCTTCACAGAATGATAAACACTGTTCCAAACTTTTCAATGCATATGTTTATAGAAGAAAAAAAAACAAAACAAAAAACCACACTGCAGATCCATCACCCAACTTGAATTTTGAACATAAGATGTTTTACACAGCAAATCCTTTCCCATCTCAAGACCCCAGCACAATCTTGCTGGACTGAAGGGCCTCTTACCCTGAAAGAACTGTACAGACAAAAGTGATAAGAGGGTATTTCATAAAACAAGATTCTCTAAGTATCTCCTGCTTTGTCAGAGAAATATTTTCCGTCTTCCCAATGTTACAGAAGACTTCATTTATTAATTTCCATGCATACATTATTTTTCATAACATTTCCACTGTCTTCTCTAGGAGCTGAAAATAATTCAAGCAGCATCTTCATAGTGAATTTGCCAGGAAAACAGCAGGTTTATTGGTAGTGAACAGCTCCATTAAACAGATTCAGACACTTTTCCAACTTGAGGCTAAGCACATATCCAATTTACCAAACTTGTTACAGGAGGATAATCCAACTTACAACACAAATTAATCAGCGTGAACTCTAAAAGAGTCAAGATACCAAGAGAAGGCAAACACTGCCAAGTGAGATTATTAAATCTGAAAAACAGGCTTTTAGTATTGCTTGATCTGCATTTAAGATGATGTTAATCTTCTCATGTTTATGATGATAGCAGGTCACGGACCACTGCAGAGGTGCAGAACGATTCATTTTAGATGACAACTTTCATCACTTCATGTACTAGCTTTCGTGAGGTGAAGAAGCCAAACCAAATTATTCTGTAGCTATGAGATTAAAAAAAAAGGAGCAGAAGGAGCTGAAGGCCAGAGAGGGGAACTGGAATTGCCCCTTTTGACCACTGCCTACTTTTACTGGATTAGATGCTACATATAAATAATCAGATGATTATTTTAGCATGCTAAATTTTCCATCTAGAGATGAACCAAGCAGCTACATGAACCCTAGTGCCAGCGCCAATAACAAGGGAACTGGTAACAATACATGGTCAGGGAAGCATGACTACCCCTTCTGATTTAAAGTGGTTACAGAGAGTGTCAGCAAACTATGAAACAACTCACGACCACAGGCTGCTGCATGATCCGTAAAGAGTCAAAACTAAATGAAAAACCTTCACACAATTCTGACCACTTGAAGACAAAGAAATCCTACACACAGAACACCAAGTGTGAGCAAGTGTCAGGGACATGAAGGGAAAAATACCCTTATTTGAAGGAAGACAAGAACAACCAGTTCCACAATACTTTTTGTGAACATCACCATTCCATCAACACAGTATTTAGGCTTCCGGAAAACCAATGCCCACCTTCAAGTTACTGACAAACCTTCATTTCTGATAGGATAATGAAGAACAGTGAAGACAGCAGAGCAAAAACTCATCAAGCACTATCCAGCCATGGACAAATCTGTAAACTCCATATAGTGAAACTGCCCCACCCAAAACCTTCCAGGATGGAAAGCAACTGATGTTGCTTCTCTGCATAATGCTGGGCACCAGAAAGGTGTGGTGCCAGTCTTCAATTAAATACAGCATTTTGGGATCCAGTGATACAACAGTATTACTGCATGGTCTCCAACGACTAGAGGCAGTCGAGTTTTCCATTATTATTTTTGTGTGGTTTATTCCTTACAAGTTTCCACACATTATTAAAATTAAGAGTTTATTACATGAGCCCATAAACACTAACGATCTTTTAAATTGCTAACCTGTGCATTTCCTTAAACTTCTGCAGACTAAGAGCATACTGAATGAGTTTCTTTGCCATAAAAGAACCCTCAAAACTGTATGTAAACAAAACATTAAAGACTTTACAACCCTTACACATGATAAATGAAATGAAATTACAAGTCGAGACAAAATTATCTTGCCAACAACTTCCACTGCAGTTCCCTAACATGCCACCTTTCTAATGTGTGTGGATATAAATTAAACAAAGCAGAAACACTAGTATGTTCACTGCTCTTTCATGGAGAATGCACCTACCACATGCCTGTATACAATGTTCAAAGTAGCGACCACCAAGAATACAAACGTTTTCATATGGTCATACTCTAACTGGAAACTTCATGAACTTACAGCTGCATTTAAAAAGAAAAAAATCCTGAATAATTAAACACAGATTCTAAGTAAAATTTAACAACTGCAGCAATTGCCATCCACCTCCTTTTGGCAGGCTGAGAGCAAAAGAACAGTATGGCAACTACAGATTCGCATTTCCCTAAATAAACAGCAATTTCATTATTTCTTAAAAAACTGAAAACCAATTTGACATTTGAACTGAATTTTCATTTCCCTTCAGCCTCAAAATTCAGATGCAAAACACTGACTAAAAGCTTAATACTTCTGCTTATTTTGCATAAAGTAAGGACTTGTCAGGATCATAGACTGGTTTGGGTTGGAAGTGACCTTAAAGCTCATCCAGTTCCAAGCCTCTACCATGGGCAAGGACACCTTTCACTAGATCAGGCTGCTCCAAGCCCTGTCCAACCTGGTCTTGAACACTGCCAAGGATGGGGCA
The DNA here is from genome assembly GCF_028554395.1 of Pezoporus wallicus. Taxonomy (NCBI): domain Eukaryota; kingdom Metazoa; phylum Chordata; class Aves; order Psittaciformes; family Psittacidae; genus Pezoporus; species Pezoporus wallicus. Next base: position 1,872,555 of record NW_026636333.1, on the reverse strand, counting down.
GCCACAGCTTCTTTGAGCAACCTGTGCCAGTGCCTCATTACCCTCATAGGGAAGAACTGAAGTGGGCAATCTGGAAGTATCACCTAGAACTACCTGCTCCAGTGCTGCAGCACTGAATGTCACCTATAATTTACTGATTTGAAGCGTTGGTTGCTGATCCTTGACCTAGAAGACAAGTTATTTGGATAATCATGCAAAATACAAACAGCTTTTAGGTACTTCTCTAGCTCCAACATCAACATTGTCTTTCCCACTCCTGAAGGTGTGATGAAAGGAGTTTTTCCTCAGCTCTTATTTACATCCCCTGTTCCCTCTTCAACCAAGAAAACTAAAAGTGAGTCTCTTGCAAAGCAAGAATCTAAGCTTCTTAACAGGTTTCAAACGCCTGGGATTTTGATGGAGTTTGTTTCCTAGTGATGTGGCCTGACATTTACTCGACTAGTAGAGCTTTTGTTCAATGTTTCTAGACAGAACTCACTCTGAACCCTGGTTTTACAAGCAAACCCAAATGAAAACACAGGTGATCTGCTAGTTTTGAAAACAGTAACCATAGGTGAAGGGAGAGAAGAGGGTTAAAGAAGCAACATTGAGAGCTTCAAACTCCAAACATGTTTCTAGGGGACTCACTGATGACAACTTTTCAGAATGACAAAGATGACATTTTTCTAACATTTCTAGAAGCCTACCTGGGAAGCCAACACCATTTCATGTCACTGGGATGACAACTTCTTTCATGCAAAATACATACCGCATCATGATCTCCATGACAATAACAAATCACATCTCTATCTTCCAGCCAGTTCACATTCAACCTGTATTTCAGAAGCTTACTTCACAGGCATTAAGGGCACTCCCAGAATGTTAAACTGCACTTCAGTTAAGCAATTTAGACAAACCTCCAAGTTGGTCGTGTTCTCCCCTCCCTTACTGAGGACACAGGCCACCACCTCCTAATTTAACTGCCTGAAATCAGTCTGTTGCTGTGGAGAAGTACTGACCTGCACTCAGAAAAGCACAGAAAGTCTTCCCAGAGTCACTAACCACAATGACAGAAGCAACAAAGCCTATTTGCAGGGACTGCTGCAGGTTAGGAAAGAACACAAAAGAGCAGTGAAAACCTAATGCAGAACAATTTACATGGGAAGGGAACTCAAGGCCTTTAGTTCCAGCAATTGCTCAAAACAAGGCTAATTTCAGTTGAACACTTAACAAGAACAGAGATCCATCTCCCTGAGCATGCATTCCAGAGCCTCACCATCCTCAGAGCAAAGTTTGTTTATTTTCTTTATATCCAGACGGATATAAAGACCAAAAACCTTTGGTGAAGTTGCTCTTTTTCTCATGCTTTTGCTGTGACCTTGCAAGAAGCACATGGCTTCCCCTCTGATTCCCACCCACTAGGCAGCTGAAACCAATGGTTAGGTCCGCCCCTTAGCCTTCTCCAGGCTACAAACCCAAATCCCTCAAACTCTGCTCACACACCATGTGCTGCAGCCCATGATCCTGGTCATGGCCTTCCACTGAACAGTCTCCCCACCTTAATGGGGAAATGTAGATGTTCACCATAACCTCCCTTCACTTTGCTGTCCCTTCTCTAATCCTGACCCACGAGCTCACGATCGGCCTGATACCCTTTCTGCATGTTTAAGCCATACCTTTGCAGAAACACACCCCTTACACCTTCCCTACTCTGCCTTCATCAAGAGGACACACTACAGCTTGCCAGTTGCATGATGGCATTTCAGGGGAGCTCACAGGCCTGCAATGCACAGAATTCTCATTTCACCTGGCCATTTCTCAATCACGAGGTGCATTTGCAAGCACCTGAGATGCTCTTCCAGTTTTCCAAGCTACCCCATATGCATTACCCCACTCTGTCCCCCCATTTATCTGCTTGAGAAAGCATATGTTAGTTAACTTACTGCTAAGTAAAGCACTGTAAAAGCATTCAAGCCTGCCTACACAAGCTAGCAACAAGTAAGGCTTTTTTCATTTTTAAACAAGCTGCTACTTCAATTGTCATTCAAGACCTATTCATGAGAATGTTCTACAAAGTTGGAATTTTTACCCTCCTAGCCATTTGTTCACCTCAAGCTTCCCAAATCTATTACTTTCTGACTCTGACAGAGATGGAACAGTTTCTACTGTGTCCCCCCCATGCAGCATATATAGGAACGCAGGAGAAAAGCTCAAAACAGGCTTGAATCAGGACAAGTGATGTTCAAATACAGGCTTTAAGCCCTGAGATCTCAGCAACTGCATTTTAATTTCAGAAATACGCTGACTATAAAAGCAAGGAGAAAGAGCTTCATGTACTGCCTTCTGAACATACCACATGGGAGAAAGCATGGCTGAATCTTATATCCTATGACTGATAATTATGTCTTCCTAATCATGGAAAAATCAATCAGACATGGGCAAAATCCCTAGTCTTTCAAGACAGGCAAGTATCAGGAACCCCTGTATTCTTAGCTCTGTTGCAGTAGATAAACATTATTTTACCTGATGTGCACTATGTACATTAATTTGTGTTGTTACTGTTGATGGTCAATATGTACTAGTGATGTAACACTTGTGTTCTATTTATCCATAAATTTAACATATTGCAGGTTACAAACTACAGAAAGAGGCTGATCCATTTAACTCCAAAAGATGACTTGCACCACCTACAGGTCTTAGCAGAGGCTTACAAGAGAAACTTTCTAAATGAACTTTCAGACATCCATTTCTACATTACCGCAATGAACATTAAGTCAAAATACCTCCTGTATAAGCAAAACAGGCTTACTTCAAAACTGTCACCTAACATCAGTCCAATCTGGGTAGTTCAGCCTAGTTTGATAAGCGTTTTGCACTGGCTTGCATTAAATGGGGTCAACATGGCACACTTCAAGCTAAGAAATAATCAGTAACTCCCCTTGACAACAAAGGAAATGTAAAAGGAACAGCAGTCCAGATATTTCCTTCTCAAATGTTCTAAATATGTTCTAAATTATAGTTTATAATTCTTAAAACAGCTACAGTATATTGTAAAGTATAGAGGAAACAACTTGGAGACCCCCTATCTTTCAAATATATTTGAGTCTGTGAATACATCTCATGAGTCCCACCAACAGCTTCTTTTATTATGTTCCTTTGGATTAAAAAAAGAATGCTTTTCAAAGTATGCAAGACTGTTAAGATGCTCCTTATAGCATCTTATAGCAGCTTCCAATACCTACAGGGGACTTACAGGAAGCTGAAGAGAAACTTCTTACAAGCACATGTGGTGACAGGCAGCAGTATAAAAGAGCAAGGAAGAAAAAGACCAATTCTTGGCAAGGTATGGTAAGTGTGATCTACTGCAACCAAAGGAGTTTTTTTCTAGGAACAGGAAGAGGTCACTACTGCTTAGATGTTTGGGTGTTCCATTGATTTATCTTTTTTTATTGGTAAACTAGAAGTGACATCAAAGTATCAGTACATAGACTGAGCATTTGCAGTATAAATAGTAGTTTAGGAAGCGGCTGCTACACTACTTTATTCTACAGTATGAATCATTTGACCCTCTAAACTTATCCTACCCCCTCTTTAAAAGTCATAATTGTAAAATGCATTTTATCTAGCAGTAAGCAGTAAGCCGTAAGCATCTCGGGGAAGAACGTTTTCTGCTCTGTTTAACTACAGTGTCTTACAGGACAGCACACAAAAACCTACAATTACCCTTATTCTTGGCTGCAGGATTTTGAACTTAAAAGGAAAGAGCCTCTTGTAAAAAGTTACAAACTTGTGTAACTCTATCAAACATAATACTCTTACCTTTCTTCAATTCTATTCTTGTCCATAAGTGGTTGCTTGATCCACTGATTAACTAATCTTTGTCCTTGAGGGGTTCTGCATTTGTTTAATAAACCTGCTAGAGACTGTGCAGTATTAGCATTTTCCACAGAACTCTGGAAAGGGAAAAAAAAGAGAGTTAGTGAAGTTTATTAACACCCAACAAATGGTACTTTGATACCTAGGAACAGATCAGTGTTTTTTTTTCTGTACTCAACTCGGCACCCATCAAAAAAGGCAAATGAAATAACACAGCATTGAAGCATTTACACTCTGGTCTGTAGAACATGGCAAGCAAGGAAGAGCTTTGCCTATTCTGAAAATAATCCTGACTGAACAGAAAAGTTAGAAACATACCTGGTCACTGGGCAGTTTGCCCTTTGAACAGGAAAAGTGGAAATATACCTAGGTATTTGCTAGCTTCCCTCTGTAAGGTCAAATTATAGGGGTTTTATCCATCAAAAAAAAAAGCATCAAGAAACAGGGCCTGGTTGAAGGGTTTTGGTTGGAGATGTTTGGGGATGCCAGGGGCAGGGACACAACAGAATGAGGCAAAGGAAAAGAGCACACTTGCCCAACTTCTCTCAAGCTTCCCCAGATCATTTTTGGAGTACTATAAACATCTCTAAACTTACTCCATTCAGTTTATAGTTTACTATCAGTAATTTAGGTTTAATACTAACTGGACTCAAGACAAGACTTTGGGGCATTTTGCTTGGGGTTTTGTTTGGGTTTTGCATAAATAGCTAGAAAGCAAAAACTTTGTTTAACACTGAAAACCAAGCTTGTTTCAACTCATTTTGAAATTAAAATCTCAACCCTCTACCCATAAACACCTGCAAATAAAATAGCAGGCGAGCATTCAACCAGGAGCAAGCCTGGATACTTGGAAACAACTGGCATGTTGAACTAGCATCACTACGACAGGAAATGAATGCAGTGAGATGTACTGACACATTTAATCCCTGGAAAATCTAACAACTAAAGTGGATGCGTCTGTTTTCAGTGTTCTGAGCAGTATTACATTTGAAAGCCTTCTGAATCCAAGAAAGTGTCACAGAGTATGTATTATTCACGAATAACCTAGTTGGAAGAACACTGTTTCATATAATCAACTGCATCTGCTGCACTGTAAGAACTTTACCTACATATCTCACAGAGCAACCCAAATTACAGATTATTTTGCCTTTGCTTTAGTGCCTGCCTAAAATATTCCTCACAAACAGCCTGTCACACAGGCTACAACTCAGCTTCCTGCTACATGGCAAACCCCTTAGTCCAAAGCTCACAGCCCCTAATGAGAATGGCAGTGTATTTTCTACTAAAAACCATGTAACATATGCAAGGACTTGTAAAGTGATGAAGCCAATACGGTGTTGAACTTCCTAGAACACCTCAATAAAGCTTAAGAGATGCAATATTTGCTTCATTCCTTAGACAGTGACAGAGAATCAGGAAATAAAGAAAAAACATATGCATCAGAAGAGCTCTCTCCAGGGTTAACCAGCTCAGATACTGAATATAATCTCTTTTATCCTCCAGAAATCCCTCTAAGGTAAAGAGGGGACTGTATTTGTCATTTCTTCCTATAAATCTGAAACTCAAGTAAATTAGCTCCAAGCAAGGATCACTAAGCAGGATTTACTAACAGAAAACAAAGAGCTGATACACACCACTTCGATCCACATTTTCCTAAAACTATAAAAAGGGGAAAAGCAGAAAAACAGACAAGGAGGGAGTGAGAGGTATGGAGGACACCGGCAACCTTCTTGGATTTGTAGAAAACTTGTGTAAAAGGTAAAATTGACACTGGCCAGTTAGCATGCCACAGTGCTTTCAGAATGTTCTTAAGCACTATCCTGTTCATTGCCCTGCCTGCTGTAGCCAGCCCTCCCTTTCAATCACCAACAGCAGTGCTCCTGCCATGTTTCCTGTTCCCCTAATACTAACTCAGGCTTCTATCCTCATTCCCAAAACCAGCACTACAGTATTAAGCAACTATGCTTTGGAAGCCCCTATCATACCACAAAACTACAGAACTCTGCTTCCCTCCTGCACTCCAGGTCTGCTCCTGCCATTGGGAATGTGAACTTCTCTGACAAAAACCAAGGAAAGAAAGCATTCTCCTCACTGCTTAGCCAGACTCCTCAGCAGCTACAACTATGAGGTACTTCTACAACTCTTCCCATATCTGCATTTCACATAGATGCTTGTTTGTGGCCACTTCCTACCTCCCTGATGATCAACTGTTCTGCATTAAAACATAACAAAACCAAAATATGGTGGAAACAGTGGCTAACTGTTTATAACACCCACTGTACAGGAGTAGCTGCAAACAAAGCTAAATGTTAAAGTTACTAAAAATAAGGACCTGGGAAGTTGTGACAGGGCAGTCTGGCTACTTATCAAGCAGCTAAATAAGTGTATGGCAAATGACCAATTCAAGTGTGCAATTCTTACCTGAAAAAGGTTGAGGGCTTGAACAGCTGCATTATCTAAAATCATATATTGACTAAGATCAAAAGTAGTCAGTTCAAATTGTCCAAAATTAGACTCATCTGCCAGCAACTCTAAAAACTTGATAATGGCCGACAAAGACGAAACAGCAACCTGAAGTTTAACAAACAAAACACACCACGCTCTAGTTAGAAATACTCATGAATCTGAGAGTATTTGATAAATGCCCCTGAAAAAAAAAAAACAACAAAAAACACCACTGGGAAGACTTTGAGCCATGTTGATTCCAGCAGGCCTATGAGAGACTCATCCTGTTTGGCTAGACTTCATCTTCATAGGGATGTTCTGTGGCACCCGCGTCTTTCTAGGTAGGTGCAAGAGACACAAACTAGGCATTTGCATAAGCTGATAAACAAAATGTGACATGCATACTTTGCCAGCTTTCAAAACCTCTTATCAGGATGTTTCTGGCTCAGAAATACAAAGAAGTTATTGCAGATAAATGAGATATCATGGATCATCTCTGAAGAACATGGTTTCAGGCTTAATTTTCAGCCAGAACAAGCATCTGCTTGACTCACTGCATGGCATTACACGTGCTAGTGCCAGCTCAAAAGAGGCAGCAGCATGAGCGACTTGCTCAGCTGCAACACACTTCAAACAATTTTAACCTGTTATGAAATCACACATTGAGAGAATAACTCTGTACCTTACACCTGCAGTGAGCATCAGCAGTGAAGAACATTTTACAACATATTTATCTCAAGCAAATTACCTCTTGCTTGCAGCTAAGAACAAACACGTTCAGTTCACATGCAGGCACTAAATTGTATGCTTGAGCCATAAGATGATATAAAACACAAAAATATAACCATAAACATTGTTTTCAAGTACCATTTTTCCTGTCATGCAAAATAATTAAAATATTGCATTTCAGTCCTTAGGTTAGGTTGATTATGAATAGGAATCACCCCTTGTGCATGATTTATTTGCTCACCAGAGTCTAGTACTCTAAAGAGGTAAGTGAAGGGTTTACTCATTTTTTTTCCAGGACCCCTGGAATCCAGCTTTGACACAGACTCAAGCTGAGTAGAACTGCCAAACACTTAATCAAGAATATAGAGAACAGCTCACAACAGGTACACAAACCACCCTGCTTCTAAAAAACAAGAGCACACTAAACACTGCTCACCTGCTTCTCCATCTCTGGCAAGGCTGCGCTATTCATTTGTTCTTGTTTCTTTGATTTTAACAAGCGATTGAGATCCTGAACAATATCTTTTGTTGTGAAATCAGCCTTCTTCCTGTCTGTGATCAGGATTCCTCCCCTCTGAATGACCTGTTATTCACAAACACACACAGTTATCAATTACTTTCAGTATTCAGGGACAGATGTTCATCACACAGAAGCAAATCCTGAAGAGGTATTTATTTACTGCTAGGTTGCAGAGAATGTCAAGAAAGATTTAGCCTTAGAATAACTTTTGCTGATGAAAACACAAATGGGTCAAGAGACAAAACATTTTGGATGCATAAGTCAAAAACTTGGAGTTAAACTATTGCTCATTTTTCCAGAAATCATGGAGCCTAGCTAATAAGCAAGAATACAGCTTTTTAGATAAAGCTTTGTCTAACTCTAAGCCACAAGGGTTCCCTTACTTGTCGTAGTTTTCCCATCTCTCCTGCAGTCTCTCCTCCTGGTAGCACACACTCCTTCGGACCTAGTTGAACCAGTAAAGCTTCAAGGTTTGAGAACTGATCATTATCTGGAAACTCACAGACACTCAGTTTCCTCAGAGTAGTGTCGACATACCCCACTCCAACTACTCTTTGTCCATCAGCAGTTGACAGTTTGACCCCCACAACCCCGATGGCCATTGACATGTCATTGTTGGCAAAGAGAACTTCCTCAAACTGGGCGAGATTTCCTGGAGAACCCTATTTGGAAATGAAATATACTTTTAAAGACTGCATATACACATATATACTTCCCCCACCACCACCCCTTTGAAAAGGACAACTGATAAAGACTGAACAGTCCATTAATATAAAATATACAGGTGTTCTGGGTTTTTAGCCGTTAAAATTTTACGTATCATCTACACAAAGTGAGCTACTTCAGGTTTTCTTTATTTCCCAGCCTATGGCAAAGACACAGAACAAGCTTTTGCAGCCTTAGAGCAGGGGAAGATACAGGTATATATAACAGAAAGCACGATTTACCATCATACCACCAACATCAGCCCCGGAAAATCCCCAAACTCCAAGCTCAGGGGCTCAGAAAAGAATCATAATTTTTTTTTTTATCTCACCATCATAAGGAAAGGTTGAAAAACGTACCTTGTATGCTAAATACCAGTCATTTTCTTTGACAGATTTACTCCCTGCTTTGTTCTTGTAAACTTCAACTCTGTAATGACGAACCAGAAGCAGGTCTCTCACAAAAGATTCAAAGTTCATTTTACTAAGCACAACACTCTCAAGCTTCTGAGTTCCTACAAAAAAGGGAAATAAAATTATGACACACCTAAATTTGTTCATACAGTTTTTATTTTCCTTAATCAAAATCCCCAAGAACGGCCCTCAGGGAGGACACTACCCTGGTTTCAAAGAAACAAACATGTAAAATCCATGAAACAACACAAACCCACAACATTCAACTGGTTAATATTAAGAATGAAGACAGCACACTCCATATCCAAACAAAAACAATATTCATTTCCAAATTTCACTAAACTACACATACATATATACAAAGAAATCTGTTTCTCTCTGCCTTCCCCTCTCCGAACTTTTGCTTTCTAATTAGTGTTTCACACATTTTAATCTAATGAGCACTGGTGGAAGCCTGCTACAAGTTTTCCTTTTGAATAACATCTTGTATTTCCTGGATAATCCACTTCTGTTAACAGAACAAACCATCACGCTCGGAAGATGACAAGACACAAGTGCCAAGACATTTCACTTTTACCACAAATATATACTGTAAAAATAACACATTCTCAGAAAAGCTTAAGAGTTTACATTCAAATGACTTAGAAAGTGCCTGACAAACTTCCTGCTTCTGTTCCTCTAAGGGTGCAGGCAGATGATACAGCTGAACAAACTCAATCCCATACACCTGCCGAGAGAAGCTCCCCACCTCCCATGCCACCTCTGTGCCAACCTACACACAGAATAATTCCACTACTAAACAAACTGAGGTTTTGGGTGGGTATAGTAAGTTTTCTACCAGATAAGCGAGTGGAATATCAGAGTCGTGTCAGATACATGAGAGATCAATGACATATAAAGTAAGCACAAGGAACCGATAGGGAGTATCACATCCTTATTTCAGTAGCAGGCCTACATCACATTTGAGGCTCTTCCTCTCTTTACATTAAAGATGTTAAATAGTGAATTTCCACACCCACAAGAACTTAGGGGCTTATTTTAAATAGGCTTTTTATTACTTTATTGTCTTTCCTCAAATCTCTAGCAAGGCAAAAAAAAAAAGTAGGTAGAAAACCAATTCCACATAATGAGCTTCTTGTTCCCAGTGCAGAACTGTCCAACAAAACACAACTTCCCTTTTTCTCAGCTGAAACTATGTACTACACTAGCAGGGGGTAGCTGTAGCTTATGTGTGCTTTGGAATCATCCTGAAAGTAAAAAATGTAGTTTTATGCCAACTTTTGGTTGGATCTGCTAGGTAAGTTTTTAAAGGTCTTAAAACTGGAGCTAACAGTCACAGGCTTACATCTGTGAAATGATCACTTCTAAATGGAATACAAAAATCATCCTGATGCCTGTGTTTCTAGTCTGGAAGACGTACACTTGAAACTATCAAGCTCTACAACCTCTCCATGAACTGGGGGGGTTTTGTGGGTTTGGAGACGAACTGGGTTTTTGGGTTTGTTTTTTTTTTTTAACAGATTAGCTCATCACTTGCAATAGAAAGTGAGAAGCATAAAATATGATTCTCTTTTTGATGCCATCACACAAACACATTAAAAAAACCCATTCACAAACAGATTTATTTTGTGAAGTATGAGCCAACAACTTTCCAGCATTATGTTCCTCGAGATTTAGGATAACACTGAAGTTTGCCTCTTCTGACACGATAATTAATCTTGATGCTCTTACATTTAACATCTGCAAACTCCCCTGTTTTATACCAAGAGATAAATAAAGAGCAGCAGGGGGTGAAAGGAAGAGAAAAACTTACGCAATACGTAATTAAATGTTATTTACTTCTGCAGGCCATCACTAATCAAGCGTGATGTTTATCTGCCACCTGCACTACAGAACTGTATGAGCCCTGTTCTCAGTCACCACAGAAAATACCCTGCAATCATTTTCACAAATGGAAATCTACGGAGGCACTGGAAAATGTTATTAACTGCTGTTAGCCTATGCAACAGGTTATGTTCAAGCAACTATCCACATCTGACAGTCCTGTAGTAGGAGCTTACGTGACGAGAAGCCTATACTCGGAATCGTGCTGTAGATACCTTCCCACGGCCGTACTCCTACATCTGTCACACACATCCTACTCAGAATGGATACTAATTATCATTCCAAAGCCGCGGGAGGCTGAAGAAGAAAGATTTGCATTCAGCCAAGCTTCTTTCCAAGCCGAAATGAATCAGACATTAAAACCCAGAGACCTGTTGACACCTCCCTTCCCACACGCACCAACACAGACAACAGCAACGGGTACCGGGGGTGAGGCAGGCTCCAACAGTCACGCAGCGACCCAGAGCGGGAAGAGAACCGCAGCACTTCATGCTCTCTTGCCCTGACAACGTCCCTATCATCTGAAGAACGGCGTGGCGAAGGAGTTAGGCCCGAGGTAACCGCGGAATACAACGGCCGAAAACACGCAGCTCCCGAGCGACATCTCGCAAGCCTTGCCCTTGAGAACCCGACACCGCTGCACCGACTCCGGGGGGAAGTGCTGCCCCCACCGTTTTCCGGCGCTGCCCGCCGCCTCTCAGGCCCCCGTACCTGCCGCACTCACCCGATGTCCCCGCCAGCTGGCGGATGACTGCGCGGGTGCGGAAGAGCTCGCGGGCGGCCAGCCGCGCGTCCGCGCCGTGCACCGTGTAGTAGTCGGCGCGCTCGAAGAAGCGCACGGTGGTGTCGGGCTTCTCGGGCAGCGACAGCACGGCGCGCACGAAGCCCGCCTCGGCCCCCGCGCCCTCCGGCCACACCGCGTCCCGCGGCGGCTCCATCGCTGCCGCCGCCATGCTGCCACCTCCCGCCATCGCCCGCCGCGCAACGCGCGCGCCGGCGGCACCACCCAATCGCCGCCGGACCTGCGCAGCGCGTCACGCTCGCCCCGCCCCTATACCGAGCGGCCTGCGTCGCGGGAGCGCGGAGGACTGGGCCTTCTTTCGCGCCTTACGTTGCCATGGCAACGCCGGATCTGTGAGGGCGCCCCCAGCAGGCCCGGCGGGCTCCCGTGAGGCAGGAGAGGCCCCGTGGTTCCTTCAGCTTCGCGCCGAGGCCCCTGCTGTGGAAGGAGAGGGACGGGAGCGTGTGCGGGCTGTGTGTGTGTGTGAGCAAAAGGCTTCCCAGAGAGGGAGCGGGCCCCGGCAGCAGTGCTGAGGTGGTCGCTCCCCTTCTCTATGAAGTGGACTCCTCCGGAGCAGGAGCGCGGAGGCCCTCAGAGCTCAGCGTGTCTAGGAGCTGCAGGAGGCAAGTGCTGTAAGGCAGCCTGAGTGCAGGGCTGTTGCCGTGATCACGCTGCCGGGAGGCAGGAGGCTGTGGTGTAATGGGCCCTCCTCTGCTTCCCGAGGGAATGGTGTCCAGAGATCCCGTGTGCTCCCTCAGGCAAAGAGAAAGCAGCTCTCACGGTCACTCCTCCCGGGCAGTGCAAGGCACAAGAGGGCAAACGGCCCATATAAACAAGATCTGGCTCTAGTGTACACAGCGGGTCATCCTCCTCAGGTACAGAAAGGGCACTGACTGCCCCGCGGTGCTCAGAGGTACGTGATCTCTGGCTACATGGGGGTCCCTGTGCCCAGAGTGCTTCGTTTTCTTGATATTTCGTGATCTTTTCCTTCCCCTGTCCCAAGTATTGTTTTTCCTCCTGCTAAAGACATAAAGGAATAAAAACTATAGCTGACAATCTTTCATTTAGTGATTATTGTTTAAGAATAATGGGAAATCCCAGGTTTCATCAGCTGAATCAAATCTTTTTGGAAACGTCCCTTGCCTCACACTGCTTTTCTTTTTTCCAGTCAGCTCTAAATTATGATTCTTGTACCTCAATTCAGCTGCCTGCACCCTATCACCTACAGACAAAACTAGTCTTAAATTCTACATAAACATTTCTTACATAAGCGCTTATCCCTTCTGATTTGTGTAAATTTCTGCTTCAGAACATCCCCTTGTGTGCATCCCATTGCTTTCTCTCCCCTTTTTATATTACCTGAGCTTCTCCAACCTCATCTCCCACGCTTCTTCCAGCCCTCTGGTCCCAGCTATGGCACACTTTGGGGACCGCTTTTGCGACATTTCTCACCTAACTTCTCTCTTCTTTCCACTGAGTGAATCAATGTGCTCATCTTTGACATTTCCTGGTGTCAATAGGTGCTTTCCTAAAGGCCCTCAGAGGCCCACATAAGGAGTACTTCAGGTTTTCACACTGTTCTTTTACCACTGGAGCCACCCTGATACCTCCATCTGAAGGTCTTACCATGTGCTGGCAGTCCCTCCGCAGGGTACACTTTGTTGTCCCCACCTCTGCCCTGCTGCTGCCCAATGTCACCCTGGCCTGCCTGTCCACACCTCAGCTGCTGTTAGCCTTCCCCACCCAAATCCCAGTTCTGTACCCCTGAGGTAACACAGCTTTTCCAGAAAAGGCCTTCAAAGCCCTTTTGCAAATGCACTCGGTGAAGGAACACTGGCAGAGAAAATGAAGTCCAATCTGCCTTCATTTGGCTTGGGAAGGAAGAAGCAAAGCATAACATTACTACAAACATTGAGAGGTCTGTAGTTGCCCAAAAATCTTCCTCTTATAACAGTTGTAAAAATGACATTCCTCTGGCAGGGCAGTTGGATTTACTTTCAGTATGAGTGAGTGTACTTTTCCTAACCTTATTTTCAGAAGTAGCTGAACTATCTGGTCCAATACCTCCCTCCACCAGAAGTGTTTGCTTGCAGCAGTATTCACCTAGGAAAAGTCAGCCTAAGTAATTGTCATTTAGCAAATGCAGAGCAATCATACTGTTAGGCAATCTTGCCAAGAGGTGATAATACCAGGTCAGCCCAAAATATACACTATGAACAGCTGGGAGTGCTTGTCTTTATACATACTGATGACTACAGATTAGGCAGAAGATAGGAAAAAAAGAACTGGAGAGGAAGTGGGCTCTAGAGACCTCGTTACCACCTTCTAATGAGACAAAATAATGTCTGCTAAACTGCAGTTGCTGCATCTTGCAGTGCTTTCTTCTGTCTCCTCTGGGCTGGTTACACCTCTTTGCTCATCAGTTAGCTCAAGGCAGCTGTACTGAGCTGCAGGTTCCCATTCACAGAAAGCCACCACCCAAACCGGCTGCTAATGCTCTTAAGAGTGGCAACCATTAAAAACGTTTATGGTGTGACAGCTCTTGCACAAAACATCAGGGATTGATCACCTTTCCTCTGAGCTTCTGCTGTTTTCTTTGCCTCATCTGTTTTTCCAGGACAGCTCGGTGCACTGGCTGACCCACAGAGGTTTAACTCTGAATGGGGACCATCTCCCTGTTGCCAGGCTTGGTTGCTTTATTGCACTGTTGCTAGCAGAGTGCTCCTTGCTTTCTCCCTTGTTTACCAGGAGCAGGAGAATAAGAAGATGGTTGTAATTGTTAGACACATGGCAGATGGAAAATGGATGCTAATCTAGACCTTAATTTTCTTGCCTTCTTATGCATAACTAGCATATGGACAAAAGTTGCAATGGCTTTTCAGGTAGGAAAATGGTTGTACTTTAAGAACTCTACATTAAAAAAAAAGGGAGAAAGAAATCTTTTTTCACCAAAGGTTAATTAGTGTACACATGTGATCAGTGGCAGCTCTAATGCTGATTAGTTGGTGGGGATGTCAGCAGACTTATGTGTATGTATGTGTGCACACATATAGTGCAGCAGAGACTTAATATTAACAAGCTAAGAATATTTAGTTAACTTAAGTTTGAAAACATAAAATGTGGCTATTGCCATGCAAAGAACCTTTTAACTTTCTGGTATGCACTTTATTCACTCTGACCAATTTGGCACAGCCATGCAGGCACCTGAATGTGTAAGAATTCTGTGGAACATTTCACGGTTAGTAGAGCAAAACCCGCTTCTTACACGTATGACATTTTTATAGGCTGTGTTGATTCTAACATTACACACCACCTCCTTTTATTTATCACCCTGTCCTTTGCATACATCTGCCAGACATATCACTGCTAAGACAAGGACAAAGATTTTAGCAAAGTTCATAAAGCCCTGTGAGGGTGAGATCTATCCCCAACGCACAAGGCACTGCTACAGCTTGCCTGACTGCATTGTCCCCAGCGATGGGCCTTTGTAGTGCCAGGCTGCAGCCTCTCTTGGAAGCTGCTAGAACTCGGTACTAGCAGTTGTGAAGTTGGAGCAGCAGAGCTGCTAGCATTTTTGGTTTGCTACAATATTTTTCAGGCTATGTCAAGCAGTCTGCAGTGTGTAATCCAAAGCCAGTGTATATTATAGCAATCAAAGTCCAGTAGGTGAGGATATAAATAAACATGGTTCACAAACAAGGTTATTTCTCTTACTGAACTCACTATGATTGTGCAGGAAGGTTATGAGCATGCTGTTGTCAACAGACTGTACATACACAATGTATGACCTTTCATTTTGTAGTTGTGGAAACTACACGTAGGGATTGCTTAGGTCTCTGGAAGAAAGCTGTATAGACTTTACTGGTCATGCTTTTTCAAATATGTTATTTGCATATCTTCTAAAAAGTCTCTCATCTTCTTTGCATAAAGATTTATTTAATTTTGATCAGTGGTAATAATAACTAATATATATATGCTAGTGTAATAATCCATAAGTAATAGATTTGCACATGGCTATACAAACACTGTTTTTCCATGTTGGACATAGGCATTAAGATAAATATCCATCCTCTCTAACATAAGCTCTCATTTATTCAGTCTCAAAATATTTAATAATCTTCAGTCTGCCCATCATATCCTTTATCACACTGACCCTCATTAAAAGAGAAGGAGCATGGTATTGTAACTTTGTGTAGAATTTTAGATTGAAAACCCATGCTCCTTTACAAAAGGAGGTTAATGAATTAGGCAAACAGAAGCATCAAAGTGGTTACCTTGTCAAAAAATGATGCAGTGACTAGTACTTGAGTTCTATGGGTTTGTTTCTTTTACAGAAAAGTTGCTTTTTAACTTTGCTGAATGCTTTCAAATTATTAAAATAGAGAAGAGTATCTTGCTATTTAATACCATATTTTTCAATAGCAATCATTTTTGTCAGCAGTTCAAAACTGCTCTATGAGGAGAAACATCACATGCACAGCTGGAGAGTTGATACTGATAGTGGCCTTTTATTATTTATTTCACATTAGCCTCCTCTATAAAATATTATTAACATAATAAAGCTACAGGATGCAGATACACAAGCTTCTCTTTTCCCCCTTTTCCCTATTTTCCTATAAATGCACACGTCTATGCAGCTGGACTGTTGCACAAGTGCAGCGGTCAGTAAACAGAACAAAAGCCAATATAAAGATCAATAAAACTACTCAGAAAAGCATATTACTGACCACCATTTTCAAAGTTATACAGCGTTATGTTTGTACCGTAGTAACAGAATTTAGATACAGATAATGACAGTACAGTCCCTTCAGTTGTGGATTTAGTTAAACTTTCTTCTTCTATTTTTTAATTAATTTCCATAAACTTTATGGTTTTCTAACCTTTTGGCTAATTTCAAACCTGACAAGGAAGAAGACTGTATTAGAGACATTAAGCTTTACATCTACTGTGAAAAGCCCCATTAGGTAAAAAAAGGGAGAAGTATCTAAAAGCTTTCTCCTACTGTGGGAAAAGTAGGGAGAAAATGACTTTCAAACAACTGACTGGGACAAGGTCCAGGCCACACAGCATGTACATACCAGCCAGTCAAGTCAGCACATGTGTAGCTCCCGCCCAGCCACAGCACACATCTTTCCATCTCGCAAGCCAAAAATAAGGTATGAAACAGGGAAGGTAAGAAGAGGAGGAGAGGAAACAATAGCATTATGACCTTGGGGAGAAGAAACAAGTGACAAGGATACCATACTGTAGACATTTAAGGAAGTATACGATACAGAGAGAGAAGAACTAGGGAAGACAATAACTCACACAATTGCTTAAAGACCAGCTTACTGAAAACTAGGCTTTCATTTAGCAACTTACAGAACTGTATGAAATTCATCATACCTCAGCACACTGCCCAACTACAGTACCCACAGGTACCAAAGCTCACAGCACCAGACCGTGGAAGAGCCAAGGGAACAGTTGCCTACATTTAAACAGCCAAGGGAACAGCTGCCTACATTTAAACATCCAACACAGCAATACATGCACATCAGCTGCAGCCCTGCTCAAAGGCAAAAGCCTGTGGTGACCTGTGACATTGGAGTCCAGGAACTTCCCCATTATATTTAGCAGACACACAAGCTAATAGGGAGCATTTCACATTAAATTTTATGAACACAGTATGTAGAATATCCTCTCTACTAGTACTTTACCCTAGTTTTCCTGCTTTAGGCAGGGAGGTCAAAACAAACACTGCATTAGTAATCACATTTGTCATTCAGTCCCTTATCTTGTATCTCATTATTTCTTTGGCAAGAGGAGTTACAGCATTTCCTTCATAAATCAGATATGCTGGACAGACTATACATGTTTCTTTGCTAGCCGATATACCTCACAGGTTACCGATTGCCAAAACACACTCTTTTATCCAAAGCTCTGAGAGGTAAATAACCTGTGTAAGTTTGGTCAGCCAACAGGACAGCACACAACAGCAGAAACAGATTATAGCTGTGTAGCAACCAGGCAATGGGTAGCTACACAAATTATGGTAATGGTGCAATAGCTCTTCTCCAGGTCCCCTGCCAGATGATAGGCTACCCATTCCCAACCCTATACCAGAGATGTTCTAGATTAGAGGCTCATTTTATAATAAATACTCACATACAATTTCAAAGAGCAGTCTGCACATTCCTGAAATTGCTACATTCACAGCATGTTTATTTTTTTATACAAGCAACCCATATTTCATCATTTTACTTGTGGTGCACATTAAGAGTGGAAAAGAGGGTAAAGCTTACTTTTCACAGCTTTAAAAGAAGTCATGCTATTGAGATACTAGGTGGCTAATACAAACTTAGTTAACTGGAGTTTAGAGTATTTCCACCTATGCTGAGGTTGGTTGCTTGCTTTAAGGCAATACTACACTGCTGAATTTGTAAGCACAAGAATTTAGCAGATCATCATTTCAACATGGAACAATTAGAAACCTGTTTCAAAGTTTTATTAATTCAAGTAATAAAAAAAGTTACAGCAACTTCAAATATGTACAAACAGCCATAAAAACACCATGTTCAGTTATACAGGAGGCAATCTGTTAAAACTTGGCTACAAAAATCTTTATTCTCAGTAAACCTCCCACACGGGTAAAATACCTATTTAAGCATCTATGCTCCAAATCCCTAGTAACAGCATTTGTCAACTAATCTCATCCTCATAAAAAAATCAGGGAGCAATAGTTAGGTTTGACTTGAGTAAAACGGGGCTGGTTTTTAACTCTCAGAGTAATAGCATAGTTACCAGTCTTGGCCGTTAAGAGTTTTAACAATTATTAAGTGAGCACAACTGCCCCCCTTTCAAGAGGGATCATTAAAGAGTTAAGATCCATGCCTCCAATGATTCCATCATCTTGTTTGAATCTTACTTTGGCTGATTATGTTATGCATTCAGTCCTCTATGCATCTCATTCATTTCCTTTACCTGGAGGGGAAGAGGTAGAAGATCAACATTTGTGCTGCTTCCCAACTAAGACCCAAGATGCACAAACATCCCAGATTTTCATTAGCAAAGGGATCTGATGTAACACTAACAGAATCAAACATGACAAGACCACGGTAACACTTCAGCTTTTCTAATACTTTTTAGAAAATGGCACTCTTTAACAGTGTACTCCCTATACAAAACCTATGAAGCTACAACATTCTTTAGATTCCTTTCAAAAGGCTTTTTGCTTGGGGTGAAACACTCCCGCACCAGCACCATTTGTTACTACTCCATTGGAAAGTAGCTCTTCAAAAGAAACTGCAAACTCCATGCAAATACCTCAAGTTAAGGTCTTCCTGACAGAACAAAGCAATCAGTGTTTCCTGTGGATTGTATGGCCCTTGCTATAGATATGTAAAACCAGTACTTGCTGTTAGCACCGCCCTCACCACGGGAAATGCAGATCACCAGCTGCCTTTGAAACTAGTGCAGAAAGGAAGGTGGTGAACTTGAGCTCTTGTATAGATATGAAAACTAGTTACAGAATTCGAATGCTTTTAGTCTCCTTGAACACATCTGAAGCACCCGCAGCAAGCTGTTAACCTACAGTAAACTAAGGGAAGTTTCTGGATTCTGGCCAACCTCCTCCCCACACATAACACCATGAACAGAAATTAATTACCTCTGCTTTCACGTACTTCCCTTTCCTCCTCCTTGTGAGGACCTGCAAGAGAAGGACAGAGTAATTCTGAAGTTCTCTTTAAGTCTTGACTTACATCTACCTTCATCTGGTTAAGACTTTAAAACTCCAAACCTGAAGCTGTCCCTTCCCCATCCTTCCAAAGGAAGGTTTGCAAGAGGCTATCGCTTTCAACTACTTTAAACCAGGAGGCAAGAGAAGTACTTTCCTCACCTCAATTAGTTTTCCCTATTACTTTCATTTTCCACCCTTCAGTCATGACCTGAAACAGTGATGCTGTGCCCATCACCTCTTTCCCACCTCCCAAGTCTCAAAAGAGAAACCAGTTTACAGGGAAAACTGTTTCCATTAGTGTCCAATTACCCTGGACATATTATTTCCTGAATTAGTTACCCATTCTGCTTGGCAGTTTTGTTAGAACTTACCAGAACAACAATTGAAGCAACTACTGCTATTACTATGACTACAATGACCGCAATGAGGCCAGGAGTCAGAGACTTCATGGAAAACTCTGGTGCTATTTCATCAACATAGTAGACCACTGTCTTCTCAAGCTTCAACATTTCGTTATCAATGGTGATGTTGAGTATGTTATTATGAAAGATGGAGTCACCTTTTACCTAAGAACAGATAGGAAAGATCTAAGCATTGCAATAATTCATCTTGCTTTGGCAAGTATACAGTAAGGCTACTCAATGCAATATACACATCTAAGTCTTTGGCAGACTTCACCCATGACAAACTTACATCCTTCTCAAAGTAGTAGGCCACATCAGCTATATCCACATCTCCAGAAGATTTTTCTGAGGAGTTTTGCTTCAAATCAATAGTAATGTAAGGTTTCTCATACTGCAAAAAAAATATAGTATGGTGTTAAGAAAGGGCCAATTTAAATCCAGTTATCAAATACACAGCTACGTATTCTATTCCAACTAGTGAACTCCCGTTCTGAATCAGATTTATGATACTGTTTAAGCCAACAGTTTACAGTAGGATTCAGATTTTAGTGAAGCAAGAATTTATCTACTGAGAACAATATGTAGCTTCTTAGTATTTCATATGAGATACAGCTATTTGCTAGCTGCTCAGCATCACCATTTTGAGGGCTTCCAGTAAGACTCATGCTGTACTGCATCTGTCAAACATGAGTTTTCAAAGTTACCCACAACTAAATAAAGTTCAGATACTTGTTTAAAAATTATGTGCCTCTTACCAGAACACTGCTTATATAGCGTCCATCCAGCATGTAACGATTGCTAATTGTTTCCTTGAAAAACCTGTAAGGATATTAAAACCATAGCTCTAAAACCAGTACTATTTTACACATCTATTTTCAAAAGCAGGGAAGACTAGTATAATTGGTTGTTTTTTTTCCTGCAGTCTCTTTGTGGTGGGTCATCCTCATCTGGCTGCTATACCCTCACCTAATCTCTCACTCACTTGCCCCTAGCAGGATTAAGAAGAGAATCAAGAGGGCAAAAGCAAGAAAAAAACTTTAATGGATCAAGATAAAGGCAGTCTACTAAGTGAAAGGGCTAGGTGGTGAAATTAAAAACCCCCAAAAGCCACCACTCGCCACTAGCGGATTGATGCCCAGCCAAATCTAAGCAATGGCTACTTACCATACAATATGGGATCTCCCCTCGGTTAGTTCAGGTCAACCACCTCTGCTGTGTCCCCTTCCCAACCTCCTGCCTACTCCCAACCTACTCACTGGGCCAGCAGAGTGAGAGTCTAGAGGCGCCCTCGACAGTCAGCACTGTTCAGCAAGAAGTCATCAGTGCTGTAGCATCAACACTGTTTTGGTCACTGGTCTAAATCACCGTACTGTAGCAACTGCTACCAAGAAAATTAACTCCATCCCAACCAAACCCAGTACACTCATTATAATACTAGAGCTCTGTTAATTCCTGCAGTGCTGGAGACAAGAGTTTGAAGTCTTTGGAATTCAGAAGAGGAGTTAGAGAAGCAACCTTTGTTCTGGGTGGGAAGGGTGGGTAGGGGTGTGTGGGGTATAGCTACAAGCACTTTTTCCTTTTGCTATATGACCTCTAACAGAGAGAAGTAAGGTTTTATTTCAGCTAAAAAATAACCAAACTGTTCTTTTTCCCCTGTTGCTGCTGCTGCTATGCAGGCCCTCCACCATCTTTTTCAGTTTACTTTTTGGGTAGTTTCGCCTTATTACCTTCCATCTTCTTCAGTACATTGACTTGGTAAAATAAAAACTAGCTATCAGTTAAAAATGGAAATGAAACTCATTGGCAGTTACTTTATCCCCAGTAAAAATTAAATAATTTCCATTAAGGATCTGTAGGTCACTTTTAAGATGTCTTAGAAGTGAGATGTACAGTTTTGACAATACTTTTAAATGTTTGATTAGAAATACACTAGGTACCAAGTAGTGCATGCAGGTATTGCCAGGACATCTTACTATCGTCACTTACTTCTTTAGAGACTCCGTGTTCAGAGGAGTATTTCTGTCAGCATGTTTCATTTCAATTATGATCCACCTGAAGCAACAGGAAAAATACAATAAATATTCTTAAAGCATGTACATGTAACAATGCATAATAAAAATATAACCCCAGGCAAAAGAAACCCCCCACAAAGCAATGAGACAAAAACAAAGAAAATCCCCTCCAAAACCCGTCAACGGCTCCTTGTTGCTGAAGGTAAAAAAGAAAAGCAGTACTCAAGTGCTCATTGTTCTATCTCCATTCATCCCCAGCACATTCATGCAGATAAACCCTCTAAAACACAAAACCTAGTGCAGCAATGTTTTCACCTCACAGCACACCCTGTTGAAAGACATACCATGTTCTGACTAATTGATTGCACTTCAAGTCTGCATCATGTTTGTCAGTTCTTCTAACACCAGCTGTATTCACACACCAACAGGTAGTCCCGTTGCACTGCCTTGCCTTGAAAATACCAGTGTTTTCACACTCGGGATCGTAAAGGCCATCCGTATCCTCAAATGCATCTTTTGGTTTCTCACGGCGACCTGATTTTGAGCCCATCATTTCTGCTTTCATCAGCAGGCATTTTGGAGTCACTGAGAATAACCAGAAAGTCATGTTATGCAGCATCAGACCATACATGTCCAGAACAGAGCTCCCGGTCTATAAAAACACAAGGTTACATCAGAAGCAACCAATTTGAAGCTATTACAATGAAGAGCGGGTGTCTAGCACGTAGGTGGTGGATCAGTTGACACAACTGGGCTGTGTCAGTTTCTCAAGATGCTTAAGAGATCCAGCCAGCTTTCATTTCCTACAGCATGAGGGTTATAGTTGAGCTGAGCTTGAACCAACAGTAAGGTCCTGAAATAAGGCTCTTGCCACGTCTGGATGAATAAGAAAAGTCATGATATGTGCTTACAAGGAAGCTAAATCTTCGAGAAGTCCTTGCCATTACAGGCCAAATACTAAGGCGGACAGGGCGCTTGCCTCAATATAGATTGACCTGGAGGACCAGGAAGCAGCTTTCCTTCCTTACCTCCCTTATATTCAAGAGCTCGAAGGCTATTTTCACACATCACCTCGAGCTCGGCTAGCGCTGCCCCGCACCAGCGCGCACGCCCGGCCCGCCCGCTCTGTACTCACGCGTGTTGCAGTTCACAGTCGCACCGGAGCCCACCGCGTCGCACCAGCAATCGCCGCTGTTCAGCCTGCAGTTGCTAACGCGCTTGTTCTTCTCGCAGATACACGCTGGAAAAGAAGCGCGGCCGTGAGCCCCGGCACCCCCGGGGCACCCCTGCTCCGCGGCGGGACAAAGCCGCCCCTCACCGGCCGGGCGTGGCGCACCCAGACCTGCCGCTCCCCACCTGGCCCCCCGCCCGTCCTCAGTGAAAGGCGAGAACTTCCGTCGGGACCTCGCCGCGGGCCCCTGCGGCCGGGGACAAAGGGACGCGGAGGCCCCAGCCCTCCCTCCCTTGTCCCTCAGCCAACGGCCCCGGTGGCGGGGGGCGCTGTTTCGTGTCGAAGCGGGGCTCCCCCAGAAGGGGACCGTGGAGCCCGGTTAGGAGCAGGGGTGGCCGTGGGGGAGAGGAGCGCGGGCACTTACAGTTCTGGGCAGAGGCAGCAGCGCAGAGCAGCAGCAGGAGCGCAGCCCCACAGAACGGCTTCATGGCTCGGGCTGTTGGCGGGGCGCAGGGAGGCCAGGGCAAAGTCAGCGGAGGAGCCGGAGCGGTCTGTGCGCGGCGGCGAAGCCGATATGAGCCGCCCAACAGGTTCCGCAGGTGGTGGTGGCTGCGCCGCGCCCTCCCGGCTCCGGTTACACCTGGGACGCGCAGGTGATGGTGGTGGTGGCGGCTCCTCCTCCCGGGCCAGCTGGGCACACTGGTCCACCATCGGCCCTGCCCTCCGCACCTGGGCGAAACTGGATGTGGCAGGGCGGGTTCCTCACCTGGCCCGCCCCGAATATAGCCTCTAACCCAGGGCTGAGGAGGGGGAGAGGTGAGGGGTGTGTTGAGGTGCGGCTGGTCGCGGTGGATGGGCTGTGAAACCTCCCCGCCCGTGCTGTGAGGGCTGGGGCCTGGGGGTGTCTGTCAGGGGCCGAGGGAGAAACTGTTAGTCACCGGGGAAGCTCCCGGGCGTGTTTGCTTTGCGGGGAGGGGACAGGACAGGACAGGAGACAACGCCGCACGGTGACACACTGGCCAGGGGAACAAAGCCTCCCCTTCTCCCCGCTTGGGACTTATCGATCCCGCCGGTGACCGTCACCGCGGGCAGGACTCCCCGGGGGTGGCTGCCCCGAGGTTATCTGCCCTGGCCTTGCGGCCTCCGGGCTCGGCTTCTCCTTTCCCTCAGGAGACAGACGGGGGATGTTTTCCCTCCCCTCTGCGGGCGAGCTGCCACGGATCGCTCCCGCAGTCTGCTCCCGGCAAGCCGAGAGCCGGTAATAAACATTCACACCTTGTAGTTAAGGCTCGCTCCCATCTAGAGGTGCCCTTTGAACTGCTCCATGAGGACTTGGTGTTGAAAACAAATCATCGTAAGCCCTCAGTTAACTTGAGAAAATCCAGAACACCTGTCTGCACGGAACACACGATTTTGCAAGGATTTTTTTCTTTTCTAAAACACACATCAGATAGTTCTACCTGGGGACTGCTCTCAAGAGAGCTGCTTCTGGTGCCTGCGCTTCCCTGTGCTTTGTCTCGGAGCAGCACAGCTTTGTGGGAACCTACAGAACGGTGGGTAGTGCCAGAGCCCCGCGAGGTTGCCGAGGAGGAAATGCAGGGAGGTCTGCTGCAGGTTTTAAAATGGCTTCCCAAAGTGTAAAAGCAATGGCAAGACAGAGGACAAAAGATAGGTATGGTACACTGGAAATATTTCTGAAGGCTTTTGAGTTTATTAGTTCAGTTAAAAAATAGGCATAGATCTTTCTGAAAGATACCATAGTGACCTAGATAAAATAAATTATTTTAATAGAGTAAAACCAGAATCATATCCCTCTAAGTCCATTTGGGCATATCATAGACTCATAGAACAGTTAGGGTTGGAAAGGACCTTAAGATCATCTAGTTCCAACCCCCTGCCATGGGCAGGGACACCTCACACTAAACCATGTCACCCAAGGCTCTGTCCAACCTGGCCTTCAACACCGCCAGGGATGGAGCATTCACAACCTCCCTGGGCAACCCATTCCAGTGCCTCACCACCATTATGGGAAAGAACTTCCTCCTTAAATCCAATCTAAACTTCCCCTGTTTAAGTTTTAACCCATTACCCTTTGTCCTGTCACTACAGACCCTAGTGAAGGGTCCCTCTCCAGCATCCTTGTAGGCCCCCTTCAGATACTGGAGGAGGAATACTATGAGGAATTGCCAGCTTTTCCAAAAACTTGGAACTTCCTCTTACCATTGTTCACATTTGCTATACAATAAAAACATGTTGATGCTTTTGAACATGCAAACCTCAGTTAATAAAACTGTTTGAAACCTGAAATGAAAGTGCGTATCAGCTCTCTTTGTGGTTTTGTCTCTGTGTGCAGCTGTTTGTGTTGTATCTTGGGGTTTGTATTTACTGTTGTCTACAGCGCCTTGCTGAAACTAGGTAGGTGCTGTCTTGGGTGGGTCTGAGTTAAATGACTGTTCTTTGGGTCTGCTCCTGGTATGGCCTGAATCGGAGTTTTGCAGCATTTATCTTGATTCTCTTCTTGTAGTTTTGTTTGGCTTCTCGATGCTCTTCCAGTACACTTGGCCAAGACTGAAATAAGAGCATGATCTTAGCAACTGAAAACTTGGGAAGACTTTAAAGTCTCCGATATGGACTTTTCTCATTGCTGCTGTCAAATGATGGTGTTCTTCAGGAGGATGAGCAGGATCAATAGGCTCAGGAATGCCTGCCTTACTGTAAATCTCATTTTCTATGTAAATACAGAGTTTTGTTCAAGGTAAGTGCTACCCTGTTGTTACCACCAAGCTAAACTATGTGATCCTTGCTAGTAATGAATGGTGGATATTATGATAGTCTTTTTTCTTTAATATGTAAATGGAGAAGAGAACAGGCTGGGTGCATGCTAATCCTCCTTGTTCTCTTGGCTCTTGATCTGTGTAGGTAAAACTCTGTGCCTAGTTTTAAAAATCCAAGCCTTAGTCTGCAGTCTTGAAACCTTTCAGTGGCTACTACTGAAAGTAGCACTGCTTCTTCAACCACCTCCAAGTACCAGGCAGATCTTTGTTGTCAGTATACAGAGAAACAGCCATAAACTTTAGTGTCTAAGGGTTGAATGGTCTAGGGTATTTGTGTTGACCAGAGCAGCCTCTTACAGTGTGTTTGGTTTTTTTAGTGTGACAATTATGTTTTCCCTAAGCTGTTAGGTATCACCTGTAGAAAGCATTACCATAACTGTGGTGCAAAGATAGGTGCATTATGTTGTTGTTTGTAGTACAGCATTTAATTTGGTTCCAATTTGCAGGAGCTCATAAAGAGCTTGTTATCTATAATGTCTCCAGGTTTCCAAATCTGAAGAAATTATTGTTGATATATTGCTCAGTATTTTCGAAGCAGAGAGAGTTGCTTTATACAGTGTAATTCTCCAGCAAAACAATGGTTGGGAAGGACCATTTATAGTAGTATTAACTTTTCCCTCTTTCCAGGTTATTTTGAGGGAAATTTCTCTGTAGAATCAAAGCCAGTGGAGCAGGCACATGGTTAAAAAGACAAAAAGGCCCAAGTATCAAAGTAGCTTCATTAAAGCTACCTTTCATTAAAGCTACATTAAAACACATACCTTAGTGTCTATGGGGTTGGAGTGCAATGTCTTTTTGTACCTTTTTTGGCAATACATAAGTCTTTGTGCCGGGATACGTGACCTTATTCAATGGCTATTCTAAATAATCCTTCCTCAGCATACAGCTTGGAAGATAAGGCCTCGCTTACTGGTTTTAAGCAGGATAATTTTATCAAGTGTTGGAGATACCTCCACTTATCAAATAGCTGAATGCTGATTAGGCAGTGCAGTGTGGGCTAGTTGTGGTTTACACTTACTGAAGTATAATTATAGCTTAGCCAAATTATAATTTGCATGCTAGGAGCACATTACTGGCTCTGTCACATAGCCAGAAAATGAAACAAAAAGTTTGTATCACCAGGTCCTGAAGAGTATGTGAACTTACATTAGGAAAACTCCTGTGATCTATGTTAAGATTTTGCTTTGTAATTCCATCTGATGCAGATGTGTTGGAAGAATAAAGTTCAGTTCACTCATGTACTCATGAGCTGCTGATGCCCGTGGGAGATTTTCTCCTGACTTCAGTGAACTGTGAATCAGATTCAAGGAGATAAATCCAGCTCTTCCTGAAGTCAGTAAGAATTAGAGCAATACTGGGATCTGGCCTAGGCCTTTACGGGGTCATTTCCAGGTCTTCTCTAGAAATTGGGTAAAAGTGGGCCTTGTGATACTCCCCAGCACAGGAAATGGACAAAATCTGCTTTCAGGGAAAGTTGCAAGGATGTGTGAGTCACTCCTGAGGTATCAGGAAACAGTGCAAGGTGGGGCTGTGACATGCACTGTGGTCAGCAGATCAGGGAGATGAGTGGAGAGAGAAAGATCAGTACCACTGGAGGATTTGGCAATCCAGCTCTAACTGAGATTCTCCAGAGCCTGCAAACCTGGTTGGTTTGGGTGTACCCTTCTAAAGATAACCAAAGTCTCATCCCTAGAAAATAGGCCATGTGGTACCAAATTGCAAAACATAGTCTTGTGTTTACTTAACAAAAATAAGGAATTTTGAAAATCCATCATGACTTTTAACTGGTTACAGCTGACAAAGTTAGAAGCGACCAGAAATAGACTTAACACTCAAAAGTGCCAACAGGTTTTTTGGATGGTAGGATGGTAGACATTGCTATATACATTATCTATATTCTAGACTCAGGAACTGTTTATTAGGGCAGGTTTAGAATGTTTGTGTTCAACTTGGTTTTGTTTTTGCAGACTGCACCATTTGCAGAGAATGAAGCCTATGAAGAGGACAATACTGAGAAATTATATAATCTTGACCATGATGTGCTTCTAAAGAGTTCATGCCTTCACAAATCGACATACGCTGCTGCTGCTCAAAGATGTGTAATGAAACTGGTGCTTCTGCATATTTTATTTTTTCTGCAGGTTTGAAAACAACCATGTAACAGGTAAGTATTGTCACCCTGATTTGAATAATAAGAACGTTTGGAGTTACAGGCAATTTAAATGTTTCAGTTAAATGAAGCTGGTCAAACATAGCGCCAGTAAGAAAGTAAACGAGCAGTCATGTCTTTCTGCTAGACTGAGTGTCTAACCACTTCTGAACACTCAGAAAGCTAATTTACATGTTTTATTTTTAGCCTGTTTCTAGATCATGTATTTTTTTTAATCCCTTTGAATAACAGTACGGTTTAAAGCATAACTCTGTGTTTTGCTGAAATTGTCGTGCACACTGGAGATGAAAGTTAGTTCTGAGGCAGTGATGACACTCGTAAAGCTGTCCTCAGCTTCAGAAGCCCACAGCTTGGCTCTCTATCAGGCTTGAGACTGAAAGTAAGAGTACCTCCTAAGAGGTAAAGGGCTGTTGGTTCAGAGGTTCATAAAACTAGACAGGGTGTAGCCACAGGAGGGAAGTGCTCATGCAACTGATGTTCTATTTGTGTATTTGAAGGTTATAGAAACCAATCTGTGATACGTTGTGGCATCCTCACCTCTCTGCCAGGGCTTAGTCTTAGCTCCAGTGGGTGGGGTCAGCAGCAGGCTCATCATCCTTGTCTTTATTTACCTGAAGATACATCTCCATGGCTCTTACACTGACAGCATTAGATAGAACATCTGTTAGCATTCAAAGCTGCCTAAAATGAGCAGCATTGGATGTAAAAAATTGAATAACTTTTCATCCAGACTACTTTGTAGCAGAGAGGCAAACCTATTAGTTCCATAAAGTGCTCAATCCTCCAGAACACGTGCTGGTTTAGTAGGGTTTGGAAAGGGCTCAGAGGAAAAGAAATTGTAGCAAAAGAAGCTCCATTTATACTAGAATTGCTTCAGTTCTAGCATATAAGATACTTTTTTGCCCTTTTAGCCATTCTCTGGGAAAGAAGATACAGATGGAACTTTGTCAAAACACTTGTTAAAAACTGTTTGAGAGAGTCCTAAATACTTCTTAGCATATTTTGTCACATGATATCTCTGTGCTGTTGGCAGAGCCAAAGCAGATGGTTACGCAGACAGAAAGTTGTCGTGTCTCTCAGTATGGTGTTAGCAGCAGGACATTTCTCACAACCTGAAAATGTCTGCCATTAAATTTGCTCTGTGTCAGACTTGTCTATACGTACAGGTCCCTACAAGGCTACCTAGAGTGTGGATTTACAGTGTGTCGGGTAACCTGCAGTAGCACAGCTGTACCCAGCAGTAAGCAGAAGACATTTACTCCTCAAGGAAAACAGGGCCAGAGCATGCACACAGGTGGTTTCCAGGGAGCTGCCAACATGCTGTAAATCCCCACCCACTGTTGCCTCATGCTAACTGGTGTGTGAAGTCATACCCTAAGCAAAGGTGAATAAATACACCCATGAGCAGAGCAGAAAAATCTCATCCCACAAATGCCATTTAGCACAACACAACGGACAGCAGAGAGCGGTGTTTGTAGCTCACAGAATGTCTTTTTTCCTCAAGGAAATCTATTGCTTTTGTGCTGTGCCTACTTTCCAGTTCATTGGTTTCCCTTATTTTTTCAGTAGCTGTTACCAAAGTTCAACTGTTTCTCTTTGCACTTTAATTTACAGCCCTTGTACTAGTCATTTTATTGCTTCAACCTCTGAGTGAGAGAACTTTTACAACTTGTGATTACTAAATTCAGAGAAACAAGAAAGCTTTTTGACCTGCCGTGGAGTAATCATAGCTCACATTGTTTCTTGGGAGAGGCATTCAATGTTTAACAAACTGTGGCAACTTTAATTTAACCATGTGGAGCCTGGACCATTGGATGGGAGTGGAAAAAAAAGTAGTTCCAGACTCTTTCCAGCTCACATTTTAACGTGCCTGCTTTTAGTCTGCAAAGGGCTGTCTTTGAAGTTCTGTCTTCCCACTGCTGAACTTGATGCTGTTCCCTTTGTTGCAGTATGAGAGGACTGGAGCCAAACTATTTGCATATGGATATAATTTTCCCTTACATCAGAAATTATAGTTACATTACCTTTGATTAATCCTTTCATGGGGTGAGTCTTCCAAATGCTGTGCCATGAAAATAAGGCTGTTGACAATAGAGAAATTGTCCTGTCTTAATTACTAGTGTTGTTTCATATTATAGGGGCTGTGGTCATGGACAAAGATTCAATTGTATTCAACAGTGTAAAAGCAGAGAATATATAGAAACCCTGTGTCTGAAGGAGTTTGTGATCTGAATTATGTGACCAGTAAACTCTGGAATTGGAAAATGATGTGAAAAAGTTTTGATACAATTTACACACTTTGCCCAATTGTAAACCAGCTAGCTGAGAGTTTGAAGGCTCCCACCTATTCTTTATCCACTGAAACAGAATTACTAAGAAATGGGGAACTTGCCTTCAGGAGAAGAATTAGGACATTATTTTGAAAGCACCAAAGTTCTTCTGGTTTTTATGTCCCTCAATAAAATTCAGATCTATTTCCTGCATAGTAAGTTGCTTAGATCTGTTGGGGTTTTGTGTACCAACGTGTACATGTATATTACAACAGAAAAAAAGAGGATTAAAACACAAGCTGAAGAGTTTGTGTTTTTCAGTGCAGACGAGGACAGTCCAGTCGCTCTGTGCATGTGCCACACACCGGCAGCACCCTGGGCTTGGCCGACACATGCCTGCTCCCTGCTCCTGGGAAGCCTGGTGCTCTTGGCAGCTGGAACAAGTGGCTGCAGGGTCATGTTGGTACACAGGAGTCCTGTTTATTAGTGCTCTTTGCAGAATACAGCATGAAGAAACAGCACAGGCGCAACTGGGTGACGAATAATCATGGTTATTAAATACTCGCCAACACAGAGTACAATAGAATATAGTGGGGACATCAAACGGTTGAAAAACATCCAACAACCTCACAGTTAAAGGAGTACTGTACATCTGCTTTCCCTTTTAACACAAAATATGCCCTCAGAGTTTGAGTTACTGATGTTGAGAGATATATCATTCATCACTTGCCATTTTGTGACGTGATGGTGAAGGCCTAATATATTCTATCTTATCTATTTATTTTGACGTAAATGGAACTCTTCAGATAAGGTTACTTCATTTCATTTACAACCAGCACAGAAGTGCCAATCCTTAAACTATTCCTCTGCTTGGAATTAAAGTTCATAGAGGGTATCTCAGCCTATTTGCAATAGAAACGAACAGCAAGTTCAAACTTACATCCCCAGAGCTTGATGTAGATGTGGTGCTGCAGAGTACCTGACTGTTCTGTGGTACGTAGAAGCAGCATGTTCAAACATGCAGTGTTTGCTGGCAGCCTTCACATTCTTCTACTATTTGCTGTTTTGGTCTGTTCAGCACTTGTTCACTACATAATTTCCAAATGATTTTCTTTTCTTCTTTTTCCTGAATTTCTCAGGATCTGAGAATAATTACAGCTTTCTGGACTTCAGTATTAGAAAACCCTGCTGTATGCTCAGAAGTTCAAGTAAACAAACCTGAAAACAGTTTTCCTGCTCATTCATCTATCAGTGACATACACTGCAGTGGCATTGGACCATCTGTATTTATAATCAGACTGTAACATTTGTCAGTACAAGGATTTAGCTGTAAGGCTCCTTCCCAGTATCCTTACTTGCCATCTCAAGTAGCAAACAGGTAAGCCACACCCAGCCTGTTTTGCTTAGTCCAGACATCACGATACCACAATTCATCTGAACTCATCTAAATCCTTACTCTCTTCCCACATAAAAACCCCAGGCTTCTGGTGATAGATGTGGATTCAGGTGGTTTATATTCCTTTTTAATTTACTGAAACTTGTGTGACTAGCTACACCCTCTATTCTGAAACAGTTAACCACACAATCCAACATTTGATTTTTATCCAAATGCTTCAGTTTCGTTATGGTCTTTGGGAATGGAGCTCTCAGCCTGTGTTCATTTCATCTAGAACATCCTGGACTGAGAGGCCAGGTTCTCCCTAGCAATGTCAGGAGTCATCCCTACAGCAAAGGGAGGCTTTTTCATTTCATACTCTACAATAAATAGAAAAAATCTATAATTAAAAAAATACATGTTTTATTATGAACAATGATCTGTATTTAGAAAAACCAGTGGTTCTCCATCATGACTCTGAGAAGAAATACCATATGTCATTCCTATGGTACTTTATCTTTCTTAAAGAAATAAAAAATACAGTTTACCAGAAAATATATCAGAGGCCAAAAGCATTCATTTTCCTACCTCACAAATATTAAAAGATTAAAAAGAAACTATGTATATATAATTTACTAAAATACTAGTCCTGTGCTTTTCGTCAGTGATGTTTCTTAACGTATCTGTAAACAACTCAATCACTGAAAAACTTTAAGTCCTTTTTCATTTAAAGGAAGCAAACTGCTCTGCAGCTGCCTTTTTGGACCGGGTGCTGGATAGCTGTGTAACTATATATACACACTTCATGTAATTGAGTTCCACTACATTAATGGATTCTCTCTTCCCCATCCCTCCCCCCCCCCCCCCCCCCCCAAAAAAAAAAAAAGAATCCCAGGCCTTTCAAACCCAGGTCTTATTCATTATATATTATATAAAAATCAGTTCTAACTGTGATAACAGTTTTGAAAGTGTTCAAGGCCAGGTTGGACAGGGCTTGGAGCAATCTGGTCTAGTGGAAGGTGTCCCTGCCCATGGCAGGCGGTTAGAATTGGATGAGTTTTAAAGTCTCTTCCAATCCGAACCATTCTATAACACACAAAGATGAAGAGTAGCTAAACCTTCCACCTATAGGAAGAATTAGGAATTAAGTACAACATGAAATCCAGTGTATTGTCCTAGACAAATGCTGCATTGGCTTAGTTTAAATTGCTGGTGGTGAAACAGTGCCCCCTAATGTCCTGCAAGGTAGTTGTAAACCACGAGTTTTAGTTATTAATGTGGTTATTAATAAGCCAAGTTGAGAAGCAGTTAAGTCCACTGTATCATGGAGAGGATTTAGTCAGGTAAAGTCCTGTTTCCTTATTGTCACTGTGTTCAGGCATCAACCTTTCCCACATCGATGTTTTTCCATGATGCTTCCAAGTTGAATCCTTGAGTTAACCCCATCTCAACAGTCCTGCCTCAGACTGCAGAGCCCTGCAGGAAAGAATGGTGAAGTTTTGGACTTCTCACAGCTTTTTCCTCACAACTTCGGGCTGAGCCAAGGTTAGGCAGCTGGTCTGTATCAGAGCAGAGCGCTGGATGGCAGGGGACAGTACAGTAGGGGTTAGAGAGTCACAGTACCTGTTGAGTAACCCGATTGTAACAGATACTTGAGAGTGAACAGAAAAAAACCCCAAACTTTTAATATTTTGTTGCAGATCCAACAGCTCAAAAAAAGGGGGAGAACTACAGGGAAAAAAAATCCCAACATACAAACCCTGGAAAAGCTCTATGTGGATAAAAACTACCTTGTAAGCCACTTTGTATGGATAAGCCAAGGAATACAAATATTAAGGTGTCGAGGATAAGGCACTATTATCACTGGAGTTTTATGTTTTTCAGTAGGGCAAAAAATATGACAGAAGCTTGTTTCCTAGTCTGAACAGCTTAGATAGTTATGTGAAGGTTTCTGTAACTTATCCTTTGTTTTCCACAGCTGTCGAACGAATGTTGGTTCATTGAGGTGTGCTTTGAGTCCCTTACATGAAAAGTATTACATACACATAAAGAACAGTTTAATGCAGGGTAACTCAACCTCAATACTCAACATGTATATAAGGAGAGAACCTCAAAGAAACAGACTTTTGCCCAACTGAAGTATTTGGTATTTTCTCCACCCTGCTGCTCTGTTTCCCAATTTCAGGCTGTTCTGTACAGAGATGTTGTTAGTTTGTACATTTACCATTTGAGGCGTTTCTCCTCTCTCTAGAGAACACAGTCGGAAACCTGGTATGACCCTTCCCTGAATATGCTCACTAACTCTGAGCACCTGCATAAAGATACCTAGCAAGTTATTGATAAAAGATGAGGTATGACGAGGCCTCTCATCTCATTACCATGACCAATGTGACTAGTTACACTTTTAACTCACCTGTACAGGAGGAAACAATGAAATTGTGTGTATTTCTTGCCATCTTCCTAGAATAAATCTTTAGCTCTTACTAATTCCAGAGGGGCTCTTACTAGCAAAGGGGTTTTTTAATTGCTACTACGTTTCAGTAGGCTGCCTTAGACTAACTGTGTAACGTATGTGGAAGAGTAACATCAGGGTATATTGCACCTGTATTTTTAATGATCTTGGACAAAACGTTACCTATGCCTTCTCACCCCCCATGGGGAGACGCTTTACGGAAGCTTTTCCAAAGCTGTCGGGCAGGTGAGAGATGAAGACCGAGTCAAGTTTGCAAATAGCATCACAGAACGGGTTGGAGGGGACCCGAACAGCCCCTCGGCCCGGCCCGGCCCGGCCCAGCCGGTTTCGAGACTCATTCACCCCGTCTCGTCAGTGTCGGAGGCTCCACACAGGGCTCGGACACCACCGCGGCTCCTCCAGCCCCCCGCGGCCCAAGCGCCTCGCCTCAACGCCTCCACCCGGCGGCACGGCCGCCCCGCCCACCAGCTGCCGCGCCCTCCTCTGATTGGCTGGCGGGCCCCGGGCGGGCTCCGCCGGAGGAAAGAGTTTTCCGCCATCCGATTGGCTGAGGCTGTTGCGTCGCGCGCTCCGGTTGGTTGCGAGAGGCGCCATTTCGAGCTGCGCGGCGGGGAGGCTGTGGCGTGAGGGGACGGCTGGTGTGAGGAGGGGAGGGGAGCGGGGTGGGCCAGGCCAGGTCAGGCCAGCCCAGGCCGGGGCTGTGCAAGAGCCTCCGCCTCTCTTGCTGGGAGCTGAAGTACCGTGATCGTAGCCACGCGTGAGGGGCTTCTCTGGGGTTTATATGGAACTGACTTACAGCCGGACAGCCGGGTAGGTGGCTGCAGCCTGGCCTCAGGCAGCCCTGTGCTCTGTGGAGGGACCCGCGGAAGAAGTAAACGCATTTACTCCCACCTAAACATCCCTTTCTTCACGTTCCATTTGTAATCTTGAGCTTTAGTTACAAATACATAACGTCTGTTTCCTTGGTTATGCTTTTGGTATGTCCTACTCAAGGGTTAATAAAACAATTATGGTTCTGCCACTTTAATTCTATTAACGTTCTTTAAAACAATGCACAACCACAAATTGGAGGGGGAGGAATAGAGAGTTTTTTGGTAGACCCAAGTAAGCTGTGAGGGGCTATGGTGATCTGTTTGTTTTTTTTTTTCCCATTTTTCAAAATTTTGAATGGAAAAAGATGGAAGGCTCCTTCCACTGAAAAAAAAAAAAAGTTTTACCAAATGAAAACCAAATTAAATCTAGATAGCTGGCTTAGGGTACCAAACTTGGATGATTAGTACTGAATACAGTTAATTTTTGTATCACCTGACATACCAGCATTACCGAAACATTTCATTTGAACAAGAGAAATAATAAGAACTACTGCTCAGACTATATTTGCAGTTAATTTCTTTTTTTAACAGGAACCTTTACTTGCCAAAATGAAGCAGAATCTGGTGTGTCAGACACCTCCCACCATCACTGTTCGCGTTAAATCAAGCGCATCCAGATCACATCAGCAAAAACCCCATATCAGACTGAAGTGGTCTTCTCTTAAAGACCACGAAGAAAAACATGAAAAAAAGGCTTCTGCTCATAAATGTCCAAAGGGACCATGTCTGGTTATTCAGCGCCAGGAAATGACAGCTTTCTTTAAACTATTTGGTAGGCTACTAATGATAGATATCAATGTATTGACTGAAGAGTGGGAAACTATTAAGCAAGTATGTTTTCTCAACTTGGTGATTTGGGGAGTTCTGACATAAATTCTAATGACCATGTTATTGCCTAAATGTATTTTGTTGGTGTATTTAGTATGCAAGTATTTAATGGTAAGTTAAAAATACACAAAGGGCTAGCAATGTGATGAAAAATTATCTTTTTAAATTACAAGGAAACCGAGGTGGTAAGATACATCGTTTTATTATCACTTCCCTTTCCTATTTTTTCTTGTATTTCAACAAATACATGTGAAACAATGTGTATCTCATTTTACAAAAAGCCTAAAAAAAGCTCAGCTCCCACTCTTACAAACATGTTATTTATTGTGGGAATAAGCATTTAGGGGGAGAATCGGAATGGGAAGAAAATCCAAGGAGTATTCTCTGCATTTCTTTTGCATTTGTGTCTCTTTCATATACAGTTTTGTATTTATTTAATTTAGTGAAGAGATTTAATAACAGTGGAAGAGTACACTTGGGTTTTATTTGAACTTTGAATACAGAAGTCAATCAGAGTGAGTTTATGGAAATCCTGTTATAGTACATGTTCACAGACAGTGATGCACTGACCACAGATAATCAAGTATTGCCTTATAAAGGCTGTCAGGTCATCAGGGTGCAGAGATCTCAGCAGTCTGCAGGTCATCAGAAATAATGGAATGCTGTTAGATGGAAACACTTAATGCAGGAAGAGTTTTTTAATTCCTAATCTTTCTCCTGTCAGTTTCTCTGCTCTCTGCTGGTGGGTTTAGCTTCTTTCCGTTTATGTGGTTAATATCAGGAGTGTCTTATTTACAAAGACTTTCTAGCAAAAAGAATTATGCTGGTTGAAATGCTACACTTTCCTTTTGTTGTAGATGATGACCTAATCCAAGACTTCCTTTGGATGGACTGTTGCTGTAAAATTGCAGACAAAGTAAGTACATTTCCTTATTACTTAATACGACATATATTGAGTGAAAAATCTGCCCTTAATCACTTGATACCGTAATGCAAATACAGACCATCATTTTTTTTTCTAATGTATTTATATAGAAGCTTCAAGAAACTCAATATATGATTTAATAATTGTTTAAAAAATATGGAAATATCTTGGTGCAAGATGTATGTGTGAAATATTTTAGGAAATTATATACTGAAATAATATATTGATACTTTATTTTACATTTCCAAACAGTATCTCTTGGCCATGACTTTCGTTTATTTCAAGAGGGCTAACTTCACAATAAATGAGCATACCAGAATCAATTTCTTTGTCGCTCTGTAAGTACTTTTAAATTCCCTGGGTTTATTAGCATAAGCTTGGTGTGATTTTATCCCTTTGTTTATGCCACTGATAACTATGATATATGACGATACTTCTTGCATGAGTGCGTAGTTGCTTGGGTCTATATGAAGTATAGAAACATAATCTACATAACTATAGAATCATAGAATAGTTAGGGTTGGAAAGGACCTTAAGATCACCTAGTTCCAACCCCCCTGCCATGGGCAGGGACACCTCACACTAAACCATCTCACCCAAGGCTTCGTTCAACCTGGCCTTGAACCCTGCCAGGGATGGAACATTCACAACCTCCCTGGGCAACCCATTCCAGTGCCTTACCACCCTAACAGGAAAGAATTTCCTCCTTATATCCAATCTAAACTTC
Source organism: Pezoporus wallicus (assembly GCF_028554395.1). Lineage (NCBI taxonomy): Eukaryota > Metazoa > Chordata > Aves > Psittaciformes > Psittacidae > Pezoporus > Pezoporus wallicus. Next base: position 1,835,445 of record NW_026636333.1, on the reverse strand, counting down.
CCCTGTTTAAGTTTTAACCTGTTACCTCTTGTCCTGTCATGACAGTAACAGGTCTAGTAACAGGTTTAGTAACTATACCTAAACAATGCAAATTAAACATTCTTCCTCTGACGCCACCTGTGTGGAACAGGCTTGAGCAGCAGCGAGGGGATGTTGTGTTGGTGCAGTGACACACTGTGTGGCATCCTGCCTACCAAACTAAGCCTGTGAAATTTGAACAAGAAGCACATGCAGGACAATACATGGCAACATCTGTATGGCTCACACTGCCTGTTACAAGACCCTATTTTGTATCTTTGGCAGCTTTTAAGTCATTTGTACTCAAATGTTTCATCATGATTTGCACTTCAGGAGTAACTTTTTATTATTCTGTCAACTTAAGTCAACTGTAAAAATGTTGCTAAATAATTTCTGAGACCTTTTGTGAACAGTTCTGAAACTTCCATACTTTGAAACAGAGGTGCTTTACCAAGTCAATATAATCTCTCAATATTTGGCTGTACCTATAGAGCGATTCAGGATTTTCTTTCAGAAGAGCAAGAGGATTAGAAAGGGACAAATGGCTGGGGGGAGGTGGGGGGGGAGGGATGGGGAGGACACATGACACGGACAATTAGAGGGAATACTGGAGTTAAAAGCAAGTGAGAAAATAGGGAAGGACACTAAAAACTGTAATTTTCCAGGTAAACAAGAGTTTAGTATCAGGTGGATCCAGAGGAAGTAAGTATTTTCCTCTTGTCTGAGAAGTTGACCCAGAACCAGAAGTAGCACAGAGTGAAGGAAGGGAGAAATATAGACATTAAAAGACTCCTTTAAGGTTTTAATTCACACAAGAATGGAGACCTGTATTTAGTTGTTTACTACTAATTTAATGTAATTTTTCAAGAATTGCTAAAAATCCATAAAGTAGAAAATGTAAAGTTTAACATTTTGTAAGACAGTTTTAAACGTTGTTTAGATAATCAGTCAGACATTGTTCCATTTTAGTGCAAGGACACCTTGCCAGTCTGGAGAAAGCTCTCAGGATATGTTAGTTCTTGCATTGTCTACTCATTTAGGAGCCTCTAGGGTAACGCAATTTTTCTAAGAGTTTAAGTTTTTTTTTACCCAAAGGATGCATATGGAACTTTCTGTAGAACAGAAACAAACACTACTCCAGAGGGCTGTATGTTGTTAGTGGTTACTCTCACAATACTGGGAAAAAGAATTACTTTACTATTATGTCTTTTGATATTAGAAATCATGCAGTGATTTAAGATTGAATAATATTTACAATCACAAACATATGTTTGAAGGTATCTAGCAAATACAGTTGAAGAAGATGATGAAGAATCAAAGTATGACATTTTCCCATGGGCTCTGGGAAAAGTCTGGAGAAAGCTCTTCCCTGATTTCTTAAAGTTAAGAGATGAGCTGTGGAGTAGACTTGACTACAGGGCTATTGTAAGCAGACGCTGCTGCGAAGAGGTAGGGAGGGTTTTAATCTTGTAGCTGATGAAAGTACAATACTTAATACCAGCTAACAATCTTGCTCTGTCCATATAATTTCTTCTTTACAGTGTGTAGACAAGCCATGGGAAAGAAAATATGCAGCTAACTTGTAATGGCCCATTTATCCTCTATGATTTATTTTTCTTCTGCATTTAAAATACATTATTTAACACTACGCTTTTAAGATAAACTAGAATATTTTACACTGCAAAAAAGTGCTAAAAGTGAAGTTTTTATTGACAAGAATCCTTCTGCTTGATGCATAATTTTTATTTTAAATTTACCATTGGTTGTTTCCCTTCATTCACTTGAGAAATACTTCTGTGTGCATGTATGTGCTTTACAAATTACAACTTTGTGCATAATTAAAACCTTCCAATAAAAATCCCAGCACTTCAGGTGAAATTTCAATGCTTCAAAATGAATAATGTAATTTCAATTGGCTTTTTACGATAAGGGTTTTTCATTGCATTTAAAAAAAGAGAAACAGAAGAACGCATTTGTAATGTTCTCTACTATAAATGCAGTATTACAAACCATGTTTTCCAAACCTCTTAGGAAGGGAAAAAAGACATTCCTCACTTTTTCAGGTGGAATGTATTTGTCTGGAAAAGCCCTGTCACGTTCTAAGAACATAATGTTTACTACAGCTAGTAGAAAAGAAAATCTCACATACTCTAGAATCCCATCTCTGGGGATAGAATGAGATGCTGATGGGAAAAGTGCAAAGAACAAGACAAGTGCAGAATGCTTCTCCTACCACACCCTCCCAGCTGCCAACCATCATTAGTTCAGTCATGTCATGAACCAGAAGATCCTTCTACTTGATATTCAGCAGTTAGTAAAAGTCGCTATCTTCTGGCCAACATAAGAAACATACACTCGTATTTGGGATGATTCACATGAATATACAAGGCTGTCAACTGTTGTATTTCCAGATCTGATTTACAACTGGTCTATTTGCTTGTGCCTAAGGTAGCAAACTTTCTAGTGAGACAGCAGCAGATAGACTACAGATGATCCCTATTTCAGCTACACAGAATTTATTCTCTGCCATACGTGAACTGGATCCCTTGTTTTCCTGTTCCTGTGGCATCTGATCTAATGATTGTTTGGTAGGTGATGGCTATTGCTCCAACACATTATGTGTGGCAGCGAGAGCGTTCCATATACCACAGCGGAGCTGTGAGAAACTACAGTGGTGATGAAGCACAGCTGCCCCGAGGACCAAGTGCTACTCCTACACACTGCCTGCTTTGTGGTAAGAAAGGAAGATTTGTACGGCTAGGATTATCATCATCTTCCTCCTCATCTACTGACACTTTGGAGATGATGGAATTACAATCATCAAAGAATTTGAAGGACACCATTGCAACTGAAAAAATGCTCGTTGACTCTCCTTTGAATTACACCCAAGGTATAGTTTAAAAATTGCAAATAATTTTTAATTAGTTTGAGGCAACTGAGGCCATATTTACCCGTGGTATGGCAAGGCACGATATCTCTGCGTGAGCAGGCATCTCTGTTACAAAGGCAGTTACCTTGGCAAAACTGTGCCTTTACTGCCATAGTTTCCATTTTCACTTCTTGCCTCTTGATTTCCTGAAGTACCACCTGCTTTGTATTATGAGTCTCTTCAAATTGTCTTTATCTACTACAGTAGATTTTGGGGTTTGTTCGGTCTATTTAGGCACTATTACTATTCCTGCATCTCAGATTAAATTGAGAATCCTATTTTAAACACTTGGCTAGAGGCAGCAATGAAAATAAAGGAGTGGGTCACATGAGTTAAAAGGCTGTTGCTGAGAGCACTGTTTTTAGAAAAGGCAGGCTGCTCAGTTGCTGTCTTCAGTTTTGACACATTAAATCACAACTCACATTTTCCTCTAAGTGTATCTCAGTGTTAACAGAGCTTATTCAAGATTTCCTTGTAAGACTGGGGTACGAGTATAAAGCAATACAAAAATTTAATCTGAAAACTGTTTTATGCAATTGCATCTCTGTATATTCCAGATAGCGTTCTGAGCCTCTGTATGAGAGGCCTCCATTACATACAGCAGTTATGGGACAAATGCTCATAATTTAATTAAGAGTAGAACACACCTGAGATGTAGACTTCCTTCATGCACTTAACCACTGCAGCCTTCTTGGCATCCTTATTTAACATGGGTTTCCAGTTATTTATAGCTCTACTTTTCATTTGTATGTGTTCTAACTAATATCCAAATTTTAACCATTACAGCTGTTACTTCTTTTGACAGCTTCAGTACAACTGTGATTCTCAAGGAATCCCTCCACTTTGGAAAATTTGGCATTTAAATCTTCCTTGAGATACAGAACAAGTCAGATGTCTACAACACATCATTTAATAAAGTTAAACATCACCACACGCTTAACATGTTATATGGAGACTTATGTGAGGCTCTAAAAGACTTAAAAATCTGTTTGTTGCTTGAGGGGTCTTGCTTTTGGTATCTGACAAGGTCAGGAAAAAAAAAAGTTTGACTGTTTGGGAATGTTTTATATAAAGCAAAGTTCATAGAAAACCAGGCAGCTTTCAGCACAGATGCTGTAAACGAACCAGAGCTCTGTGTGTCAGCAATGTTTTCTTTTTCTTGAAATAAGCACAGCTTTATCAAGAGAACAAATTCAGTAAGTTTTTGTTTCTCTTACAGTTGTGCTTTAAGAAACTGACAGCCACCAGTTGGTAGCCAGTGAAGTCAGAAGCAGCTTCACTTGCATTTCAAATGACAGACCTTGATCCATTATGTTCTTACTCAATTTTTTTTCTCCTTATTTCTGGTAGACTGTCAGAGCCTGTCCAGCAAAAGGAGACTAGGTAGCACCTGTAAGCAAGACAAATCCATGGAGTGGTTTACAAGCAATGAAGAATGAAGTACACCTGACGAGACAGAAACAAATACTGTGCTTTGCAAGACAACGTACCTGAGGATTCTGTTAAAACTTCTCCCTTTAAATGTAGGTGAGGGTTCAAACTATCTAGACCATCCAAATTATAGCCATCCTTACTTTAAAGTTATACAACTGGCAAAATGTAGCAGCTACTTTGTAACATTTTATTTTATTCTGATACAATACTCAGAGTAGCAGCTGACATCCCAGCAGCATCAAGCATGCAGTGGTCCAAACTTTCTCAGCTTGATAAGGAATGCTAATCAAAAAACAAAGCAAATTACTACTTCAGTATTTCAATACACAAAGATTATTTTATTATTATAAGTTTTATGGTTTTGTGATAATGTATCAAATGCTAGTACAAAACAACAGCATTTTTAAAAGTAAAATACCACTAAACATTTGAGATTAAAAAAAAAAAAACATTTTTAAGGGTCTCACCTGAATGAGCATCCTGCCAGGAAGATGGTCGAGCAACATAAGGCACCGAGCAGTGTGTTTCAGTGTCATCAGAAAGTGGTTCTATGAAACAGCATTCTTTTGTTAAATCTTTCCAGCAAGTTCAAAACATAAAAGCAGACTAGAGCTGCAATAACATGTGTTATTTTCCCCGACATACTTTCATCTTATTTTTTTCTTCTGTCAAAGTGCTTTGTTGTCACCTATCAGCACATTCAGACCTCTCTGCTCTACTATGGATTTTGCAAATCTATTCTAGCATGAGGCATCTTTTTGGATGAGCCAGAAGGGCACAATTACAAAACAGAGCACACTGGCAACATTTCTTCTATAGAACCCTTAAGCCTATCAGGGTCCTCTAAAGCAGGTACAGGAAGAGTAGAGGACTGAATTTTATTAGTAACATCAGTTTGAAAACAGCAGAATGGCAGTCATTCTTTATTTGCAGACTGCAATATATTTTCCTTTTAGTCTAGATTTAATAAGATATTTAAACATAAATAACCATTAATATATCCTTTTCCAAATCTGACAAGCTATATGCTGACCAAAGGCTTGTCTGTTCTTTGCAGCAATCTCAGCTGACCTAAGGAAAAAAAAAAACCAAACCCAAAAAACCAAAACAACTGTTTCTTCGTACAAACTTTGCCATCATTATATCCCTGGATTATCAAATTGCATTAACAGGATCTCTCATTAGCAATAATGTTCTTACCATTGTATTCATTTTCTGTAAGAACTACTTGATCCTGAATGTAGTTTTCTTCATATTCGTTTTGAAGTGTTTCGTCAATATTTTCTGGAGTTTCCACCACTTGGCTTGATTTGAAATTCTTGATTTTAGCAGGCAGCACCAACCAGTCTCTGTAAGTTACCTCGATGACCTTTTCACACAAAAAAGGGAGCCTGGAGGTCCGTATTCTGTCTAAAAGTTCAATAACCTGTGTGATGCTTTTGAAGAAATGCAAAGGATAAAGTAGTATTTTGAAAACTCGAATCATACATAGTTATTCTCAGTTCTGCTGCCTTTGTCACGTTCTCTGCCTTTGAGGTTACATGAATCCTTCAACTTTAGGGTAAAGGAGCTAGTAAGCTGACTACTTGATTTGGAAAGCAGTAGTTGTTTTGAGGATATCTTTAAACTCCCACTGATTTCAAGAACATTCCCAAAGTGAAGGCCAAAGGATTTGGCCAAGTGTAATTTATACTGAGTGCAACTCCCCAAAGGCAGAATTTCATTAAACATTTCATTGATGCTGGATGTATTTTTTTAAAGATGTTTGGTTTTGTGACAATGTTCAGTGATGCCCAAACAACTGTCTAAGTGCCAGAAGTAAATACTTACTTTGCTAGATACACAGCACACACACCACCCTGTTTCAGATTTGGCTGTACAGCAGGCAGAGCAGACTGAGGGTTAACCATATCCAGAACTACCTGTAAGAGGAAGACACGTTTTCCCAGTACATATTAATATAATCTATCATTTTTTCCTGTAACAGTGCTTGAAAACAATGTTCGTCTATGGAAATGAACGCATACAACAGCATTATGTAATCACAAACTAGCTTTATTACTGCCTCTCAAAACCTCAGAGAAACCCGAGGTCCACACAGTTACAAGACAAAGACCTTGCTACTTCCAGATGAATCTGGAAACAGGAAGTAGCATTTCCAGATTCATTCCAGTGCAGTAGTCCCATGTTAACATTAAACTTCCTACTAATTCCATACTGTTGACATGAATAAAAAATGTTTAGAAGATTGCATTTGCCAACACCTTTGGGTATTTAGTTTTCAAATGTAAAAAAAAGAATAAATGTTCAAGTGCATCCTTATGATGAAGGGATTGCAATGCAGCCTCAATGTCTAACTTGCTCTTTGTTTCAAGATTCAGAAAGCTTTTGTCTGTGGCAGTTTATCCACCTTCTGCTAGAAAACTATTCAAACTGCAAACAATGGGACAGGCGCTATCTGATCTTCCCTGTTCAAGTTTTAAAAGAATGGTGTGTATGCTCTGTATTTTATTTCTTTGCTCAAAGCATTTAACACAAATGTCATGTGTTTAAAGTGTCGCTGTACATAGGCTTCCTGCTTTCCATGGCAAAATGGTTAACATCTGGCTGTCTTCACTAGCAAAATCTGGATCTAGAAAGCAGGACAAAGAGCGAGCAATGGCATTCCTTACTCTAACTTAGGCCTTCGTTACCTTGTGGGTTCTATATAGCTGATAGCAAAGCGTTTACTGTATTTTCAATAAGCTTATGTATTTTTAAATCTAATGTTTGAAATATACACCTTAGATACAAAAATATCTGTTTCTCAAGAATAAAAGAAAGTTTGTCTTTGCCTACAAGGCAGAAGTGATTAATTGTGGTATTTCTCTACCACAGCCACACTGGTCTTGAGTTTGGCAGCCTGTAACTGAAACCTTAAAAATACTTGTAATATGACCAAAACCAAAAAAATTAGAATGTTTCTGTCACTGATGAAGATCTGTTTTTTCTCACATTCAACCAGATACGGGAATCCCACTGTGAGTGTGAGCAGCTCGAGGTCTGAATTTAGGCAGAGAAGATAAACATAAAATGGGAGGAGTTTTTGGACTTACTGCGTCAAGTGTTAGTGATTTCATATCCATAGCTGCTGTTGAAATGTCTTTAAGAATGAAATCCACGTTATCTGGCCACTCTTCTGTATGTCCTATTTTCCATGCAGCACACCAGTGCCTGTAATTCTTCTTAGCTAAACTATGATGATCATCTCTGATTTCATAACTTATAACACGTCCTTTGGGCCCAACTGAAAACAAACAAAGACACTAGGCTTATTGCTTTTCCCTCCCGTAATAAAGAATTATAAAAAAACAGTGTAGTAAATATCGGAAGTACACCTTTCAACTTTAACTTCACTTCAGGGAACAATCACATATGAAACAATCAGTTACAATTTATTTTTTCTTTATATTTAAAACAACCACATGCAAATAAAGTGCTGGATTAGTTCTTTTATAGACTGAAATCCATCAACCCACAGGTGAAAAAAAGCACAGCTATAGTACTACAAACTGTTCCCTAGATGTCCTCCCAAACAACTCCTGCAGCAGAAGATAATTTGAGCATCTACGGCCTTCCCTGTCAATCTACAATTCTCCTGCTGGAGCTACCAGAGATACCAGCTGAGGAAGCTGCAACATTGGTCACTACAGACAGTGAGGCTTCTGTTGTTAGTAAGGTTTTTTGACAACCCTTATTTTCATGCACGTTTGCTGTTTTCCTTGCACAGTTCTTTCTTCTCCTGTTCTTCTTAGGGTTGGGGAAAGGCTGAGAAACTCCCCCAGACCTGCTTACTGATTTCAGCTCCACAGACAAGTTTTCAAGTGTACTCTTTAATTTACACGGGCTTGTGTTATTTTCCTGTTATTTTTCTCAACTGTAATAAAATGATTTATTACTGGCTGTAAGTATAAATTTCCTACTCCAAAATCCATGTCCAGTACACAATGTCCATAAAGGCAGTGTTACTGGGATATCCAGGCACAGAGAACAGGGTGCGTCTTGCTGTATTATTTGATCCTTGTATTACTCTTGAATTCTAAAAACTACCACACTATTAGCTTCTCTTTCTCCTTGCTACTTTGTAATGGGAGAAAGCAGCTGTCAGGTATCAGGAGCTCAGGGAGTGAGACTGGGGCTTTGTTGGACATTTTAGATGGGAGTCACTAGGCTCCCTCCTTCCCTCACCCACACGATCTGACTGTAAATCCATTCACAAATGTGTGACTTGACCCTCTCCCCCCGAAGTCCTTCATCCAGCCCTGGGGCCCCTAACACAAGAGGAACATGGAGCTGATGGAGCGAGTAAACAGAAGGCCACAGAAATGCTCCGAGGGCTGGAGCAGCTCTGCTCTGGAGACAGACAGAGAGAGCTGGGCTTGTTCAGCCTGGAGAAAGCTCCTTAAGGGGTGACCTTAGAGCAGCTTCCAGTGCCTAAAGGGGCTACAAGAAATATACAGAGGTACTTTTTACAAGGGCCTGTAGCGACAGGACAAGGGGGAATGGCTTTAAACTGACAGAGGGGAGAGTGAGATTAGGTATCAGGAATAAATTCTTCCCTGTGAGGATGCTGAGGCGCTGGCACAGGGTGCCCAGAGAAGCTGTGGCTGCCCCATCCCTGGCAGTGTTCAAGGCCAGGTTGGATGGGGCTTGGAGCAACCTGGTCTAGTGGAAAGCATCCCTGGCTATGGCAGAGGTTAGACCTGAATAAGCTTTCAGGTCCCCTCCAATCCAAACCAACCTGGGATCTACAACTGTGCTGCTTCCATGTATTATATAAGCAGCTTCTTACCTGCTTTTGACAGAAACAAGGTCAAAGCACCAGACCCACTGCCAGCTTCCAAAACGGTGTCTCCCGGGTGGATATCCATCATCATTAATATAGCACTTATATCCTGCAGGTGAGAAAACACCTGGCACATTACCAGTCTTGGAAACCAAGAGTGAGGTTCAGCCAGTGGCTGCTCCCGGTCACCAGCCATCCCAGTGAGCAGCCAGTACCTTAGGATAGGCGATAGTGGGCCCTCGCGGCATCAGCAGCACATACTCCTCCAACGAAGGCCGCCTCACTTGCAGCCGCGCACCGCTCGAGGTACGCAGCATCTGCCCGGGCATCTGGCCGATGATATCTCGGTGGGGTAAGAGACCGCCGTTGCTAGTCAACACCGAGCCCGCCACCAGCCGGCACATCAACTTCAGCGTCCGGTTGTACTTCCTCCTCATTTCCGCCAGCACCAGCTCCCCAGCGCGGAGAGGACGGGGCTGGCTTGCTGCCACCTCAGGAGAAGCGGCCGCCTTCTCCTCACTAGAAGCCTGAGGAGCCGCCGCGCACAGCCCCACCTCCGCCGCTTTCTCCGGCGGCAGCATCCTCCTCACCCTCTCCAGCGGTGATAACGACTTCTCCCATGCCCTCCTCGGAGGCCTCCGGCCAGGGCCTACCCCTTCTCCGGTGGAGAAGGAGCAGAAGGCGGCTCCCCTCAGCCCGCTACAAGCCCTCATGTGGAGGGAGGCGGGGAACAAGACTCCCAACCGCTGCCCCTCACGCCTGCGCCGCGCACACCGATGACGCCGCGCATACATCGGTGTGCGCGGCGCATGCGCGCGGAGCGAGCACGCGGAGGGCCGGGCAAGCAGCGCCATGGCGGCGGCAGCCCCGCCGGTGGGGGCCGTTTGCTCCTTTTCCCCCCGCGATTGCCGCTTCTTCGCCATCTCCAGTTCGGATGGGCGCCTGCGGGTGTGGGAGACCGTGAACAGCCGCTTGCAGCATGAGTACGTGCCCTCTGCTCACCTCAGTGCTGCCTGTACTTGCTTGGCGTGGGCCCCGCCGGGGGGACGGCAGCCCCCCAATAAGGTACAGGTGAGTGCGTGAGGGAAGGAAGCGAGCGCGGTGGGATGCTGAGGTAAAGGAAGGAACGGTGGAGCCGTGAGTGACTCTGACGCGTGACCGCGGCCCGCTCGGCTTCACCCCGCCCTCCCGGCGCCATGTGGCAGGGGTCGGCGTGGCCGGGCAGTGGAGATGCGGTGGATGGGTGCCGGGAACACTGAGTGGTCAGGGTTGGAAGGGACCTCTGGAGATCATCCGGTCCAGCTTCTCCTGCTAAGGCAGGGCCACCCAGAGCAGGTTACACAGGAGGGTTTTGGATGTCTCCAGAAAGGGAGACGCTACGACTTCCCTGGGCAGCCTGTTCCAGTGCTCTGCCACCCTCAGCATAAAATTCTTCTTCATCTGTTTTAGTTTATGGCCACTGCACCCCGTCCTGCTGCTGGACACCACTGAAAAGAGCCCGGCACCATCCTCCTGGCACCCACCTTTGAGATACTTGCATGTATTAATGAGATCCCCTCAGTCTTCTCCAGACTAAACAGGCCCAGTTTCCACAATCTCTCTTCAATAAGAGAGATGCTCTAGACCTCCTGTGGCCTCCACTGGACCCTCTCCAGTAGCTCCTTGTCTGTTCTTGTACTGAGGAGCCCACAACTGGAGGCAGTGCTCTACATGTGGCCTCACCAGGGTCGAGTAGGGGGTTCGGGTCTTAGGGACAAGCGTGGGGTTCCTCAAGGTTCAGTCAGGGCACCCTGCCGAAGGTGCTGGGCATGTTTATGCCTGATGTCCCCTGGTGTGTGTGGGGGGTGCTTGGGGGCTCTGCTCCCCTCAGAGGAGCCTTGCAGCATCAGTCCTCACAAGGCAGGTTTCACGTGGTGGGGGAAGCAGCACTGGAGGTTTTAGTATTATTATTTAAAAAAGGGAGGGGAGTGTGCCTGTTAGCAGAAGCTGTGACTGTAAAATCATTTATCTTCTGTATAACCTGCATGGAAGAAGCCGTCCTTGAAGGAGCAAGGTATGTTACTTCATGGCATATCTCACCTTATTCAAAAAGGATGCTGCAGAGCAGGTTGGCTGCTGTGCATATCCACTTAGCTTACAGTTCACATTCTAGTAAAGGCAGTGTCTCTCCATACTTCCTTACCCTTGGAAGCATCTGCATTCAAGCTGCTATGCTGCCCGTGATGGTTCTTCTCAAGCTCAGGAGTCCTGTGAGAAGGTTGGTGGCTTTATTCAGAGCACACGTTGGAGGGCTTGAATGTTCTCTACCTTGAGTTTGTCTTTTTAACTTCACCTCAGGTGAACACTCAACCTGAAAATATCTATAGTGTATATAGTAAGGTACATTTTCACCTTCTTTGTGTTGAAGTAATCCTATTTTCTTTAGTTAGGACATGTATTTTTTCTCAGGAAATGGTATCCTTTGGATAAAGTGTGTGAAATCCACCACCCCTTTATCATAAGATGTAGGGAGGGCTTTTAAAGATGATTTTTGGTATATTTGAAATGCTGTAAGAGATGTTTCAGAACACTCAGCACAGACTGCCAGTCCAGAAGAAATCGATATAATCTCTTTTTTTCTCAGTTGAGCATCTTAGTCGCTGAACTCTGAAAACTCCCATAACATTTGAAGAATGCTGCAGAAAAGGTCAGTTTTAGACTGGCCTTAACCTGTTCATTCATCACGTAACTTTGAATAAAAAAGGATCTGTGCATTAACTGCAGGGCTGTGTAGGTAGTTCTTCAGTGTTAAATACCTGTAACTGAGGGTTAATCCATCCTGTGTGAAATAAAACTAAAAGCTCATATAGTGCACTGCTGTGGTGCTCTAAGTCAAGCACAGGAGGATTCTGAGTGACTTTTAAAAGCTAACCCTTTCCTAGAGACCCACCCCTAAACCCCACAGATGCTCCAGTTTAACCTGATTTAGGGTTGTATGGAAAATGGACTTGATCAGACAATATTTGGCTACCTTTCAGTGCTCTTATATTATTCTAGTAGCTTGAATGTTCTCCCCTGAATGAAAGCTGGTATGTTTTCAAATACAGCTGGAAACATACCAGTTCTTGGGATAATTATGCCATAAACTTTTATAATTCATTGGTTTGTTCTTATACTGAACTGAAGAACTAAAGCTGTGATGGTTCTGCAAATACATTTTATTCAATGTGTGTTTTCTGACATTAGTCTTGGTTTTCCTTTTTTTAATTCCTGGAGAGTTGGCATCTCTGGGCAGTACTAGCATCTGATCTTCAGGAGTAAAACTATGCCACCAGATATCTGTAAATGGTGTTTGGCCAAATTACACCTAATCTAAGTGTGTTTTGGGTTGCTACCATGTTAATGAAGGCCATGTGTTACATGGAAATATTAGGAATTCAGTTTTAAGCTGCAGGCCCTGGAATTGCTGATGCAGTGGTAGCTTATTGGGATGTTCCCTGCACACATGCTTTTGTAGTGTCAGTACTTCCTGCCTGCAGTGTTCACTTCCTCGTGCTCTGTGAAGTAGTGCCTTGTGGAAGAGTATGTGGACCACCAGACTTTCAAAATACCTTCTTCCACTTTCTCCCTATTAAATTGCAACTGTTCTGTCATGTAGAGCTCTCAAGATTCTTTAGGCTTTCCGCCCGTTTCAGTGTGTTAAGTGCTTTCCTTCACGTGTGGCAGCAGAGATTGGATTTCTGGTTTGGTTTGGTTTTTTTAAGTCTCAGTGGCTGACCTACTCGAGAACGTTATGGACAAATGAGTGCACAATCCTTTTCCAAACAGCTTCTTGTAGTCATCTCTACTAATTAAAACTCTGCTTTTCAGGCAGAGTTGAAGGATTTCTAAATAAGCTTGAGTTCAAATCAATCTGAACAAAAGTAACCAAAAGGAAGTTGGTACTTGGTATAGTTCAGCTCGCCTGTCCTACCCATGAATAAAGGGTGCAACAGTGGACTTGAGTGGGAATTTTGTTGTACCTCTGGGTTGCTCCAAGGGAAGTTGACCATAAACTGAAATGGAGGGTGAACAAGTTTTAGTTAAAAGATTTATGTAAGGAAAAAGAATAAAACCTGTTCTTAATTGTGGCTTTGCTTTGCAGTGGGGGTGTGTGGGATAGTCAGTAAAACTGTATGAAGAGATGGAGAGCTACCAGAAATCATATAAACTGTATTATGTACTTACACCTCCACTGGCTATGTGGCCCTTGTCTTTGCATGTGGGACAGCAGTTTCAAGGTGGCTTAGATGGCATTGCTGCCAAAAATTTAGCCAGTTGAGTCTTTTCTCATAGATTGTCTTAAAACCTGGTTGATTTACTTGGTTGTGCATCGTGACTGCGATGGTTTCTCAGCATCTATGTTTTTGTAATATCTTCATAAACACTTTTCTTTCCCAGGAAAGGTGAAGACTAAACAAATGCTTGCAAAACCCCCAATGTAATCTCTTTTCTCAAGAGCTTGCTTTTGAGGTAAAAGTATCTATGTAGCATTTTGGTATTTATTGGCCTAAACTAAAGCACTTTTCCTTGCAGAAGATGTGTTAAATGCAGAGGAGAAGAAAGTCCCCCTTCAAAGAACCAAAGTATTTACCCTCCTGTGTTTAACTTTTAAATCTTAGTTGTGGTGAAAACTCCTAAATCTCTGGACCTGACTAAAAATTACTCACTGTGTGATGTCTGCTGTATGTCACATTAGCTGCACCACATGGAGCTTGCACAGAGCTGATTGCTCACATTTTATCTGACTTCTTTGGCTTCTTCTGGCTGCTCATCAGTGCAAATATGTCTGTTGCTTAGAGGAAGTGTTAGCTTGTGTATATGTATTTGTTTTTAAATTTGGAGAGCATGCCTTCCTGTCCTCTGCAGAGCAGGATAGCGCTTTCTTGTTGAGGCATTATGAATACTTCATATTTGCAAGAGTTTTCTGAATAGCTTTTGGGAAAAACCTCATAATTCTTGATCAACTCTTCCATTTTCTGGGTAAAGTATTGAGATTATGTTAATCTTTACCTCTGCCTCTGGGATATGAAGTCTATGAGAAACTTAACTGTTTTTTCCCTTCATGTATGTCATCACTAGGCTAGCAAAATGGCCTCCACCAAATGTTTCTAGGTGACTCATAGCACTTGGGTACCTTGCTCATGGAGGTACCAGTTGAGTCTCTAGGTTGGTGTGCACTTCAGTGTCTTCAGTTTGTGTCTTGGCAGAGTTTGTGCTGGCTGACTGGGTTTCAGACTTACAGAAGATTTTTTTCCTTTCTGCTTTAACACTGAGAGCAGCTGGTCAGACTAATTTATTTCATCTTTTGTTTTTATTTTTGATTTTCCAGGATGGTCCACAGAGGAAAAAACGGAAGTCTGAAGTTGCAGAAGTGGACAGGCAATTAGATATCCTGGCTGTTGGTACAGCAGTTGGTAGCATTTTGTTGTACAGCACAGTAAAAGGAGAACTACAGAGCAAGCTAGTAAGTAATACACTTTTCATCACATGCTACCAAATACTGATGGTTTCAGTCAGTTTATGCTGTTCTTTCTGCTGCTCAAAAATAGAATAAACTAACCTAATTACATGTGTCTTTTTCTTAATAGCTGTGTATATCGATAGAGGTGCACTAATTCAGGTGCTTGGGAATCTTCAAGTGGTGCTTTTCTTTGTTGGCAGTATGTATGCATTGAGAAATCTTGGGTTTGAAGTTAATGTGATATCTTAACATTGTACCATTGTGCACGGATTTGTTATGTGTCATTCAAATTAGCAGCAATGATGCAATGCCTAACTGGAGAGTTAAGTGTGCTGTGGAAGTGTCATGCTCTCGGTTCCTGCACAGTACTGTGGGAAAGGAGGGCAGGACTGAAGTACCCATTGATTCTTGGGAAGTTGTCATGTTGATGGACTGAGATGTGCTCGTTTTCATTCTTCCTTTCTCATTGAGAGCTTCCCTGTTAGTCCTGAGCACTTTGGTTTTAGTCTTGGGTTATGTACTAAACAAAATAAATCTGTATGAATGACTCTGTGCAATACTTTGAGGTACTTGCACATACTTTTGCTTCTAAGCTGTTAGTTGTATGTAGGATGATAAATGTACGTGAATTTAGGGAAAGCAATGACTTCTTAAAATCATGATACATGCAGGTGACACTAGCTAATGAGTATCAACCGTTTTATGGAAAAGCTGTATTTATGCTTGAAAACTATGAAGAAATACGAGTTTCAGGTGAAAACACTGGCTGCTCTTTTATAGGAGCAGCGTATCAGATGAGTACTTCATTTTTTACAGATAGGTTGAACAAGAAGATTATTCCTGCTAGCATAAGAGCTGTCACTTTTAGCTGCCCTTATTGAACAGATTGTTTTGCTGTGATGTATTTTGTCTTGCTCAAGGCTGATTTGCAGTGACACTTTAGGGAGCAGTCTGAGCTGGGTGGTGCCAATTCAAATAGTGAAATTTTATAAACTTCAGGAAATATTTTCATAAATGATTAAAAGGTATATTTGAGCTGGTTGTTGAGAGATGAATGATATGCCTTTGTAGGGTCTTCTCTTTCTTACAATAGTTTGCTCTTGAATGCTGAGTACAAAAGGAAGGCTGTTCATCTCTGAATGTACTTAAGCAAGCACGCACTTAGATGACTGTCCAGGTTTCAATTGTAACAGTTACTTTTCTTCCTAGTAGCTGGTGCAGGGCTGTGTTTTGGCTTTAGTCTGAGAACAGTGCTGATAACGCGCTGATGTTTTAGTTGCTTATAAGTTATGCTTACTCTGATCAAGGACTCTTCAGTCTCTCACGCTCTGCTAGGGAGGAGGGGCACAAGAAGCCAGGAGGGAGCAGAGACAGGACACCTGACCTGAACTAGCCAAAGGGGTATTCCATGCTACAACATGTCATGCCCAGTATAGAAACCAGGGGAGTCACCCAGAAGGGACCGATTACTGCTCGAGTCAGGCTGGGTATTGGTCAGTGGGTGGTGAACAGTTGTATTGTGCATCACTTGTGTTTTCTAAGCTTTCAATTCTTCTCTTGTTGTTTCTTATTATTAGCATTAATGTTATTGTTGGTATTCTTTCTATTATCTCTATGTTGTACTTTAGTTATTAAGCTGTTCTTATCTCAATTCTTCCCACTCTCCTCCCCATCCCACCTGGGAAGCGGGGAAGTGGTGAGCTAAGTGGCTGTGTGGTGCTGAGTTACTGGCTGGGGTTAAACCATGACAATGACTGTCAGCAAGACATCTGTGATAGACTTTCATTTGAACAGATTTCCTGCTGTTAGACAGCCTTGTTTGGCTGTGTGTATAAAAATAGTGGGCAGGACGATTTTTGTGTTCATTCTGAAGTGCTAGAACAAAAATGAATTCAAATAGTTATGTGTCACTAATTCATATACTTAGATGTATGTATCAAAACATGAAATATCTTTAACCTGTACAACTCTACATGTATATTGGTCTCTTAAGTTGCCAGTGGTCTGAATTTAGCTCTCAGCAGTTTGTTCACATTGCTAGTGTGGGAAGACTCAATATTCAAGACTTCTTCATTTATTAATTAGTTGACCCTCTCTTACCTGTTGCAGGATGGTGGTCATGACAACAGAGTAAACTGTGTGAGATGGCATCAAGACACCTGCTGCTTGTATAGCTGTTCAGAGGACAAACACATTGTGGAATGGAACACACAGACCTGCAAAGTAAAGTGGTAAGTGGTGCTGGTTTTCAGTCAGATTTGTTTGCACTTGCTTTTGTGTATTTCCTCACTCACAGGTTTTAATGAGGGCCTGTTGGAAATTCTTCACTCTGCTATCCAGTCTTTGTGCCCCCTGCACAGAATTGACTATTGACTATTACTGTTCTGAGATTGGAAGTGGTTTTATTAAGGGATAAAAGAATAATTCTAGCAGGGTTTCTTCATTTGTGTATTGGAAAGACTAGATGAAAGGAGTTACTGCGCTGAGAGATTTGGGTCCCTCCATACTAACTGTTACTGGGACATGGGCTTCCAGTCACTTTTGTGATGCTGAAAAATCTAAATTCCAGAAAATATCCTTGGAGATGTGGGGGAGCAGATACTGGAACACCAAATTTCAATTAAATCAGTTACATGCACCCAGCTTTGCTCAAAAGGGCCTTGCTGTGATGATAACCCATTTGGTTTCGCTCACTACTAATGTGCAGTGAGGACAGTTCCACTTGGCTGTCTGAGCAGGCTGCTACTATTTACAGGGTTGAGCAAAATAGAGCTTAGTGCAAAGTAACAAGATGTCTGGTGAAGGCATTTACTTTCTTTCTGTAATGAAGTCTGAACTGTTTTTAAAGAAGCAGCAGAGATTTCTAGTAACAATCCTGGTTATATTACTTCAGTAAGAGCTTAGTGTATGATGGCACCTTGATCCTTCTCTTATGTTATTTCTTTTCTGTGACATTTCCCAGTGGTGTGTTATTCTTACTGCAGCTCTATTGGTTTGTTAAAGTTGGTGTGGGCACTTCAGACAGCCCATCATCAGTAGCCTCTGTGATTTCTCATAAAGAGAGGTGCATCCTTGGGTTTTTATTAGGACCCTGACGTAAAGTAGAAGATGGCTTTAAAATCTCCCTCTAGCCTTCTCTTTTTAGGATTGAACACATCCAGTTGCTTCACCTTTTCCTCTTGCATTTCATGCTCTAGTCCCTAAACCGCCTTCATGGCCCTCCACTGGATTTACTCCAGGGTGTTAGTGATTTCTTCTACTCTCCCAAACTGGACATGGTGCTCAGATGCAGTTTCAAAAGTGTTGCACAGAGGAGAGAAATTGGTTTCCTTACTCATGTTCAACTCGGCCATGAGGACTGCAAACTTCTTTTCTACAAAGCTACTTTCTAGGTATTCATTCCCAGCCTGTACTGGGATATTTCCATCCTATGTGCAGGACAGTACATTTTCCTTTGAGCTCTGAGGTTTTGACAGCCTGTGTCATGGTTTAAACCCAGCCAGACAGCTCATTCACTTACTCTCCACCTTCTTGCCCTCCTCCTACTCCTGGAGGGACGGAGAGGAGAATCAGAAGAATGCAACTCCCACGGGTTGAGATGAGAACAGTTTAGTAACTGAGGTGTAACACAGATCACTACTGCTACCACCAATAATAATAATGATAAAGGAAATAACAAGGGAAGAGAATACAGCACCTCACCACCAGCTGACTGATAACTTGCCCCCCCCCCCCCCCCCCCCCCCCCAGCCCGACGAAGCACCGACCCATACCTCGTCCAGCCCTGCAGTCCTAGCCCTTCTGGGTCCCTCTCAGTTACATCCTGGGCATGATGTGCTGTGGTATGGAATACCTCTTTGGTCAGTTTGGGTCAGGTGTCCTGTCTCTGCTTCCTCCCAGCTTCCCCTCCTCCCTGACAGGGCATGAGGCTCACAAAGTCCTTGGCCAGACCAAAACATCAGTGTTATCAGCTCTGTTCCCAGGTCAAAAGTCAAAACACAGCACTGCACCAGCTACTGAGAAGGAGAAAAAATGACTGCTACTGCTGAACCCAGGACTGCTGAGATGTCCCTGGGTAGCAGCCCTGCCCTCCAGCATATCAACTGTTCTTCCTAATTTGCTATTGAATGTGAACTTGTTACGTGTGCATTCTTTCCTGTTTTGAGGTCATTAATGAAGATCTGGGCGATATTAAATAGTATTGGGATGTCCTTAGTGAGTGAGGCTAGAAACTGGCCCCTAGCTGGACTTCACAGCAGTGATCACAACTGTTTGAACTCAGTGTAGCTAGATCTTATCCCTCCTTGGAGTTCATTCATTCAGTCTATATATCTCCAATTTGGCTGCAAGGACACTATGTGAGACATTGTCAAAAGCAAAGATACATGGCATACGTGGCTCTCTTGTTCACTGGATGTCTGTCTTGTTAGGAAGGCAGTCAGGCTGGCTAGGCAAAATTTGCCATTTGTAAATCTCTGCTGGATGCTCCTAGTCACTTTTTGACATTTGTGTGCCTAGAAATGGCTTCCAGGTGGATTTGTTCTATAACCTTCCTGTTGTTTCCTGTATTCTCCTTCCTGTGGATATTTGTCTCTTCTCAAGTCATCAGAAATGTCTCCTGAGCTATGCGGCTCCTCAAAACAATAGTGTGGTCTTGTAATAGCTATGGCCTTAGCAGTTCTGGATGCATCCTGTTCAGTCTTAAGGAGTTGCATGTCTTGGGCTTGCTATGATCCCTAATTTGATCTCTCTTTACTATGCAGATTGCTTTGCTCCCTCTGGCTCTAGTTTCATGGGAGGCCTGAGAGAATATGCTCTTCAGTGCTTTGGTCTTTTCTGTGTACTGAATGCATCCCTACACTATTCAGGAGGAGGCCTGCATTTTCCTCAGTCCCTGTCTTACTCCTGCTGATGTCCTTTTCTTGGCCTTCGTAGTCCCTGCTGGTTTGAACGCCAGCTAAGTTTTGGCTAATTCTGTCCCTGCATGTGTGGACAGTATATTCCTGTGTGTAACCTCTCTCCATTTCCCCCTTCTCTATATTTCTTTTTTTGTGTTTCTGAGTTGGGTTAGGAGTTACCCACTTGGGCAAGCCAGCCTTCTGCAATAGGTGGTAGTTTTCTGCTCACCTTCACCTATTTCAGAGGAAAACTCCATGCACTCATGCTATCCTTTTGTGTGGAGAAACCTCTTTCCTTTTTACTTTCCTGGCATGTCCCTGCTGAAGTGCCTTCCTAAAGGTTCATTAATTGCATCTCTCTTGTTGTGAAGGCTATCCCAGTGTTTTTCTGTGATCCCAGCTCTGAAGCTGTGTAAGGAGATAGAATTCATCCTGTTGATATCCCATAGCATGTATGTTAGTGTACAGGTACTCGAGGTGGGTTGCAGTCATACTGCTTTGCTTTGTTTTAAGTAACAGAGAATTTGAAGTAGAAATTCGGATCAGAATAGGCAAATAAAAAGTAAGTTGCCAGTTGTTCAGTATAAAATAACTTCGTATTTTTGAGTTGCTGTGTTTTTCTGTAAACTAATTTGAAGGAGAGGAGCAGAAACAGAATACCTTTGACCTCATCTTTGACCACCTAAATTAGTATTTCTTAAAATAATTTTTGCCTTAAGTTGTCCAGTGTGGTTGTTATGCATTTTGAGATGATGTTAATGAGTATTGTTTCTTCCTGTTTCTCCATCTTTCTCCCTTTGTACAACACCTCCATCCATATTCTAGCAAGTGGAAAGGTGACAATAGCAGTGTCACCTCTTTATGCATTAGTCCAGATGGGAAAATGCTGCTGTCAGCTGGTAGAACTATAAAACTGTGGGACCTGGAGACCAAAGAAGTCTACAGAGTAAGTAACTTTGTTGAATTAGATGCAAAAAAGTACCCTCCTTGATTGATGCCATTATGTATCTGGTGTTTCCTGGTAGGACATCTGAAAATGTCAGTAAGTTTGAGGAAACAACTGACAATTTCGGGGTTTCTGGAAGCTGTTGCTGTGATGATACCTTCAATTGTGGTTTCAACTTGCTGAGTGTTGAATGAGGACATTAAATTCCTTGGCTGTGTCTGAGCATGCTTCCAGCACCCCTTCTAAAGCCTGTACCAGAAAGATGGATGCTGTTCTCTTTCACTGGGTCCTTTTCTGATATCCTTCTAGCAGGAGAACTCAGTTCGCCACAGTATTAGTTACTGCTGGTGTGGGTTTGTGCATGAGCTATCTGATGTTAAACATCAGTTCCTCCTTCAGCTTTCTTTGGTAAATTTCATGTATCTGGTGGCATTATCAGTTTTGCTGTTAAAACAGTTGGCAGGCATAGGAGCAAACCCCTTCATGTTCCTGAGCAGGGATCAGACATGAGCAGATTACTGTGTTTTAACTGTTACGTGGACACGGCCATGGTCTCTTGCCTGCTAGCAGGTAGGACACAGCTAGTCTCTGATCTCCTGGTACTTGCTGTCAGGTTGGTGTGTGCACATGTGCTGTTACTCTGGACTGGCTGGCACATGGCAGTTATCATTTATGTTTGCATCCTGTGATAACCAAAACTGCTGTTTACAAAAGTAGATTGAAGAACAAGAGTTTTTTTGGGGGAGTGGTAGTTGTGTTGAACAGCCTCAGTGTGTCAGCAGACCAGTGCATTCATCTCACAGTGAGAATGCAACTAGGTGTCTAATTTCAGTATAAAAGTTGAAGTGTAAAAGGTGGTAGCGGGGGAGTGCATTCAACACTTAAGAGCAGTACAGGTGGATGCAACTTCTTTTGCGTGAGCTTAGTCCCAGTAAATTTGCTTTTGATTCCTCCTTTAACTTTTAAAATTCTGAAAAATATCGGGGGGGGTCAGGAAAAAAATCCTTGAGATACAGAAATGGAGGGAGGCTGGTAAAAATGTCACTGAAATGTCCTTGTTGACTTAGTAACACTTGAATCTTTCCTAATGTTGTGTGTAAACTAATGTGTTCATTTTTGTCATATGGCTGCTTATGGCAATTATTGAAAGATTCTTTTTTTTTCCCCCCTCTTAGCATTTCACAGGCCATGCTACATCAGTGTCATCATTAACGTTTACCACAGTGAAACCTATGAATGAAAATAAGCCCTTTGATGGAATTACAGGGCTTTATTTCTTGTCTGGAGCCATACATGACCGATTACTGAGTGTATGGTATGTAAGCTTTTTTGCACCTTTTGATTATGATCTGTATTGAGGATGTTCCTAAATCTGTGATTAAATAGAAGGTTAAGTAGAAAAGGGACACTCTGGAAAAACACAGTGATGATCTCTTAAATAGTGCTTTAAACTCTGATTGTTTAATGAAGATGTGAATTGTCTGTGTCTGAGTATGTTTCCAGTTGCTGTTTGAATCGCTAGTGTATACCAAGAGCATACTGTGTGGTAGGCTTCCTTGTTCTTAGTACTTACTGTAAGGTTTAAGCTAAGTTGTTCTGCTAAATTTCACTTGGGAGTTACTTTGCACTTGGAATTTAGAACACTTTTCCTAAGCTGAAATCTGAAATTACGGCATAAGTAATGCTGCTGGTGATTTATAGGCTTTATGCTGCTTCATAGGGGCAGAGGGTGCTGTTTGTGCCATGGTAAATAATGTGAACTGTATTGTCTTCCAGGCAGGTCAGATCAGATAGTAAAGAAAAGAATGCCGTGATGTCTTTCACAGTAACAGATGAACCAATTTTTATTGACCTGACTGTATCAGAAGTCAAAGAAGAGGTAGGAGCAATAGTTTGTAACCAAACACATTCAACAATTCTCAGTTGTCAAGTCAGTTTCCTTTTAAGGGTATAAAGAAAGAAGTTTGGTAAGTATTTGGGTTCTGTTACGCAGAGATGAGATTCGAATGGGAGTAAGGGTATTTATTACAGGTGTGTTTATAAAGCGGATAGCTATTAAGTGTGAATTTGGTGTTTTCTCCAGAAATTTTGCTTGTGATGGCAGAAGTGTCAGTTGTTTCCTCTTTAGAACAAGGCTCAAAAATGGTAGTTAGAACTTGGCAGCAAAATGGACAGGGAAAAAAAATCTTTCAGAAAATCCATTTTGGGTATGGTCCTGTTTGTTTTCTGACCTCAGGTGGCTTTGGCAGCATGACTGCGTTTTAAAATGACTAGCTTTTAATGAGTTAAAGTAGCAGCATACATTCCCCAGCTCTCTCTATTTCAGCAAGTACAAGTCTTTCAAGGCAGTTTTCTTATGAAAAATGTTAGTATGTGAAACCCATTTACAGAGTGTTTCAGTAATTATGTAAAGCATTTTTCTCCTGCTGCCTTTAGATTCCTGTTCTAAAAGCAGTGTTTCATGCTGTTTTTTCTGATGTTCCCAGTTGTGCCTTCTTACTGCAGGTATTGGAGTTAAGAGTTCTCTGTAACATACACCTGTCATTTAATTGCTCAGGGAACTCATCTCAGTTTCTCTCCTCTAAGCGTATTTACAATGTCAGCACCTCTGTAGACCCATGCCTCTAGACATATTAGGTGCCTTATTTATGGAACTTTGCTGCTTATCATGACATGTGTCTGCTACTGTGCTACTGTTCAAATTTGGTTATATCAGTAGTGATACAGTAAAATACAGTTATGAGTTACTTTTTTTGTCTCCTGACAGTTGTAGTAAATGTTCCTGAGATGTAGTGTCTTTGATCTTCCTTATGGATTTAGTTTTATCTTTAATGTGTTTAGTTACTGAAAAAAGTCAAATCGTAGCCATGCAACTGTTTCTGCATGTCCTGTACGTCCAGGAAGTTTGTCTTTTGATCTAATAAAAATCTTTCACTGTGCCTTCTTTCAGCCTGTGAAGTTAGCAGTTGTTTGCCGAGATGGGCAGTTGCATTTATTTGAGCATATCTTAAATGGGTAAGTTAGCATTCATCTTGAGGGTGTCTTTGGGGGCGAGAGCTGGGATTACTGTAAGGCAAAATTTAGTCTTTCCATGCTGCTGCCTTTGAGCCATTGTATTTGTTCACAAATCAGCTTCCAGCTGGTTCTTTGTCTTGGGATACTTAGTTGTTGGGGGCTGTGCTGAGCATCAGTAGGAAGTGTTGCTTTAGCCAAGATTTTGTCTGTGTACCTCATCTTAGCCAGTTGTAAAAGGTGTAAACCAGCTAAGTTTGCTGAGGACCTGCTGACAAAAGGTGCTTGCTTAAATGTGTGAGATATTGAAGTGTTTAAGTTTTAAGGGAATTCAAAAGAATTCACTTGGAATTCTTTTCTTTTTTTTTTTTTTTCCTTCCAGTTACTGCAAAAAACCCTTAACATCAAACTGTACTATCCAGATAGCAACGCCTGGAAATGATGGGGACTCCACACCAAAACCAGTCCCTATTCTGGCAGCTGCATTTTGCTCAGACAAACAGTCTCTGCTGCTTGTGTATGGAAACACCTTACAGCCCATCATAGAGAAAGTGGTATGTAAAACTGACTGGAAAGGTTTTGGGGGTTGTAATATGGACTGTGTACTGCTCTCAATGGGAGGGATTGTTTTTACTTTACAAGTTGTGGTAACAAGGCAAAACTTACTCTTTCTCCCTCTTCTGGGAGCTATGACTGTTGCCCCTGAGCTGTTCTAAAAGGTAATTTGTATTCTTCCATTCTTTCAGTTAAAATACAGCTTGACATTATTGTTGGCTGTTTCTTGCCATTTCAACTGTTTCAATCAAAACCATTGAAACTGCTTTTAATACTGTTTCAGTGTACCTGTGTGATGCTCTTTGGAGAGCATAGAGATCTGGTAACAAGAGACAGGTGTGCAAAGCAGCTGCTGTTCTAGAGTGAAAAAAGTTATTTCTACTTTATAGCTCCAGAATTTGTTCTCATCTTTTAGTAGCATAATGAATCACAGGAGTGAATCTCAAATATTTTAACTGCTTTTGTTCATGTCCTTCTAGTCTTTAAACACCATGGAATCCCATATATGTTTGATAAGGGACATCCAGAAAGTGTTGTCACTTAAAACAGATGTTGCCCTAACAAAGGTGAGTTTTGTGTGAAATGTGATTTTGTTGCTTCTCTTGTTTACTTTGGAAATGGTAGAATTCATTGCTGTATTTTGCAATGAGGTTGGATTTCTGGATGGACCTGCTCAGAGCTGCAGTGGTAGATAGAGATGTCTGTAGCACTCGGGCAGGTGTGAGTAAACTGCGCTTCATGGCTGCTGTGTGTCCTAGTGTGCTCTCACACAGTTGCCATCCTATAGCTCATAGCAAGTCCTGTTCTTAGCAGGTCTGCCTGGTAGACAATACTGGCTGATGGTTTCTCTTCTGCCTGAGATCAGTTCTTCCCCTAGAATCTGTCAATGTGTACACCCTCTTCGACCCTGATGATTTGGGGTGAGGTTGGGATGGCCTTTGTTTTAGAGCCTAAATAAAATGAAACTAGGCCTTAAAGGCGATGTCCTTTTGGCTCTTTCTCGAGGTGGCCTTCATGTTCCTACTCACAGGGGTATGGCACCTGGGAATGTGGGCTAGACACTTAAATGGCAGCAGTGCCCACTGGGGCCACTTGCCACTGTTTTCTCTCATGCCGGATCCCCTGGGGGTTTAGAGATAGACTGTGAAGTTCTTAATCAGTGTGCAAATTCCATGCCTTGAAGATTTGCAAACGCCTTCTGTATTCATGAAGTGAGCAGACAGCGCTGCTTTTCTAACCCTCAAGGTACCTACCGGATCTGGTGCTCCATCAGCCAAGCGGGACTTTGTGCTGATTCCTCAGTCCTGGAGCTGGTGGGTAGCAGAGCTGAAATACAGCGAGAGGTGTAGGAACTCCCTGGCATGCAGTGATGATGCCCATCTTGGTTTCGCTTTTTGCTGAATTCCAGTGAAGACGCATTTCTCTTGGCTGTCTGAGCATGCCTTGTGGAGAGAAAGTCAGAGGTCAGTGTGGTGAGCAAAGAGGGTAGCATTCAATGCCATTGCTGTTCTACAGGAAAATTCTTGAGCTACAAAACCAATTTATTATTATTACTATTTTTTACTTCTACACACAGCATCTGGAAGTTGGTTTGCTCACTGTAGTAGATTATATTTGTTTTGCTTCAGTGGGCATCCAGCATGCCTCCCACAGGTACTTGTTACATTGTGCTGCTATTCGTGATCAGTTCTTATCTTTCAGTAGAAGCTGGATTAATCTGCATGCGGTTTAGGGGCCTGACTATTAATACATGTGGTATCTATTGCTAGCAAACATACAAATATTTGTTGTTGGATACAAGCACGTGGTTTGAGTGTTGTAAGAAGAATGATTCACAGGTGATTCCAGTGAGACAGTTGCTTTAGTTAAATTATGAAAACTACCTGACTTGTTTGACATTATTAATTACTCTTAAAAATGTAGGATTTAACTAATATGTATATCAAGGAAATGGGTTGTAATAGGCTGGGTTTACTGTGTATGTGAGAGACTGGGATTAAAATCACTGTTTTTAAATTGGAAGCAAGCTCAAGATACTAGCAATTGATGCAAAATGTGGTTATCTCCGTCTACTAGGTAAAAACGCCTGTTGTGAACTCGGACGCCAAAGTGCTAGTGCCTGGTATTCCAGGACATAGTACAGCTGTCAAAACTCCAGCCTCAGGAAAGGAGAAAAAGAAAAACAAGAGGAAACCAGGAGAGACAGGGGTAAAGTGCTTCCTCTATTGAAGACAACAGTAATAGAGAAACTAGAATCGTAAATCACTGTTACAACTTCTTTAGATGAAACTGAACTCGCTTTGTTTGGCATGGAAGCAAGCTTGGTGATACCTTTTTGTATGAAAGTAACTTCCCTCTGCTCAAAACCTTTCCCTCATTTAAGCCCTGGGTGCCTTGCCTGTAGTTTTGCCATGTTTCTGCAAAACTTTGTCCCAGGCTTGTGTCTGTCTCTGTGGGCTAAGGTATATTGCTGCTTTTCAGTCAAAACTTCTTTTCTCAGGCTGTTCTCTCCCAGTACAAAATTGGTGTTATTTTCCAACAGAAACCTGTTGGAAATCCTGAATTTCAACAGAGGGAATGCTGTAGTTTAAGTACTTAGTACTTAGTTTCTGAGAAACTGCACTTAAACAGCACTGCCCGTTTTTGTCGTCTGCAGGAAAGCATTGAAGAGCGCTTAGAGGCATTGGATATTGATGTGAGCAAAGTCAAAACTCCAGGTGGCCTTCCACAAACAGATAGCTTCGCGGTACTTTTGGTTCAGGGCTTGGAAAGCAACGATGCAGAAATCCTAAATGTAAGTGTTACGAAATCATTGTATGCTGTTTAATCTGTTCACTGAGACTTGTGAGTAGCCTTCCTGAAAGTTGGCGAGGCTGAATAGTCAAGAACCTGTTGTTTGTCCCAGCTGCTTTTTGCTGAGTTGCTGCTCAAGGCAGTGATATTATAGACGGTGATAGTGGTATTACTTTTTTTGTTGTCACCTACCTTATGTTCTGAGTCAGTTCATGCTTAGTCTCCTGAGTGTACAGTTCCCAAGTAGATACTGTCTGGAAAATGCATTTATGTCAATAGTTTTACTTGAGAAGCTTATAGTTGCACTTATACTAGGAGAAAATAATAGTTCAGGAGCAGGAAAATAAAATCTTAAGAATTTGGTGCTAAATAGAAATGTCACAGATACTGGTGAAAGGCATTTATTTACAGAAGTCAAGCACAGAAAACAGTAAAGGAAACTTTAATGTGTTCTGATGCTTCGCTGATGCTTTTCTAACATGGGGTGGGCTAGAGGCAATGCTAGATTGTTTTGGTTAATCACGTGTTTTGTTAATTGTAGCTGACTTGAAAAATGGAACTCCTTTTCATAGTAAATCTTCTTTTACTCATAATCCTCATCTTAGTTTACAAAGGTAGTGGAGTAGAAAAAGATTTAAAGCCAGGAATTTTTGATTGTGGTCATTGCTCATATACATGTTCAAACTGACTGATTCTCTGTCATGTTTTTGCATTTTAACAGAGAGTGCTTAACACAAGAAAAGATAATGTAATAAAGAACACAGTATCCAGAATGCCTATACATGCTGTCATTCCACTACTACATGAGGTAGGAGAGTGTGTTTCTTGTATGTTGTACCAGCTACGATTGGTATGCAATCTAGTCGGGGAAAATCCAGGATATGTCTCTCTATTTTTGGCTATTAAGTTGGTTTGGTAGTTTTACAGGACAGAAATTATTCCTAATTTCTCTCTAATAGGCTCTTTTCTGGCTGAAGCTTAACCAAAGGACAAAGTGTCACTGTGGAAGCTAGGGAGAGCATTAGGTCATGTGATATTATATTAAATGATTATGTGAGGAAAAAGAAAAAGAAGAGGTAAGGATAAAGCTTGTTTAGTCTGTGGCAAGCAATTAGCATTGCATCTTTTTTTAAAACTATTAAAATGAACACTGATTTGAAACATGAAAATAGCAGTGCTAGCGAGAACAAGTTATATGAGCAATATGCTAGATACTCATATGAGAGAAAGAGAAATAGAATATGTACTTCAGTGAGTTTAGATAGCACTTTGAAATGGAGGAGCAATTTCTTTCCTCCTTTGAAGATAGCTCAGGTGGCCAGTTGCTATTTTTAAGCTTTGTGACATCACTTAGTAATAATTTTTAAAGGAATTTGGCTTGTGAACTGCCTATTCAGTGATATTAAGTGTTTGACTCTAATCTCAGTGGATGGACAAGCCCTCATGTGACTGTCTTCTGCAGAGCTTGAGATTTATTCTGTGAAATAGCCTTTACCTGATACTACCTTCACTTCTTTCCCCAACTTCTCTACCTTGTCTCAGCTGCTCTACTGAGCAGATATGCAGAGACATAAGCATGGGGGGATTTTCCTTCACTTGCTCCTGCCAGCTTTAAGTTTCACTGGATATATTGCCTATTGAGTTCTGCATTTATTGTAATAATGAAGCTCAACTTCTGCAAGTCATCAGCCTGTGTATATAGAGCCAGCAATGTAATACTCTGGGGCTTGACAGTCGTTAATGTTAGCAGGCTTCAACTGCCTGGAGATATTTCTACCCCAGTATTGGGGCTGTCACATGGATTTAATGCTGTGTTGTTTTTTTTTTTTTAAACTCCCTATGTGTTATTTACTACTATTTTTGTTCTTCTAGCTTACAAAAAGATTGCAAGGCAACCCATACAGGTAAGAGACAACTCAACTACAGTGTAATTCACATTAAACATTTCTAATGCGTGCATTATGCTCTTTCCCTCCACCTATGTGACTGATGTCCATAGTAACTGTAATTAAACTGCAGCATCTTGAGGTAAAAATTCTCAGCTGATTGTGGGTGCAGAGAGGAACTTTTATTAAGGCAGCAGCATGGCTGAAGTGAAATTAAAAAGAGAAAAAGGTATCTGAAATAAGCATATAACTCTTGAGAATGTATCGGAAAGCCCTAAATATCAACACTGTGAACCTGATCAGTATCTGACAAAGTAACTATTTGATGTATAGCTTTTTTTGTTTGATTTTCGAATATATTTAGAAATCTCCTGGTGGTGTGTTTAATGACAAAACCAGCCTCCTTCCACTCATCTTGTCATATTGCTGTAAGGATAGTTTTGCAGAGACTAGCTGTCCTCAAGAGTATCGTTTGGTTTGGTTTGATTCAACAAAAATTCCCTCTTTGTAGGTGGAGAAAAAAAGTACTATGCCTTGATCTTTCATTCATTGACGCCTCCTGTAAAACATGTCAGAAACACAGACCCCTGAACACGTGTAGTTTAATCCTCACTTAAAAGTCTGGGTCTTTCCAAACAAATAACTTAGATAGGTATCTTATCTGGATAGACAGACTGTTACATTTCTGCCTGAATTTATCTTTTTACCATAATGAAAGAGGAGCACTTTCTATAGAACTGTTTAACATGTAGAAGGTGAATCTGGTGTTTCTCTGCCAATATCTCTTTGACATTGTTTATTTTTCTTTTCCAGTGCCTCCCTAATGGTTCGATGGCTGAAGTCTGTTTTTACTATACATGCATCCTACCTTTCCACAGTAAGTATTCTGCATTAATGCTAGTGCACATAACTAGAACTAGATTTAAATGCTTAAATAAATCTGTGTTCTTCCTCTGGGAATCTGTCTCCTGCTCTCCATATATGGCAGTGCCCAAATCAGTGTACAGAGTTCAGTGTACTTCTGCCACTTCTGCTTAATTGCTGCACACTGGTTATAAATTGTTTGCCTTGATCATTCAGGGCATAGTTATAGTCATTCCAAAGTCAAACCAAGATAAGTTGTGTCATACCTGTGAGGTTGGGGAAGAAATTAATGTTGGAGAGTGATTTGGCCTGTGTCACTAAGTCTTTTAGAACTAAATTGCCTTGCTGTTGTAATGCTCATCTTGAGACTGTCTTAGGCATGGCTGTGGGGTAATGGTGTGCCAAAGTTGTTAGCGTAGTAAGTAATGTTGTAGCTTCTGGTCCAGCCTTGTCTTACAAGGGATGGATAAAGCACTCTTGTTCAGTTAAGAAAAAGGCATTTTAGCATTGTTAGTCCTTTCCATTTAATGCAATTTTGTGGTGTGTCAGAACTTGCACACCTTGCGGAGGCTGCATTCATACATTGGTGTATATCCAGTTCTCATTTACACAGCTTTCCAAATGGTGCTCTGACACCTGCTTATGGCAGTGACCGTGGAAAGGAAGAGGAATGGAATTGCCATGTTTTGAAAGTAGATGATGTTTCTAAACATGTCTAAATGTTAACTGATCAGGCTGCAGGTGGTTTCTGTGAACCCTCAGCTCTCCCTTCTGTCTTGAAGAATGTGAGCAAGGATTGCTTGCCCCAGAAGTACAAAGATAGTTTAAAAGTAAGGTGTTTGTGGCGGTGTTAACAGCTTCATTTTTCTTCATCCTTTTCTTCTCCCAAGTTGCCAGACCTTATTCCTCAGCTGGGAATGCTATACCAGCTAATGGAGAGCAGAGTAAAAACTTTGCAAAAACTTTCCCGTCTGCATGGAAGACTGTTCATTCTTGTCACCCAGGTAAGTTACAGCTAAATAACATAGGTTGTGCAGGAGAGGTATTATTCGCAGGCTTAACCTCCCTCCTGTGATTGCATCCAGTGGCACTGGTCATCAGGAACTTAATCCAGGTGCTATACAGCTGTGCTGGTAACAGTTGAAGCAGTACACTTAGTTGACTGTCTAGTCAGTGCTCACTGGAAGTGTTACACATTTTTGCTGCCAAGTGTGTCTACTAGCCCATAGATTTTTAGAGGGGAATAAACAGGAGGTACTGGGCTGCTTCAGAACAGATACCTCTAAAATTTTGCTTTGTCCTTTGTATTTGTCTGTTCAACTACTACTATAAATGAATTCATGTGTGTTAAACTTGATGTAGACTTCATTTAAACATTGTTATGAGTTTTGCTGACTTTTAAGGTTGGAATATGTAACTGCATCTAAGGCTAATCTGCAAATTCTATTCAGGTTGCAGCATCGGAAGCAGTTCAGGATGTCACTGAGATGAATCAGACTGCAAAGCTGGTATATGAGGATGGTAAGTCTTGGATACCAGGTGGAGCTCAGCTCCTGAACTCACATGGCAGCTGATACATGATGGCTGTTCATCATGATCCTGTGCTTATCCACTAGTGTACAATCTGCGAGGAGAGTTTCTGTGGCAATTCCGTGGCAGGAAAATCAGTGGTTAATGATGTGAGCAGCTTGTAGTTGGTTGTTCCCATGCCTTCTTTTTTCCTTCTGTTTCCTCCCATTTCTGCTTCAAACATTAAGGAATCGGTTAATTGGAGGTTTCGTATGCTGCTTAATGTAACTGGCAACCTCACGTTTTTAGTGTTAGCTGCCCTTCTGCTAAGGTAGATATGGTCAAGGTACTTTTATGTTTGCAGTAAATGTAAGTGTATGTGCAAGTGGGCACTTCCAATTTGGCCTGTTTTTCTACTGCAGCTTCATACAGTATATTCATAATGGAAGTGACTTGTTCCTGATTCTTGTTGATCAGCCTAATCTTCAGATAGGATTAGTTTTGGAATTGAAATAGCACAGTTTGGAGACTTAGCAGCATGTGGGGTTGGGCTTTGTTTACAAAATGACATTTTAAAGTCTGTTGTCCAGACTGAAGGAAAGCTTTCTCTTTGCAGAATCCTCAGAGGAAGAAGGCTCAGATGATGAGATGATTGCAGATAAGGAGTCTGATGTAAGTGGAGTTGGATCAGGTCTTCTCCCATTTGCTTGTAGCAGAAGAAATAGTGTGACCGTCAAAGGTTCAAACATTCCTATTTATTTTTTTCCCCAGGAAAACTGGGATGAAGACGAAGAAAAAGCGGAGCAATCTGATGAACAAGACATGACTGTTGAAAAGGAAATCAATGGTGATTCTGATTTGGAACCAGAAAATGAAAGTGAAGAAGAATAACAACACAGAAGAATGATTTTAACAGTTTAAACAAGTGGGCCACCAAACTCTTAATTCTGGATCATCTTGCGGAAAGATGCCATATTTGCATATTGGGAGTGCAGACTTGTGCACAGCCTATGTGCAGAGGCACCTGTGGGGCATGGTGCATTTCTGAATCCAGAATGCTTAACCATGCCAGCCTTCTCTCGCCCTATTTCCCTGCGCTTACTTATAGAAACATTTCTTCCGCCTCATGGTCAGATTATGCCTGTCATGTGGACATGCATTTGTATCTCAAGTGAAATAAATCTGCCACCACTGTTTGTGTGGTAAACTTGGTTCAGCTTTATATTGAATTTGTTTGCTATTCGAGGATCAAAGACAACCAGTCTGTACCTTCTTTCCGTGCTTCAGTTAGCATAGCAAGTGGGGGCATCCTGCTGCATTTTTATAAAAATGAAACGGAAAACAGGAGAAAAAAAAAAGAAAAAGATATTTTTGTAATATTTAATTCTCTACTGGAATTCTTTTCTCCCCTCCCCATCCTCCATTCGTTTAGCCATGCCTTGGCAACATCTAAATGACGACTTCAAATGGCGTGGGTTTGGGTTTTTGTTTTTGTTTTTGGTTTTTTTTTTAACAAATTTGAACTCAAGACTTTTATACGTACAAATCAATGACTTTTCTTGTGCTTCAGAAGGACATTAGAACTATCACTGGCTCCTAATTTTGTTTTAATGGAGGCTGTATATAAGTTTAATGCTAACCGAGAAACAGACTGTTGAATTGAGTGAGGAAATGGGAGTAACACTGGGAAATGAGAAGGTGAATGCTTGTGAATATGTAGCGCACAGCAATACCTTTATTACGGATTTTTACCTCTCAGTGGCAGAACAAGGATAGCTATTTGCTCAGCTAATGGAAGCTGAAGTGGTGCAAACACATTTTTAAGAGCAAAACAAGGTAAAGGTTTGAGCCATTCACCACTATAATGTACAATAATATATTTGTCTATAAATTGAGCTGTTGCAAGTAAATACCACCCTCTTTGTAAAGTGAATAAATATACATCTCCTTTACCAAATACCTGTCCCGTGGTGTTTGTTGAGAGAGACCTTACGTAGCTATGGGGGGTGATTAAGGATGAAGTGTTCTTTGTAAAAAGCTCATTTCTAGTGGAGGAGGAAGCCAACCTAAAATGTTACGTGATGTTCTGCGAAGTACCTGTTGTTGCTGCTTTCTTAGCTTGTGTGTTTCGGTCCTGTTCACTGGTATGCCCACTGCTTAGGAACAGAAGTGGAGTTGCAGTGTTGTCTGGAGGCATTAACAGGTTGTGTTACTGACAAGGCTGGAAGAGACATGGTTGGACTTCATGATCTTAAAGGTCTTTTCCAACCTAGTTGATTCTATTTATCGAATCACAGTTGATTCTATGATTCAGTCTTTGGAAAGCTGCAGGTAAAAGGGCAGTGGCCAGAGGCTTCCAGTTTTTGGATGGTTTTAACTGACAGTAAATTAGTGTCCTAAATAATTTGTTAATTTGCTGGACATTTAGTTGAATTCTGAGATGCTGTGAAAAAAAACGCTTGTGCAAGTACAGACTTGACTGTACCCTCACAAGCCACCAAATTAGGCTGAAGCGATGTGTTTTTAACCAGTACTGATGTTCCTGGCTGGCTTCCAATCAGGAAAGAGGTGTGTGATTGAAGTGCTGTTCTGCTGAGCTTTTGGGGCATGGAGTAACAGAAGAAGCAGTTGTCTTGATCATGCAAGGTCCTTCGGTATCTGTGTCCCAGCCTTTCCAGAGGTTGAAGTAGGAGCCCTGGGTTAGGGTCAAAGAGCAGGCTGAGTATCTTGTTGGCACTGTTTGGGTATAGGCAGTGGTGGCATGGGACACTTGCCACCACTTCCCAATGTACCTCTAAGGTAGACATCGTTGCACAGCATAAGGGATTTTTGTTTGCTGTTTTTTCACGTGGTGGTGGCCTTATTTCTAGGTTTTAGGAGTGAATACACTTTGAATGCGATGAGAAGCAATAGCAGAGATGGCCAGAGGGTGTCACACCAGCTCCACAAAAATTCCTAGCAGATGACCAGCAACTTCTGAAGTCTAAAGGCGGGAAAAAAGAAAGGGGACGAAACATGCCAAAACAAAAAGATGCCAAAGAGAGAGCTGATAGCCTACCAGCTGTCTCGATGAAGGGAACAGCGGGAGTATTATCATAGAATCACAGAATTATCATAGAATGGTTTGGATTGGAAAGGAGCTGAAAGATTATCTAGTTATACATAAATAGTAACACACAATCAGATAAGGTATGGGGGGTGTGTGTGTAAATAATGTCGATGCTGCCTCGTGGTGCTGGTGGAGCAGAGAAGTAAAGAATGCACCTGAAGGGAGCTGCTGTGGGAGAGATGCAGCTGGGTCATGGAGTGTATGTAATGAGGATATTCCAGCTGTGGAGGCAGGTTGGAGCTGTGAAATATGAACTCACTCCTCTAAATGAGATAACAAGGTTTTGTGGAGGGACAAAGTCAATAAAGCAAAAGCAACAGCACTGGGAGCATGACCGTAGCCAGAGGCGTGAGTGGTTAATATTTGTTACAGGTTTATATACTTTCACTATTACATTAGTTACATACATATTCATAATTCCTGTGTATAG
Organism: Pezoporus wallicus; assembly: GCF_028554395.1. Taxonomy (NCBI): domain Eukaryota; kingdom Metazoa; phylum Chordata; class Aves; order Psittaciformes; family Psittacidae; genus Pezoporus; species Pezoporus wallicus. Next base: position 1,800,755 of record NW_026636333.1, on the reverse strand, counting down.
GCAGGGGGGGGATACTATAACTAGCTCCAAGACTTTATTATCATAAGTCTCCTCCTCTTGTTGTCTGCACACTGCTCTGAGGTAATTGTGGGCAGGGGTCTTGAGGATGAAGTAAACAGTCTTCCTCTTGTGAGTAGGGGTCTTCAAGATGAAGTAGGCAGTCTTCCTCACAGTGTGCTTTTCACCTTGGGCACAGTTGGACCCCCCAGCAATCACACAACCAGCTATATCTGTAATTATTCTGTTAACTAGTAAAGATTTAAAACAGTGTGACCTTCCTGCAAAATTTACTGCAGGATGGGCAGACAAGGGGTATCCCAAGCTAGCAGATATTTGGGAGGCTCTGTCTCTAAACTAACTGGTGTGAAATCATACATTCATGTTTAGTAGGGCCACTCAATCCTGTTATCTCACCACAGACTTACAACACAAACCTTGTTCTTTAAAGATACTTTAGAACACTAGTGTGAAACAATTAATTCATGTTTAGTGGGGCCACTACATTCCGCAGACATACACCATAAACATTGTTCTCTTTCTACAACCTAAGTTAAGCTAAAAAAGTACTGAAGTCCCTCTCTGCACCGCTCTGCTGCTCGATCGTTCGGTGGGGATTTCTGTGGCGATTTTGGTGTTGGAGGCAGGCAGCTGGAGGAAGGCGGACACCCGCCTCTACCTCAGATGCCGCTTCCCGCCGCCATTTCACCCGCCTTCCGCGCCTCCGCAGCGTTCGAGTCGTGCTGCGGCTGAGGGAT